>NC_142759.1:42049313-42384943 GCF_054948205.1 Urtica dioica subsp. dioica | reverse complement strand
TGACAATTTTCGGAAAACTTGTCTCATTCTTGTTTTGACTTAGCTTCTAGTTTAACTATTCCTACTCGATGTGATTTGTGACAGTGAGCTCATGGATTCAAATGAACAAAACTTGAGCTAAACACTTGGACTCAAAAGTTCACAAACCTTTTCCAAGTTTAGCTTGATGTCAACTGACTCCACTAAAGAGTTGACACTTAAAATCTCTCGATTCAAATGAATTTATTTTCTACTCAAGAATTCAACCAAATTATGATGAGCGGATCCACTGAATATTATCTATGTTTACCCTTCATGAATACCATCAGCTAGTCGGGATTTACAAAATTACCATTTTACCCTTCTAGCTGTTATTTCCTCAACTCCTTTGTCGCTTGTGAATAAGTTATAAACAATGTATTAACGAGGAGCTAACAAGTCACATTGTTTCATCCAAAAGAGTCAGGACTCAATTTGGACACTGGCCAGTTCATTTATTCACATTCCAAGGAAAAAGCATGAGGTGATTGTTGTCAATGGTGCCCACAAGAAGAGTTGTAATCTTTATATTGTACATTTGATGTAATAAAGTCTCATGAAGACTCTTGCTTGTAATTGCTTATTCATTAATAAAAAGTTGAAACGTTCATTCATTCTTCCGTGTCTGTTTGAAGCTTTATGATAAAACATTAGTCTTTAGTCCATAAACAAACTTAACAACTTACGAAGAGACAAATATAGATTTGCATGAACAAAATCTTCGTAGTTTTCTTAAAACGATATATTCGCAATCTAAGGGTCAAATGACTATTGACCTTAGTATGATTGTTATAAGAATCTATGATGTCTGGTTATGAGCCATTGAGAGTTGGAGACTCTATAGTTCTTCTAGGTATCTTTCGAAGGTACTGAATTGACCAGTGCACTTCTAGAGACAAGATAACAACAAACCATTTAACCTCTTATGTCTCGAAGTCACTACGTATGAATTGCATCGTGCTTACCTTAATCATGAAATGAGACATGCCATTTCACAGCTTACGTATTCTGATTTGAGAAAGTCAGAGTTCGGACTCACTATGTGATTCCGAACAGGGCCTATTGGTGAAATACTAAGTTGTGAGAATGTCATGAGTAACTTTGTGAAGTTCTCATAGATATGGAATTCATGTACAAGATTGCTGAAATGCCATGTATATCACCTCATGCTTTGTTCCTTGGAGTGTGAATAAATGAACTGGCCAGTGTCCAAATTGAGTCCTGACTCTTATGGATGAAACAATGTGACTTGTTAGCTCCTCGTCAAATACATTGTTTCTAACTTATTCACAAGCGACAAAGGAGTTGAGGAAATAACAGCTAGAAGGGTAAAATGGTAATTTTGTAAATCCGGACTAGCTGATGACATTCATGAAGGGTAAACATAGATAATATTCAATGGATCCGCTCATCATAATTTGGTTGAATTTTTTAGTAGAAAACAAATTCATTTGAACCGAGAGATTTTCAGTGTCAACTCTTTAGTGGAGTCAGTTGACATTAAGCTAAACTTGGAAAAGGTTTGTGAACTTTTAGTCCAAGTATTTAGCTCAAGCTTTGTTCATTTGGATCCATGAGGTCACTGTCACGAATCACGTCGATTAGGAATAGTTAAACTGGAAGCTAAGTCAAAACAAGAACGAAAATTGTCAAAAGGGTATTTTTGTCTTTTGAGACATAGCATGAAATGAATGTCAATAAATCTTTTGACAAGGTCATTTGATGACTTGATAATACTCGGCCATGACTTGATCATTGGGCCTTGTGGATTAATTTCATTTCATAAGAATTTTATTGAAAATTCTTAATGGGCCTTTTTCATGTTCTCATGAACAAGTGGAAAAGCTTCTAGAAGGCCTTTCTAGATTGAGATAGGCGCCCAACATACCCAAGAGAAAGAAAGAATATTTTGTGCATAAATGTATGAAGATACTTGCCAAAAGAAAAAGAGGAAACAATTTTCCCCTAAGAGGAAATGAGGTAGGCGCCCAAGAGAGAGACAAGGCAAGGCAAGGAACAAAAAAGGAAACAAATCCAAGCCTTCTAGAAGGCTTGCCTTGGCTGAGTATGTCATAGAGGAAAAGAGGAAATTGGCTCATGGATATGTGATATTCTATAGAAGAGGAAACTACCTTATTGAAGGTAAGACCTCTCCTATAAATAGGAGCCTCATTCTTCTCATTTTTCTCATTCCACATAAGTAAGAAATTGAGAGCCTCTCTCTCTAGACCTTGTGGCCGCCCCTCTCCTCTCTCTCTCTAGTCAATTTCGTTTTATTGTTTTGGCACCTAGGTCCTCATTTGACCTAGAGTTTAGCTCTGCGACTTCAAGACTCGTTCTTAAGTCCCATTGTTTAAAAGTGCCCACTCACTAATTCCTTTTATTTCGAGTGATTTAGTGATAGAAACTTTCGTGGTTGCTCGAGTCGCCGAGGAAAGGAAGAGAGACGTGCAACGAGGGAGACGAACGTTTTCAACCTTCCGAAGGCTCATCAACGTTCAAGCTTCTAAAGAAGTTAGTAAATTTATTCTGCTCATATTAGTTTTATTTACATGTGCTTGCTATTTGTCTAGGTTAGTAAAAACTGTTTTACATGTAAAAAGAAAATTTTTAAAATTCCGCCGCTTGTCGAAGCGTTAAACTTTTTCTTAAACCCTAGATCAATTCCAACAAATGGAATCAGAGCTATGGTCAAAGATATGCATGTACATGTAATTAAAAATATGAGCTTGAAAATCGTTTTCGAAAGTTTACTAATTTTGTGACAAGTTAGAATTGTTATCTTAGATTTTTTTAATTTATTGCTCTTGCCTTTAAAGTATAAATCATGTTGATTTTCTATGAGTTTGAGATGTTAGTAAAACACATTAGAATCAGTTCTAAAAGTTTTTAATTTTTTATATTGACAAACGTGTTTTAAAGGTTTGAGATTTTTCGAGTAAATTTTGTGACTAGTTATATTGTCTTGCTAGTTTCTTTTATTTACTTGAATCGTTTTATGCATGTTGTTATTTATTTTATACCATGTTATTACATTTGCTAATAAAATACAAATAAAAGCTTTACCAAACTCCTAAAACGTTCCGTTACACTCGATTCTTTTTCGCACCTAAAAAAAGACCAAGCTTTAATTATTTCTTTTTCTTCGAGCTGCAGTAAAACCCGCAGTAAAAGTGTGATAGCTTTCTTCTCAGAAATCGAAACTTAAGATTCTTGAATCAAATTAAAGCTCTGTCTGTCCTTTGTCTAATGCCACCGGTTTCAGGTCAAAAGGACATCGGAGCCGCCAGTTATGGCGATTTTACTCCGTAGTGCGCGGCTGTTCCGAAAGTCCAGTTTTTTTAGAATTCCGGATTTTCAGCCCCACTACCATGAGTTATAGAACTCTAATGAGAAAAGTTTCTTGAGCAAAAATGTTTTTCATAAGATTATAAACATGATGTGTAAGATTAAAATGTTTTGATTTTTGAAAGTTTAATTGAAATTGAGTTTTTACAAAACTAGTTTGAATTTTGAAAAACCGTTTTCGTTTTCAAACTTGAAAATATTTTGTCATCCAAATCAAATAAATTTTCAAAATATTTTCAAAACAATATCTATATCACATATGTTCAAAATCTATATGCTCTTGAAAATTTGAGTGGGAGGTCTCCTTGTAGACAAAGCCGAAAAATAAAAAGATGTGTAATCTCAAACTTTCAAGTGTTCGAGTGAGTTGAAGTTCACACTTCCCTCATGCACTTTCCCGAAATAGAAAATAGGAAAAGATCTGAGTATGTCCCTTGTGCCTTTATGCACTAACACTGCTCTGAACATGAAGATCTAGGATTCTCTTCTAGTTGTCCGCTCTGTCGCTCTCTAACTAGGAAATCTGTTTCCGAACTTATAAGAGTCGATGAACCAACTCCAAAAACTAAGTGGGAGGGTTATACTTGTTGTTTGTAACCCATGATCCCCAACACTAATGAAAAGTGCAATTGTCGCTAGACTAAGAGTCACCCTCGTGGCCCTCTCTTAAATGAGATTACTCAAGGGCGCTTTGCACTGATCATTGCTCAATGAGCTAAATCCGAAAGTGAGACAATGAGACAAGACCTCCACTCGGCGGATTGTTTTTCAAAGTCAATCTTTTGGACTAAGTGGTTGGTTACACACTTAGACTCAATCCCTAGTAATCCTCCCTCGAGGCCTTGCGAAAGGATGTGAGTTATCAAACCATTTTAAAAGGTGGCTGGTCAAAATTGGTGTATTGACATCTTGGCTAAGCATTAATGATGTGTCATTTACTTATAAATGGAGATTTTTTGCGGCCTTCCCTCGAAGGAGTAAATTATCATTTAGTTTATAACACCTTTGGATTTTATCAAATATTTAAAAACTTAAATCCTAAGCCCAAGACTAATCATAAACTTGTTTCAACTTAATTAAGCAACATGTCTCGCAAACATCCCTCAATCATCCTTTCCTCGAACAAACTCGAAACCAAAAACTACGTTAATTGGAAATGTTGTCGCAGTTTTTCGGACAACGATTTAGGAGTCGCAGACGGTTAGACCCAAGGCCGGACCAAGTGGTCTCGTCTCGACTCGAGCGTGTCGGGCTTGGTATCCCAAGCCGTCCCTTAGCTGTAGATGATCTCTATCTCGTCCAAGCACCTGAAACGTGAATAGAAAGGTGTGAACTACAAAGGGGAAACAGAGGGGTTGCCTCTGTTTACCTCTCCGACGCTCAACATTAGTAGGATTGAGGTGGTTTGTAGAGGGTTTAGTGTTTAGAGGTCGAGACTTGAGAGAAACGAGCGAGGTACGAGTTCGACAGCGTTTCAGTACTCAAATTCGGATTACCTGGACTAGAGAATGGACTCCTCTATTTATAGGCGACCAAGAGACGTGTTGAGGGTCCCTTGGCCGAGTGAGGCTGAGTCGGCCATCGGCCGAGTGAGGTTGGGCCGGCCGATGGCCGAGCGAGACGATGGTCGCCGAGGGAGATTCACTCGGCCAATGGCCGAGTGAAGGAATGGACGCCGGGTGAGCTTGACTCGGCCATCGGCCGAGTGATGGCCGAGCGAAGAGTCTGGGCCGGGAGAAGACTCACTCGGCTGATGACCGAGTGAGCTGTTGGGCCGGCAGGGGTCTTCATTCGGCCTTCGGCCGACCGAGCGTGCTGGGCCGCCTGGGGCCTCACTCGGCCATCGGCCGAGCGAGCATGGTGGGCCGGCTGGGGACTTCATTCGGCCTTCGGCCGACCGAGCGTGCTGGGCCGCCTGGGGCGTCACTCGGCCATCGGCCAAGCGAGCATGGTGGGCCGGCTGGGGACTTCATCCGGCCCTTGGCCGGGCGAACATACTGGGACGTCTGAGGCTCCATTCGGCCATGGGCCGAGTGAGCATGGTGGGCCTCGTTCGGCCATTGGCCGAGTGAACATATGGAGAAGTTCACTCGGCCATTGGCCGAGTGACGGGCTTGGGCCGAGAGAAGGCTCACTCGGCCATTGGCCGAGTGAGTTGATGGGCCGGCCGAGTGTGGGCTGGAAGTAGGGTTTCACTCGGCCAATGGCCGAGTGAGCTTGCTCGGCCGCCCGAAATGTCGATCGAGCCGTCGGACCTCGTCGGGCCGATAACAGGAAACATAACCTCGACATAATACCTACCTTTAACAAGCACAAATGGGTATTCACCACCCCATATCCTCCTCTGACGAATGATGATTCAACTCAAGAGGACAAAGACGCCTTGGCGGCCTGGCTGTGCTCCGATGAGATTGTTAGGTGCTATATGTTAGCATCAATGAACAATGTGTTGCAACAACAACATCGTGACATCGAGACTGCCGCCAACATGCTCTACAATCTCCATGAGATGTTTGAAGGGCAAAGGCGTCAAGCAAGGCAACAAGCAGTCCGACGGTTTATGAACTGTCACATGAAGGCTAGGACTCCTATTGGAAACTTTATGATACTGATCATTAGTTATCTGAATAAAATGGAAATCTTAGGATCTGAGATTGATAGGAAGAATGTCATAGATATGATCTTAGAAATTCTCCCCGCATGTCTTGATACCTCCAAGTTGAACTACTCCATGAACAAGCTAGAGTACACTGTTACAAAGCTTATGATGGAACTTCACACTGCTGTAGGTCTCACTAAGAGAAAGAGGAATAAAGGAGAGGCACATGCTACTGAGCACAAAGCCTCCGCCTCTGGAACTAAGGAGAGACCTCACAAGGCCGATAAAAAGAACTGTCCTGCCTATCTCAAAGCAAAGGAACATAGTATTGTACTAGTTACCGAAGCATGCTTAGTACCTGATAATGTATCAATGGGATTCTTGACTCCGCTGCTACGAACCATATTTGCAGTTCCTTGAATGGTTTCAAGAAAACCAAAAGCTTAGAGGAAGGCGAGTTTTGTTTCAAATGGGGTGATGGGAGCCTGGTGTCTTCGAAAGCTGTGGGATCCGTGACGCTGTCTTTTGAAGACCGCACTTTAAACTTGAATAATATTTATTTTGTTCCTACCTTTGGGAAGAACTTAATGTTGTCAATGGTGCCCACAAGAAGAGTTGTAGTCTTTATTTTGTACATTTGATGTAATAAAGTCTCATGAAGACTCTTGCTTGTAATTGCCTATCTATTCATTAATAAAGTTGAAACGTTCATTCATTCTTTCTTTGTTTGAAGCTTTATGATAAAACCTTAGTCTTTTAGTCCATAAACAAACTTAACAACTTACGAAGAGACAAATGTAGATTTGCATGAACAAACTCTTCGTAGTTTGCTTAAAACGATATATTCGCAATCTTAGGGTCAAAGGACTATTGACCTCAGTATGATTGTTAGAAGAATCTATGATGTCTGGTTATGAGGCATTGAGAGTTGGGGACTCTATAGTTCTTCTAGGTATCTTCCGAAGGTACTGAATTGACCAGTGCACTTCTAGAGACAATATAAGAACAAACCATTTAACCTCTTGTGTCTCGAAGTCACTATGTATGAATTGCATCATGCTTACCTTAATCATGAAATGAGACATGCCATTTCACACCTTAGTATTCTCATTTGAGAAAGTCAAAGTTCGGACACACTATGTGATTCCGAACAAGGCCTATTGGTGAAGTACTAAGTTGTGAGTATGTCATGAGTAACTTTGTGAAGTTCTCATAAATATGGAATTCATGTACAAGATTGGTGAAATGCAATGTATGTCACCTCATGGTTTGTTCCTTGGAGTGTGAATAAATGAACTGGCCAGTGTCCAAATTGAGTCTTGACTCTTTTGGATGAAACAATGTGACTTGTTAGCTCCTCGTCAATACATTGTTTCTAACTTATTCACAAGCGACAAAGGAGTTGAGGAAATAACAGCTAGAAGGGTAAAATGGTAATTTAGTAAATCCCGACTAGCTGATGACATTCATGAAGGGTAAACATAGATAATATTCAGTGGATCCGCTCATCATAGTTAGGTCGAATTCTTGAGTAGAAAACAAATTCATTTGAACCGAGAGATTTTCAGTGTCAGCTCTTTAGTGGATTCAGTTGGCATTAAGCTAAACTTGGAAAAGGTTTGTGAACTTTTGAGTCCAAGTGTTTAGCTCAAGCTTTGTTCATTTGGGTCCATGAGGTCACTGTCACGAATCACATCGATAGGAATAGTTAAACTGGAAGCTAAGTCAAAACAAGAACGAAAATAGTCAAAAGGGTATTTTTGTCTTTTGAGACATATGATGAAATGAATGTCAATAAATTTTTTGACAAGTTCATTTGATGACTTAATGTCACTCGGCCATAACTTGATTATTAGGCCTTGTGAATTAATTTCATTTCATAAGAATTTTATTGAAAATTCTTAATGGGCTTTTCTCATGTTGTCATGAACAAATGAAGAAGCTTCTAGAAGCTCCTTCTAGATGAGAATAGGCGCCCATAATACCCAAGGAAAGAGAGTTTATTTTGTGCATAAATGTATTTAGATACTTGCCAAAAGAAAAAGAGGAAACAAATTTCCTCCAAGAGGAAAGTGGGAATCGGCCAAGTGAGAGACAAGGCAAGGCCTTGAACAAAATAGGAAACAAATCAAGGCTTCTAGAAGCCTTGTGTTGGCCGAGTGTCTCAAAGGGAAAAAGAGGAAATTGCTCATGAATATGTGATATTCTATAGAAGAGGAAACTACCTTATTGAAGGTGAGACCTCTCCTATAAATAGGAGCCTCATTTCCTCACATTTCATTCATCCAAGTTTAAGAGATTTGAGAGACTCTCTCTCTAGAACTTTGGCCGAAAATCCTCTCTCCCTCTCTCTAGTTTATTTTCGATTTTTCTTGTCTTGGCACCTAGGTCCTCACTCGACCTAGTGTTTAGCTCTGCGACTTTGAGACTCGTTCTTAAGTCGTAGTGTTTAAAAGTGCCCACTCACTGATTCCTTCTTTTCGAGTGGTTTAGTGATAGAAACTTTCGTGGTTGCTCGAGGTGCCGAGGAAAGAAAGAGAGACGTGCTGCGAGGGGAGACGAGCGTTGCAAAATTTCCAAAAGCTTCTTTAAAGTTCAAGATTCAAGAAAGGTTAGTAAACTTCTAGCTCATATTAGTTTTTTAATTACATGTACTTGCTCTTTGTCTAGGTTAGTAAAAACTGTTTTTACTTGTAAAGAAATTTTTTAAAATTCCGCCGCTTCCCGAAGCGTTTAATCTTTTTCTTAAACCCTAGATCAATTCCAACACTTAATATCCGTTGCTCTCCTTCTTGAGCAAGATTATTGTTTAAAGTTCATTAAGAATGGAATTCGTATTTCGTTTCCTGATAATTCTTTTGTCACTGATGCATGTATGGAGAATGCTCTTTTTTACATTTATCCCACTCAACCTTCACTTTTAGACACCGAAATAGATAATGATGTAATTAGGGAGCCAAAGAGGATCAAACATTATGAATACTCCGATCTAACAAAATCAACATACCTATGGCACTTAAGACTTGGTCATATCAGTCTAGATAGGATTAAGAGACTTGTGAGGGACGGTCCACTCCAAGCCTCTGCAATAGGTTCACTACCTACTTGTGAATCCTGCATAGAAGGAAAAATGACTAAGCGACCTTTCTCCGATAAGGGTCGAAGAGCCACTGAGTTGCTGGAACTAATACATTCTGATGTATGTGGTCCGCTCAGCCAACAGGCACGTGGGGGACACGAATACTTCGTTACCTTCACTGATGATTACTCGCGATATGGTTTTGTCTATTCGCTCAAACACAAATTCGAGACCTTTAACGTATTTAAGGTCTTTAGGGCTTTAGTGGAAAAAGCAAACTGGCAAAGTGATCAAAACTCTTCGATCTGATCGAGGTGGTGAGTATATGTCTGGAGAGTTCGATGACTTTCTTAAAGAAGAAGGTATCGCTTCTCAGCTTACCGCACCTGGCACACCTCAACAAAACGGAGTGTCAGAGAGAAGGAACCGAACTCTTATGGAGATGGTTAGATCAATGATGAGTTACTCATCACTCGTTCTTTCCTTTTGGGGATATGCCCTCGAAACAGCCGCTTATATTCTGAACCAAGTTCCGTCCAAGACGGTTCCTGGCACTCCTTATGAACGATGGACGGGCCGTAAAGTGAATCTTTGCCGCATCAAAATTTGGGGTTGCCCTGCACACGTGCTAATGCAAAAGACTATCAAGTTGGCTAGTAGGTCAGAATTGTGTCTGTTCGTTGGATATCCAAAGGAAACCAAGGGTTTTACTTTGTATAGTCCGAGGACGATAAGACTTTCGTTAGAACGAATGCTCGTTTCCTTGAGGAGGACTTTATGAACGATGCAAAACCTGGAAGCAAAATTGTGCTTGAAGAAAAATTGGGTGAGGAAGCTTCTACCTCATCTGTAAGAACTGTTCTTACCCCAACTGAATGTTGGAATTGATCTAGGGTTTAAGAAAAAGTTTAACGCCTCGCAAAGCGGCGGAATTTTAAAAAATTTCTTTTCAAGTAAAAACAGTTTTTTACTAACCTAGACAAAGAGCAAGTACATATAAATAAAAACTATTATGAGCTAAGAAGTTTACTAACCTCTCTTGAAGCTTGAACTTTGAGAAGCTTTTGGAAAGTTGCAACACTCGTCTCCCTAGCAGCACGTCTCTCTTTCTTTCCTCGGCGACTCGAGCAACCACGAAAGTTTCTATCACTAAATCACTCGAAATAAAAGGAATCAGTGAGTGGGCACTTTTAAACACTACGACTTAAGAACGAGTCTTGAAGTCGCAGAGCTAAACTCTAGGTCAAATGAGGACCTAGGTGCCAAAACAATAAAACAAAATAGAAGAGAGAGAGAGAGAGGATCGGCCAAGGTTCTAAAGAGAGAGTCTCTCAAATCTCTAAAACTTTGGAATGAAAGAAATGTGAGGAATGAGGCTCCTATTTATAGGAGAGGCTTTACCTTCAATAAGGTAGTTTCCTCTTCTATAGAATATCACATATTCATGAGCCAATTTCCTCTTTTTCCTCTTGAGATACTCGGCCAACACAAGGCTTCTAGAAACCTTGATTTGTTTCCTATTTTGTTCCTTTCTAGCCTTGGCCGAATTCCTTGTTTCCTCATAGAGGAAATTTGTTTCCTCTTTTTCTTTTGGCAAGTATCTTGATACATTTATGCACAAAATATTCTCTCTTTCTCTTGGGTATTTGGGCGCCCATTATGTCTCTAGAAGGAGCTTCTAGAAGCTTCTTCATTTGTTCATGACAACATGAGAAAAGCCCATTAAGAATTTTCAATAAAATTCTTATGAAATGAAATTAATTCACAAGGCCCAATGATCAAGTCATGGCCGAGTGACATTGAGTCATCAAATGAACTTGTCAAAAAATTTATTGATATTCATTTCATCCTTTGTCTCAAAAGACAAAAATAGCATTTTGACTATTTTCGTTCTTGTTATGGCTTAGCTTCCAGTTTAACTATTCCTAATCGATGTGATTCGTGACAGTGACCTCATGGATCCAAATGAACAAAGCTTGAGCTAAAATACTTGGACTCAAAAGTTACCAAACCTTTTCCAAGTTTAGCGTAATGTCAACTGACTCCACTAAAGAGTTGACACTAAAAATCTCTCGGTTCAAATGAATTTATTTTCTACTCAAGAATTCAACCTAATTTTAATGTGTGGATCCACATAATATTATCAGTGTTTACCCTTCATGAATATCGTCAGCTAGTCGGGATTTACAAAACTACCATTTTACCCTTCTAGCTGTTATTTCCTCAACTCCTTTGTCGCTTGTGAATAAGTTAGAAACAATGTATTGACGAGGGGCTAACAAGTCACATTGTTTTATCCAAAAGAGTCAAGACTCAATTTGGACACTGGCCAGTTCATTTATTCACACTCAAAGGAACAAAGCATGAGGTGATATACATTGCATTTCAGCAATCTTTTACATGAATTCCATATCTATGAGAACTTCAGAAAGTTAATCATGACATTCTCACAACTTAGTACTTCACCAATAGGCCCTGTTCGGAATCACATAGTGAGTCTGAACTCTGACTTTCTCAAATGAGAATACTAAGGTTTGAAATGACATGTCTCATTTCAGGATTAAGGTAAGCACGATGCAATTCATACGTAGTGACTTCGAGACATAAGAGGTTAAATGGTTTGTTCTTATCTTGTCTCTAGAAGTGCAGTTGTCAATTCAGTACCTTCGGAAGATACCTAGAAGAACTATAGAGTCTCCAACTCTCAATGCCTCATAACCAGACATCATAGATTCTTCTAACAATCATACTGGGGTCAATAGTCCTTTGACCCTTAGATTGCGAATATATCGTTTTAAGCAAACTACGAAGAGTTTGTTCATGCAAATCTACATTTGTCTCTTCGTAAGTTGTTTAGTTTGTTTATGGACTAAAGACTAAGGTTTTTATCATAAAGCTTCAAACAAGGAAGATTGAATGAACGTTTCAACTTTTTATTAATGAATAAGCAATTACAAGCAAGAGTCTTCATGAGACTTTATTACATCAAATGTAGAATATAAAGATTACAACTCTTCTTGTGGGCACCATTGACAACAAACTCCCACTTGACTCAAAGAAGATGTGTGTAGTCCTTCATGCCTTTGTGAATGGATCTGCTAGGTTGTCCACCGTTGAGATCTTCTTCACTTCCACGTCTCCGCGCTGCACGATCTCTCGAATCAAATGGTATTTCCTCTCAATATCCTTAGAGCTTATGGCTTCGAGGTTCCTTTGAGGTAGCGACAGCCCCACTATTATCACAATAAAGGGTCATGGGCTCGTCGACATTTGGAACAACTTGCAAATACTTAAGGAATTTTATAAGCCATACAGCCTCTTTGGATGCTTTACAAGCTGCCACATATTCTGCTTCCATTGTGGAGTCACCAATGCAAGATCGCTTAATACTCCTCCACACAACAGCTCCACCATTAAGGATGAACACAGATCCCGAAGTGGATTTCCTGGAATCCTTATCCGCTTGAAAATCGGAGTCGGTATATCCCGTCATAGTCAGGTCAGTACCTGACTATGTAAGCATCAAGTTCCTAGTTCTTCGAAGATACTTAAGAATATGGTTAACAGAAATCAAGTGCTCGGGTCCAGGGTTGGATTGGAGACGGCTAACTACGCCAACGGCGAAACAGATGTCTGGTCTAGTGCAAAGCATTGCATACATAAGGCTTCCTACGGCAGAGGCGTAAGGTATTTTCCTCATGTCTTCAATCTCTTGTGCAGTCTTGGGAGACTGGTCCTTAGAGACTAAGACTCCATGCCTAAAGGGTGTTTGGCCATTCTTGGAGTCTTGCATCGAAAGATTTGGATCCCCAGAATGTACGCGGCTTCTCCTAGATCCTTCATATCGAATTGCTTTGCCAGCCAGACCTTAACTTCAGATAACTTACCCACGTCATTACCAATGAGTAGTATATCATCGACATATAGCACCAGAAACACAACTTTGCCTTCGTGTATTAACTTGTAAACACAAGGCTCATCTATTGACTGTTCAAAGCCGAAGCTCTTCACAGTTTCATCGAATCTAATATTCCATGACCTAGATGCTTGCTTTAATCCATAAATAGACTTAAGCAACTCACAAACCTTGGTCTCTTGACCTTCTTCCACGAAACCGTCTGGTTGAGCCATGTAAATGCGCTCGTCAAGATTGCCATTCAGGAAGGCTGTCTTGACATCCATTTCCCAGATCTCATAGTCGAGAGCTGCGGTTATGGATAGGAGTATGCGGATGGATTTAAGCATCGCGACTGGTGGGAAGGTTTCTTCATAGTCAATCCCTTCTTGTTGGGTATAACCCTTCGCCACAAGTCATGCTTTGAACATCTCGACGTTCCCATCTGGACCCCTTTTCTTCTTGTATATCCACTTACACCCTACGGGTTTAATCCCTTCAGGAAGGTCTACAAGTTTCCAGACTTTGTTGACATACATCGAGTGCATCTCAACTTTCATGGCGTCAAGCCAAAGGTTTGATTCAGAACAAGCCATCGCTTGGCTATAGGAAACATGATCATCCATGTCAGAGACGGCTACGAGAGAGTCTCTATAAGACATGTACCTGTCAGGCTTTTGAGTAGCCCTCCCACTACGTCGAAGTACTACTTGACGAGATCTGGATGAGTTATGTTGTGTTTCAGTTGGGGTAAGAATAGTTCTTACAGATGAGGTAGAAGCTTCCTCACCCAACTTTTCTTCAAGCACAATTTTGCTTCTAGGTTTTGCATCCTTCATAAAGTCCTCCTCAAGGAAACGAGTATTCGTGCTAACGAAAGTCTTATAGTCCTCGGGACTATAGAAGATGAAACCCTTGGTTTCCTTTGGATATCCCACAAACAAGCACAATTTTGACCTACTAGCTAACTTGCTAGTCTTTTGCCTTAGCACGTGTGTAGGGCAACCCCAAATTCTGATGCGGCCAAGATTCACTTTACGGCCAGTCCATCGTTCATAAGGGGTACCACGAACCGTCTTGGACGGAACTTGGTTCAGAATATAAGCGGCTGTTTCAAGGGCATATCCCCAAAAGGAAAGAGGGAGTGATGAGTAACTCATCATTGATCTAACCGTCTCCATAAGAGTTCGGTTTCTTCTCTATGACACTCCGTTTTGTTGAGGTGTGCCAGGTGCGGTAAGCTGAGAAGCGAGACCTTCTTCTTTAAGAAAGTCATCGAACTCTCCAGACATATACTCACCACCTCGATCAGATCGAAGGGTTTTGATCACTTTGCCAGTTTGCTTTTCCACTAAAGCCCTAAAGACCTTAAATACGTTAAAGGTCTCAGATTTGTGTTTGAGCAAATAGACAAACCCATATCGTGAGTAATCATCGGTGAAGGTAACGAAGTATTCGTATCCTCCACGTGCCTGTTGGTTGAGCGCACCACATACATCAGAATGTACTAGTTCCAGCAACTCAGTGGCTCTTCGACCCTTATCGGAGAAAGGTCGCTTAGTCATTTTTCCTTCTATGCAGGATTCACAAGTAGGTAGTGAACCTATTGTAGAGGCTTGGAGTGGACCGTCCCTCACAAGTCTCTTAATCCTATCTAGACTGATATGACCAAGTCTTAAGTGCCATAGGTATGTTGATTTCGTTAGATCGGAGGATTCAGAAAGTTTGATCCTCTTTGGCTCCCTAATTAGATCATTATCTATTTCGGTGTCTAAAAGAGAAGGTTGAGTGGGATAAACGTAAAAAGGACCATTCTTCATACATGCATCAGTGTCAAAAGAATTAGAAAAAGAAATACGAATTCCATTCTTTATAAACTTTAAATAATAATTTTGCTCTAAAAGTTGAGCAACAGATATTAAGTTTTTCTTAAAGGAAGGAACATAATAAACATTATTCAAATTTAAAGTGCGATCTTCAAAAGATAGCGTCACGGATCCCACAGCCTTCGCAGACACCACGCTCCCATCACCCCACTTGAAGCAGAAGTCGCCATCCTCTAAGCTTTTGCTTTTCCTAAAACCAGTTAAGGAGCAGCAAATATGGTTAGTAGCAGCGGAGTCAATAATCCACGATGATACATTATCAGCTACTAAACAAGCTTCAGTAATAAGTACAATACCTTTTACTTTAGTTTTGAGGTAGGCAGGACAATTCCTTTGCCAGGGACCAGGCTCATTGCAGTGGTGGCATTTGTCGTTAGACTTATCCACCTTCGGAGCCTTCTTCTTCGTTTGAACCTTAGGTTGGTTCTTCTTCTCGGCCTTGCGAGATCTCTTCTTAGATCCAGAGGTGGAGGCAGTAGCATGTACCTCTCCTAGAGCCCTCTTTTTCTTTGTGAGTGCCTCAGCGGTTTGAAGTTCCTTCATGCGCTCGGTAACAGTGTACTCTATCTTGTTCATGGAATAATTCAACTTGAAGGTATCAAAGGTTTCGGGGAGAGTTTCCAAGATCATATCTATTTTAGTCTCCCCATCAATCTTGGATCCAAGGATCTCCATTTCGTTTAGATAGCTAATGATCAGCATCATATGATCTCTAACGGGAGTTCCAGCCTTCATACGACAGTTCATGAATTGTCGGACCGCTTGTTGCCTAGCTTGACGTCCTTGCCCTCCAAACATCTCATGGAGATTGTAGAGCATATCGGTGGTAGTTTCGTATTCACGATGTTGTTGTTGCAACACATTGTTCATTGATGCCAAAATATAGCATCTCGCAATCTCATCGGATCGAAGCCAGGCCGCCAGGGCGTCTTTTTCCTCTTGCGTCGAATCTTCATTCGTTTGAGGACAGGGGGTGGTGAGAACCCATTTGTGCTTGTCGACAGTAAGGACTATGTCGAGGTTACGTTTCCAGTCGACGTAATTGTCGCCTTCGAGTTTATTCGAGGAAAGAATGGTTGAGAGAGGGTTGAGAGACATATTGCCTATAAAAGTTGAAACAAGTTTATGATTAGTCTTTGGTTTAGGATTTAAGTTTTATTTAAGACTTTGATAAAATCCAAAGGTGTTATAAACCAAACGATAATTTACTCCCTCAAGAGAAGGCCGCAAAAAATCTCCATTTATAAGTAAATGACACATCATTAATTGTTTTGACTTAGCTTCCAGTTTAACTATTCCTATTCGATGTGATTCGTGACAGTGACCTCATGGATCCAAATGAACAAAGCTTGAGCTAAATACTTGGACTCAAAAGTTCACAAACGTTTTCCAAGTTTAGCTTAATGTCAACTGACTCCACTAAAGAGTTGACACTGAACATCTCTCGGTTTAAATGAATTTATTTTCTACTCAAGAATTCAACCTAATTGTAATGAGTGGATCCACAGAATATTATCAGTGTTTACCCTTCATGAATATCATCAGCTAGTCGGGATTTACAAAATTACCATTTTACCCTTCTAGCTGTTATTTCCTCAACTCCTTTGTCGCTTGTGAATAACTTAGAAACAACGTATTGACGAGGAGCTAACAAGTCACATTGTTTCATCCAAAAGAGTCAGGACTCAATTTGGACACTGGCCAGTTCATTTTGTCTCTAGAAGTGCACTAGTCAATTCAGTACGTTCGGAAGATACCTAGAAGAACTATAGAGACTTCAACTCTCAATGCCTCATAACCAGACATCATAGATTCTTCTAACAATCGTACTGAGGTTGTTACCGGTCAATCTCGGCCCGGTAGAGCAGCGACGGCCGTGATAGCGACCACCCCGGGTCTCCCCCGACGCATGGCCGACCTCCGGCCTCATGAGCTCGGCCTCCAGCTCCGTGGCCGACCTCCTGCCTCATGAGCTCGGCCTCCAGCTCCATGGCCGACCTCCGGCCTCATGAGCTCGGCCTCCAGCTCCATGGCCGACCTCCGGCCTCATGAGCTCGGCCTCCAGCTCCATGGCCGACCTCCGGCCTCATGAGCTCGGCCTCCAACTCCATGGCCGACCTACGGCCTCATGAGCTCGGCCTCCAGCTCCATGGCCGACCTCCGGCCTCATGAGCTCGGCCTCACGAGCTCGACCTCGGCCTCACGAGCTCGACATCGGCCTCACGAGCTCAACCTCGGCCTCATAAGCTCGACCTCGGCCTCACGAGCTCGACCTCGGCCTCACGGGCTCGGCCTCGGCCTCATAAGCTCGACCTCGGCCTCACGAGCTCGGATATCCTTGGCCATCGGCCATGCTCGGCCAATGGCCGAGCCTGGCTATCCTTGGCCATCGGCTATCGTCGGCCATCGGCCATCCTCGGCCATCGGCCATCCTCGGCCAATGGCCGAGTCTGGCTATCCTCGGCCATCGACTATCCTCGGCCATCGGCCATCCTCGGCCATCGTCATCCTTGGCCAATGGCCGAGCCCGGCTATCCTCGGCCATCGGGTATCCTCGGCCATCGGCCATCCTCGGCCAATGGCCGAGCCCATGCTATCCTCGGCCAATAGCCGAGCCTATGCTATCCTCGGCCAAATAGCCGAGCCTATGCTATCCTCGGCAAAATAGCCGAGCCTATGCTATCCTCGGCCATCGGCCATCCTCGACAATGGCCGAGCCCGGCTATCCTCGGCCATTGGCTATCGTCGGCCATCGGCCATCCTCGGCCAATGGCCGAGCCTATGCTATCCTCGGCCAATAGCCGAGCCTATGCTATCCTCGGCCAAATAGCCGAACTTATGCTATCCTCGGCCATCGGCTGGCGTGAGGTCGGCCTCGGCCATGGGGCCCGCCAATGACCCCTTGGTCGTCTATAAATACAAGAGGCTTGCCCTATTCCAAAGGTAATCCATTTTTGAGTCCCGAAACGCTGTCGAACTCGTACTTCACTCGTTTCGCTAATCTTTGGCCTCTCACCACCTCAATCCCACTAATGTTGAGCGTCGGAGAGGTAAACAGAGTCACCCCCTCTGTTTCCCCTCTGTAGTTCACGTGTTCTCTCTTCCTTTTCAGGTGCTTGGACGAACTCAAGGGACATTCACAGCTAAGGGACGACTTGGGATACCAAGTCCGACACGCTCGAGCCGAAGCAACCTCATGATAATGAGAGCCAGCCCTGAGACCCGACGAATGACCCCGAGGCCGCAGTCCGAGAGGACACGGCTCGAAGGCTCGCCGAGCTCCTAGACCGCCCCGGCGTCACCGACACGCTCATCGCCAACCTCCTCGACTCCAACAACGTCGACGACGTCAACCACGACGAGAAAGACCCCGATTACGTGGAAAAGTCGGGCAACGAGACCGACCTCCACCACGCTTTTCACGAAAGGGGACGCACGCGAACGTTTCCAAGGGGACACCCTCGGGCGACCGCGTCTAGACGTCAACTTTCTAATGGGCACACGCACGCACCCTCGAGGGGACACCCTCAGGCGACCACGCCAAGGCATCAAGTGTCGAGTAATACTCGGGGACGCTCGACCTCTAGGTCCTGAAAGGGACGCTCCAAGCTCACGATCCGCGTCCAAAACCCCCGGGCGTCTGTCGAGGACGTCACTCGAATGATGTCCCCTCGCCTAAACTGATAGGGACGGCCACCGGAGACTTGAGAGATCGCCTCAATTCTCGCAGGGAATCTCATGGGAGTGACTTGAGAGAAAAACTCAACGCCCAGCGCGGGATCGAGAGAGAAGTCGTCTTGGGACATCAACCACCCAACGTTGCCGACCGCGCATCCAACAAGAAACGCGCCGCCACACTCATGCCACCGGCCACCGGTCTTGGCTCGCGAAGGAAGAAGCGTAGAAATGGTCGAGTCCCTACTGACCATCCTTCTCCGGCCCCGAAGCAATCCTTCGTCCCACTCAACGCGATGCCCGACCGGATCCTGAGCTTACACAGGGAGAAGCTAGGCTCGCCGGCCCCGTTAAAGACGGACCCCGCAACACGGGATAAGAGCAAACAATGCGAATATCATCGAGACCACGGACACGCAACGACAGAATGCAACCAGCTTAGGAAGCAAATTGATTCCCTAATTCGAAGTGGGGACTTCAAGGAATTTGTCGCATACGCTAGCAAGCCGTGATTGTCGCAGCTTCCGCCCTTAAACTCATGCCCGGACTCACTCGACTTTGTAATCGCTTCATTTCAATTATGTAATTTTCCTTTTCCAAAGAAGGCCAAGTGCCACGAAAACTTGTAACGACCTTTTTACTGCAATAAAGGATTATTCTACACATGTCAACACACTATATTCTGCACCTCCAACACGAGACTTTCTTGGCCTTCGTCCCACAAACGGAAGAAACTCGGGGGGCTAACAGGGATCAACGCCCAATCAACTAAACAACTCAAAAAAAAATAGAAGCATAACAAAGTCTCATGGGGCCGATGGTTAGGCCGGAGGTCCCAGAGAGAGGCGGTCAACACACTACTCCTTGAGTTGAGTTCACTCCTCGAGTTGAGTTCCGAGTCCACGAGTCGACAAGCTACTCCTCGTGCCGACTCTACATTACTCCTCGAGTTGAGTTCACTCCTCGACTCGAGTACCGAGTCCACGAGTCGACAAGCTACTCCTCGTGCCGACTCTACATTACTCCTCGAGTTCAGTTTCGAGTCCACGAGTCGATCGACAACTCCTCGTGCCGACTCTACATTACTCCTCGAGTTGAGTTCACTCCTTGAGTTGAGTTTCGAGTCCACGAGTCGATCGACAACTCCTCGTGCCGACTCTACATTACTCCTCGAGTTGAGTTCACTCCTCGAGTTGAGTTTCGAGTCCACGAGTCGATCGACAATTCCTCGTGCCGACTCTACACTACTCCTCGAGTTGAGTTCACTCGTCGAGTCGAGCACCGAGTCCACGAGTCGACAAGGTACTCCTCGTGCCGACTCCACATTTCTCCTCGAGTTGAGTTCACTCCTCGAGTCATGCACCTAGTCCACGAGTCGACAAGCTACTCCTCGTGCCGACTCTACGTTTCTCCTCGAGTTGAGTTCACTCCTCGAGTCGAGTATCGAGTCCATGAGTCGACAAGCTTCTCCTCGTGCCGACTCTACATTACTCCTCGAGTTGAGTTTCGAGTCCACGAGTCGATCGACAACTCCTCGTGCCGACTCTACATTACTCCTCGAGTTGAGTTCACTCCTTGAGTTGAGTTTCGAGTCCACGAGTCGATCGACAACTCCTCGTGCCGACTCTACGTTTCTCCTCGAGTTGAGTTCACTCCTCGAGTCGAGTACCGAGTCCACGAGTCGACAAGCTACTCCTCGTGCCGACTCTACACTTCTCCTCGAGTTGAGTTCACTCCTCGAGTTGAATACCGAGTCCACGAGTCGACAAGCTACTCATCGTGCCGACTCTACATTACTCCTCGAGTTGAGTTCACTCCTCGAGTTGAGTTTCGAGTCCACGAGTCGGTCGACAACTCCTCGTGCCGACTCTACATTACTCCTCGAGTTGAGTTCACTCCTCGAGTTGAGTTTCGAGTCCACGAGTCGATCGACAACTCCTCGTTCCGACTCTACATTTCACCTCGAGTTGAGTTCAATCCTCGAGTTGAGTTTCGAGTCCACGAGTCGATCGACAACTCCTCGTGCCGACTCTACATTACTCCTCGAGTTGAGTTTCGAGTCCACGAGTCGATCGACAACTCCTCGTGCCGACTCTACACTTCTCCTCGAGTTGAGTTCACTCCTCGAGTCGAGTACCGAGTCCACGAGTCGACAAGCTACTCCTCGTGCCGACTCTACATTACTCCTCGAGTTGAGTTCACTCCTCGAGTTGAGTTTCGAGTCCACGAGTCGATCCACGACTCCTCGTGCCGACTCTACATTACTCCTCGAGTTGAGTTTACTCCTCGAGTTGAGTTTCGAGTCCACGAGTCGATCGACAACTCCTCGTGCCGACTCTACACTACTCCTCGAGTTGAGTTCTATCGTCGAGTCGAGCACCGAGTCCACGAGTCGACAAGGTACTCCTCGTGCCGACTCCACATTTCTCCTCGAGTTGAGTTCACTCCTCGAGTCATGCACCGAGTCCACGAGTCAACAAGCTACTCCTCGTGCCGACTCTACGTTTCTCCTCGAGTTGAGTTCACTCCTCGAGTCGAGTACCGAGTCCACGAGTCGACAAGCTACTCCTCGTGCCGACTCTACACTTCTCCTCGAGTTGAGTTCACTCCTCGAGTCGAGTACCGAGTCCACGTGTCGACAAGCTACTCCTCGTGCCGCCTCTACATTACTCCTCGAGTTGAGTTCACTCCTCGAGTTGAGTTTCGAGTCCACGAGTCGGTCGACAACTCCTCGTGCCGACTCTACATTACTCCTCGAGTTGAGTTCACTCCTCGAGTTGAGTTTCGAGTCCACGAGTCGATCGACAACTCCTCGATCCGACTCTACATTTCTCCTCGAGTTGAGTTCAATCCTCGAGTTGAGTTTCGAGTCCACGAGTCGATCGACAACTCCTCGTGCCGACTCTACATTACTCCTCGAGTTGAGTTTCGAGTCCACGAGTCGATCGACAACTCCTCGTGCCGACTCTACATTACTCCTCGAGTTGAGTTCACTCCTTGAGTTGAGATTCGAGTCCACGAGTCGATCGACAACTACTCGTGCCGACTCTACATTACTCCTCGAGTTGAGTTCACTCCTCGAGTTGAGTTTCGAGTCCACGAGTCGATCAACAACTCCTCGTGCCGACTCTACATTACTCCTCGAGTTGAGTTCACTCCTTGAGTTGAGTTTCGAGTCCACGAGTCGATCGACAACTCCTCGTGCCGACTCTACATTACTCCTCGAGTTGAGTTCACTCCTCGAGTTGAGTTTCGAGTCCACGAGTCGATCGACAATTCCTCGTGCCGACTCTACACTACTCCTCGAGTTGAGTTCACTCGTCGAGTTGAGCACCGAGTCCACGAGTCGACAAGGTACTCCTCGTGCCGACTCCACATTTCTCCTCGAGTTGAGTTCACTCCTCGAGTCATGCACCGAGTCCACGAGTCAACAAGCTACTCCTCGTGCCGACTCTACGTTATTCTCGAGTTGAGTTCACTCCTCGAGTCGAGTACCGAGTCCACGAGTCGACAAGCTACTCCTCGTGCCGACTCTACACTTCTCCTCGAGTTGAGTTCACTCCTCGAGTCGAGTACCGAGTCCACGAGTCGACAAGCTACTCCTCGTGCCGCCTCTACATTACTCCTCGAGTTGAGTTCACTCCTCGAGTTGAGTTTCGAGTCCACGAGTCGGTCGACAACTCCTCGTGCCGACTCTACATTACTCCTCGAGTTGAGTTCACTCCTCGAGTTGAGTTTCGAGTCCACGAGTCGATCGACAACTCCTCGATCCGACTCTACATTTCTCCTCGAGTTGAGTTCAATCCTCGAGTTGAGTTTCGAGTCCACGAGTCGATCGACAACTCCTCGTGCCGACTCTACATTACTCCTCGAGTTGAGTTTCGAGTCCACGAGTCGATCGAAAAATCCTCGTGCCGACTCTACATTACTCCTCGAGTTAAGTTCACTCCTTGAGTTGAGTTTCGAGTCCACGAGTCGATCGACAACTCCTTCTGCCGACTCTACATTACTCCTCGAGTTGAGTTCACTCCTCGAGTTGAGTTTCGAGTCCACGAGTCGATCGACAACTCCTCGTGCCGACTCTACACTACTCCTCGAGTCGAGCACCGAGTCCAGGAGTCGACAAGGTACTCCTCGTGCCGACTCCACATTTCTCCTCGAGTTGAGTTCACTCCTCGAGTCATGCACCGAGTCCACGAGTCGACAAGCTATTCCTCGTGCCGACTCTACGTTTCTCCTCGAGTTGAGTACACTCCTCGAGTCGAGTACCGAGTCCACGAGTCGACAAGCTACTCCTCGTGCCGACTCTACATTACTCCTCGAGTTGAGTTTCGAGTCCACGAGTCGATCGACAACTCCTCGTGCCGACTCTACATTACTCCTCGAGTTGAGTTCACTCCTTGAGTTGAGTTTCGAGTCCACGAGTCGATCGACAACTCCTCGTGCCGACTCTACGTTTCTCCTCGAGTTGAGTTCACTCCTCGAGTCGAGTACCGAGTCCACGAGTCGACAAGCTACTCCTCGTGCCGACTCTACACTTCTCCTCGAGTTGAGTTCACTCCTCGAGTCGAGTACCGAGTCCACGAGTCGACAAGCTACTCCGCGTGCCGACTCTACATTACTACTCGAGTTGAGTTCACTCCTCGAGTTGAGTTTCGAGTCCACGAGTCGGTCGACAACTCCTTGTCCCGACTCTACATTACTCCTCGAGTTGAGTTTCGAGTCCACGAGTCGATCTACAACTCCTCGTTCCGACTCTACATTTCTCCTCGAGTTGAGTTCAATCCTCGAGTTGAGTTTCGAGTCCACGAGTCGATCGACAACTCCTCGTGCCGACTCTACATTACTCCTATAGTTGAGTTCACTCCTTGAGTTGAGTTTCGAGTCCACGAGTCGATCGACAACTCCTCGTGCCGACTCTACGTTTCTCCTCGAGTTGAGTTCACTCCTCGAGTCGAGTACCGAGTCCACGAGTCGACAAGCTACTCCTCGTGCCGACTCTACACTTCTCCTCGAGTTGAGTTCACTCCTCGAGTCGAGTACCGAGTCCACGAGTCGACAAGCTACTCCGCGTGCCGACTCTACATTACTACTCGAGTTGAGTTCACTCCTCGAGTTGAGTTTCGAGTCCACGAGTCGGTCGACAACTCCTCGTCCCGACTCTACATTACTCCTCGAGTTGAGTTTCGAGTCCACGAGTCGATCTACAACTCCTCGTTCCGACTCTACATTTCTCCTCGAGTTGAGTTCAATCCTCGAGTTGAGTTTCGAGTCCACGAGTCGATCGACAACTCCTCGTGCCGACTCTACATTACTCCTCGAGTTGAGTTCACTCCTTGAGTTGAGTTTCGAGTCCACGAGTCGATCGACAACTCCTCGTGCCGACTCTACACTTCTCCTCGAGTTGAGTTCACTCCTCGAGTTGAGTACCGAGTCCACGAGTCGACAAGCTACTCCTCGTGCCGACTCTACATTACTCCTCGAGTTGAGTTCACTCCTCGAGTTGAGTTTCGAGTCCACGAGTCGATCCACAACTCCTCGTGCCGACTCTACATTACTCCTCGAGTTGAGTTTACTCCTCGAGTTGAGTTTCGAGTCCACGAGTCGATCGACAACTCCTCGTGCTGACTCTACACTACTCCTCAAGTTGAGTTCAATCGTCGAGTCGAGCACCGAGTCCACGAGTCGACAAGGTACTCCTCGTGCCGACTCCACATTTCTCCTCGAGTTGAGTTCACTCCTCGAGTCATGCACCGAGTCCACGAGTCAACAAGCTACTCCTCGTGCCGACTCTACATTACTCCTCGAGTTGAGTTCACTCCTCGAGTTGAGTTTCGAGTCCACGAGTCGGTCGACAACTCCTCGTGCCGACTCTACATTACTCCTCGAGTTGAGTTCACTCCTCGAGTTGAGTTTCGAGTCCACGAGTCGATCGACAACTCCTCGATCCGACTCTACATTTCTCCTTGAGTTGAGTTCAATCCTCGAGTTGAGTTTCGAGTCCACGAGTCGATCGACAACTCCTCGTGCCGACTCTACATTACTCCTTGAGTTGAGTTTCGAGTCCACGAGTCGATCGACAACTCCTCGTGCCGACTCTACACTTCTCCACGAGTTGAGTTCACTCCTCGAGTCGAGTACCGAGTCCACGAGTCGACAAGCTACTCCTCGTGCCGACTCTACATTACTCCTCGAGTTGAGTTCACTCCTCGAGTTGAGTTTCGAGTCCACGAGTCGGTCGACAACTCCTCGTGCCGACTCAACATTACTCCTCGAGTTGAGTTCACTCCTCGAGTTGAGTTTCGAGTCCACGAGTCGATCGACAACTCATTGTTCCGACTCTACATTTCTCCTCGAGTTGAGTTCACTCCTCGAGTTGAGTTTCAAGTCCACGAGTCGATCGACAACTCCTCGTGCCGATTCTACATTACTCCTCGAGTTGAGTTTCGAGTCCACGAGTCGATCGACAACTCCTCGTGTCGACTCTACACTACTCCTCGTGTTGAGTTCACTCGTCGAGTCGAGCACCGAGTCCACGAGTCGACAAGGTACTCCTCGTGCCGACTCTACATTTCTCCTCGAGTTGAGTTCACTCCTCGAGTCATGCACCGAGTCCACGAGTCGACAAGCTACTCCTCGTGCCGACTCTACGTTTCTCCTCGAGTTGAGTTCACTCCTCGAGTCGAGTACCGAGTCCACGAGTCGACAAGCTACTCCTGGTGCCGACTCTACACTTCTCCTCGAGTTGAGTTCACTCCTCGAGTCGAGTACCGAGTCCACGAGTCGACAAGCTACTCCTCGTGCCTACTCTACATTACTACTCGAGTTGAGTTCACTCCTCGAGTTGAGTTTCGAGTCCACGAGTCGGTCGACAACTGTTGGAATCGATCTAGGGTTTAAGAAAAAGTTCAACGCTTCGTTAAGCGGCGGAATTTTAAAAATTTTCTTTTTAAGTAAAACTAGTTTTTACTAACCTAGACAAGAGCATGTACATGTAAATAAAAACTAATATGAGCTATTAAAGTTACTAACCTTTCTTGAAGCTTGAACCTTGTAGAAGCTTTTGGAAAGTTGCAACGCTCGTCTCCCCTCGCAGCACGTCTCTCTTTCTTTCCTCGGCACCTCGAGCAACCACGAAAGTTTCTATCACTAAATCACTCGAAAAGAAGGAATCAGTGAGTGGGCACTTTTAAACACTACGACTTGAGAACGAGTCTCGAAGTCGCAGAGCTAAACACTAGGTCGAGTGAGGACCTAGGTGCCAAGACAAGAAATAATCGAAAATAAACTAGAGAGAGAGATAGAGGATTTTCGGCCAAAGTTCTAGAGAGAGAGTCTCTCAAATCTCTTAAACTTGGATGAATGAAAATGAGAAGAATGAGGCTCCTATTTATAGGAGAGGTCTCACCTTCAATAAGGTAGTTTCCTCTTCTATAAAATGAGCCAATTTCCTCTTTCTTTTCCTTGAGAAGCTCGGCCAAAATAGACTTCATTAAGTCTTGGAATAGTTTCCTATTTTGTTCCATGCCTTGCCTTGTCTCTCTCTTGGCCGAATTCCATACAGCATCCTCATGCAAATTTGTTTCCTCTTTTTCTTTTGGCAAGTATCTTGATACATTTATGCACAAAATAATCTCTCTATCTTGGGTATTATGGGCGCCCAACATGTTCTAGAAAAGGATTCTAGAATTTTCTTCACCTGTTCATGACAACATAAGAAAAGGCCCATTTAGAATTTTCAAATAAAATTCTCATGAAATGAAATTAATTCACAAGGCCCAATGATCAAGTCATGGCCGAGTGAAACATGTCATAAAATGACCTTGTCAAAAATTTATTGACATTCATTTTATCGTTTGTCTCAAAAGACAAAAATACCCTTTTCACTATTTTCGTTCTTGTTTTGACTTAGCTTCCAGTTTAACTATTCCTATTGATGTGATTCGTGACAGTGACCTCATGGACCCAAATGAACAAAGCTTTAGCTAAACACTTGGACTCAAAAGTTCACAAACCTTTTCCAAGTTTAGCTTAATGCCAACTGACTCCACTAAAGAGCTGACACTGAAAATCTCTCGGTTCAAATGAATTTATTTTCTACTCAAGAATTCGACCTAATTATGATGAGCGGATCCACTGAATATTAAGTTCTTCCCAAAGGTAGGAACAAAATAAACATTATTCAAGTTTAAAGTGCGGTCTTCAAAAGACAGCGTCACGGATCCCACAGCCTTTGCAGACACCAGGCTCCCATCACCCCATTTGAAACAGAACTCGCCTTCCTCTAAGCTTTTGGTTTTCTTGAACCCATTCAATAACAACAAATATGGTTAGTAGCAGCGGAGTCAAGAATCCACGTTGATACATTATCAGCTACTAAGCATGCTTCGGTAACTAGTACAATACTATGTTCCTTTTCTTTGAGATAGGCAGGACAGTTCTTTTTATCGGCCTTGTGAGGTCTCTTCTTAGTTCCAGAGGCGGAGGCCATTTGCTCAGTAGCATGTGCCTCTCCTTGATTCCTCTTTCTCTTATTGAGACCTACAGCAGTGTGAAGCTCCTTCATAAGCTCGGTAATAGTGTACTTTAGCTATGTAATGGAGTAGTTCAGCATGAAGGTATCAAGAGACTCGGGGAGAGTTTCTAAGATCATATCTATGATATTCTTCCCATTAATCTCAGATCCTAGGATTTCCATTTTATTTAGAAAACTAATGATCAGTATCATAAAGTCTCCAGCAGGAGTCCTAGCCTTCATGTGACAGTTCATAAACTGTCGGACTGCTTGTTGCCTTGTTTGACGCCTTTGCCCTCCAAATATCTCATGGAGATTGGTGAGCATGTCGGCGGCAGTCTCGATGTCATGATGTTGCTTTTTCAGCATATTGTTCATAGATGCTAAGATATAGCACCTCACAATCTCATCGGATCGAAGCCAGGCCGCTAAGGCGTCATTGTCCTCTTGAGTTGAATCATCATTCGTCAGAGGAGGACACGGGGTGGTGATTACCCATTTGTGCTTGTTAACGGTAGGTATTATGTCGAGGTTACGTTTCGAATCTACGTAGTTTTCGTTTTCGAGTTTGATCGAGGAAAGAAAGATAGAGAGATGGTTGAGAGACATATTGCCTATATAAGTTGAAACAAGTTTATGATTAGTCTTTGGTTTAGGATTTAAGTTTTATTAAGACTTTTGTAAAATCCAAAGGTGTTATAAACCAAACGATAATTTACTCCCTCAAGAGAAGGCTGCAAAAAATCTCCATTTATAAGTAAATGACACATCATTAATGCTAAGCCAAGATGTCAATACATCTATTTTGACTAGCCACCTTTTAAATTGGTTTGATCACTCACATCCTTTCGCAGAGCCTCAAGGGAGGATACTAGGGATTGAGCCTAAGTGTGCAACCAACCACTTAGTCCAAAAGATCAGCTTTGAAAAACAATCCCCCAAGGGGAGGCCTTGCCATCATTGCATCACTCTCGGACGTAGCTCATTGAGCAATGATCGAAGGAATAACGCCTTGGAGTACTCACATTTAAGTAAGGGTCGCAAGAGCGGCTCTTAGTCCCACGTTATTGCATCTTTCACTAGTGTTGGGGATCGCGGGTTACAAACAACGAATATAACCCTCCCACTTAGTTTTTGGAGTTGGTTCATCGACTCTTATAAGTTCGGAAACAAATTTCCTAGTTAGAGAGCGACAGAGCGGACAACTAGAAGAGAATCCTAGATCGACATGTTCAGAGCAGTATTAGTGCATAAAGGCACAAGGGACATACTCGATCTTTTCCTATTTTCTATTTCGGGAAAGTGCGTGAGGGTAGTGTGAACTTCAACTCACTCGAACACTTGAAAGTTTGAGATTACACATCCTTTTATTTTTCGGCTTGTCTACAAGGAGACCTCCCACTCAAATTTTCAAGAGCATATAGATTTTGAACATATGTGATATAGATATAGTTTTGAAAACATGTTGAAAACTTATTTGACTTGGATGACAAAATATTTTCAAGTTTGAAAGTGAAAACGGTTTTTCAAAATTCAAACTAGTTTTGTAAAAATTCAATTTCAATTAATCTTTCAAAAATCAAAACTTGTTGTCGGTCCGTCTCGGATCGACAGGGACTAAAGCGTCACCTCGACCCATGCGACCGGTGCAAGGCCTCGGGCGGCGAAACCTTGCCTCGGCCTTTGGCCGGCCCAAACCAGTGGTCGGGTCAAGGGTCAGCCGGCCGGCGGCCGGCCATATGCTCAGCCGGCCAGCGGCCGGCCATATGCTTGGCTGGCCTGTCGCCGGCCCAAAGGTCAGCCGGCCAATGGCCGGCCATATGCTCAGCCAGCCCTCCAAGGCCGGCCCCCCAAGGCCGGCCCTCCTCCATGGCCGGCCGGCTCTCCATGGCCGGCACTCCAAGGCCGGCCCTCGCCCGCGGAGGTCCTCCATGACCGGCACTCCAAGGCCCGCCTTCCTCCATGGCCGGCCGGCTCTCCATGGCCGGCACTCCAAGGCCGGCCCTCGCCCAAGGCCGGCTCTCCATGGCCGGCACTCCAAGGCCGGCCCTCCTCCATGGCCGGCCCTCCAAGGCCGGCACTCCAAGGCCGGCCTTCCTCCATGGCCGGCCGGCTCTCCATGGCCGGCACTCCAAGGCCGGCCCTCCTCCATGGCCGGCCCTCCAAGGCCGGCACTCCAAGGCCGGCCTTCCTCCATGGCCGGCCCTCCAAGGCCGGCCCTCCTCCATGGCCGGCCGGCCCTCCATGGCCGGCACTCCAAGGCCGGCCCTCCTCCAAGGCCGGCCCTCCTCCAAGGCCGGCCCTCCTCCATGGCCGGCCCTCCTCCAAGGCCGGCCCAACCTTGCTCACTCGGCCAAGGGGTCTTCAAACCACCCCTTGGCTGCCTATAAATACAAGGGTCCTTCCCTTGACCCAGGTAATCCATTCTTGAGCACTGAAACGCTGCCGAACTCGTACCTCGCTCGTTTCTCTCAAGCTTTGGTCTCTAAACACCCCTAAAACCTCTATACTCCGCCTCAATCCCACTAATGTTGAGCGTCGGAGAGGTAAACAGGGGCACCCCCCCTGTTTCCCCTTTGTAGTTCACGTATTCTCTACTCCTTTTCAGGTACTCTGACGAACTCAAGGGACGTCCACAGCTAAGGGACGACTTGGGATACCAAGTCCGACACGCTCGAGTCAAGACGAGACCACTTGGTCCGGCCTTGGGTCTAACCGTCTTTGGCTCCTAAAGAGTTGTCCGAAAAACAGCGACAACATTTTGGCGCTAGAAGGAGGGGGTCTCTCGACCTTGGCAACACATCCCCTCTACCAATCTTCTTCTCACTTCTACGACTCTCGAGAGATGAGTCGTAGCCCCGCCACCTCCGTGGGCGCCCGAGCGACTGGCTTGAGGCGCGACCTCCAAGGCTCTGCGCATCGTCTCGAAGGGCAACCTCGTGATAACGAGAGCCAGCCCCGAGACCCGGCGAATGACCCCGAGGCCGCAGTCCGAGAGGACACGGCTCGAAGGCTCGCCGAGCTCCTAGACCGCCCCGGCGTCACCGGTGCGCTCATCGTCGACCTCCTCGACTCCAACAATGTCGATGACATCAACCACGAGACCAACCTCGACCACGCTATTCACGAAAGTGGACACGCGCGCACGCTTCCAAGGGGACACCCTCAGGCGGCCGCGTCGAAGCATCAACCCTTTTGTGAGCACCCACACACGCCCTTGAGGGGACACCCTCGGGCGACCACGTCAAGGCATCAAAGCTCGAACAATGCCCAAGGACGCTCGGTCTCGAGGTCCCGAAAGGGACGCTCCACGCTCACCGTCCGCGTCCAAAACCCTTGTGAAGGTGACAACGTCGATGGTCTCGGCCCCCGCCAAAGGCGTCGCCTGAATGACGTGCCCTTAACAAGGGTGATAGGGACGGCATCCGGAGACTTGAGAGACCGCCTCAACTCTCAAAGAGAGAATCACGAGTTCGACTTGAGAGAAAAACTCGACGCTCAACGTGAGACCGCAATCGTCTTGGGGCAGCAACCACCCAACACCGATCAAGCACCCAACCAAAAGCGCGCAGCCACGCTTGTGATGCCGGCCGTTGGTCCCGAGTCACGAAGGAAAAGGCGCCGGAAGGGTCAAGTCCCTAATGACCACCCTTCTCCAGCCCCGAACCGATCCTTCGTCCCGCTCAACACAACGCCCGACCGGATCCTGCGCTTACGCCGCGATGAGCTGGGAAGCCCCGCTCCACTCACAAAGGACCCCGCGAAGCGGGATCGAAGTCGGTTCTGCGAATACCACAAAGATCACGGGCACGTGACGATTGAATGCAAGCAGCTTAAGAAGCGAATTGATTCCCTAATTCGAGGTGGGGATTTCAAGGAATTCGTCGCGTCTGCTAGCAAGCCATGAGTATCGTTACTTCGACCCTTAAATTCACGCCCGAGCTCGATCGGCTTCATGGTCACTTTCATTTCGAAAATGTAATTCCCTTTTTCAAAGAAGGCCAAGTGCCATGACAAACTGTAACGACCCCCTTATTGCAATAAAGAGTTATTTCACACATGAAAAAATGTAGCGCATACTTTTGTATACCTCTAACGCAAGAGTTTCTTGGCCTTCGTCTCACAAACGCAAGAAACTCGGGGGGCTAACAGGGATCAATGATCAACAAAAATAACTCAACAACTCAAAAAGTAAAAATAAGAGAAACTCTTCACATGTCTCCTCGAGATGAACTCATTCCTCGAATCGAGCTACGAGTCCGCGAGTCGACCGATACTCCTCGCACCGACTCTTCACAAGACTCCTCGTACAGGCTTTACGTGAGTCCTCGAGTCGAGTTCGAATCCACGAGTCGATTGATACTCCTCGTGCCAACTCTTCACATGTCTCCTCGAGATGAATTCACTCCTCGAGTCGAGCTACGAGTCCGCGCGTCGACCGATACTCCTCGCGCCGACTCTTCACAAAACTCCTCGTGCAAGCTCTACGTGAGTCCTCGAGTTGAGTCCCAAGTCCACAAGTCAACTAACTATTCCTTGTGCAGGCTCGACATGAGCCCTCGAGTTGAGTCTTGAGTCCGCGCTCGCCGCCCAACTCGTCGGCCGAAAGGCAACGAGTTACAAATGGGTTCAAGGCTTGCGTCCGCCAGGGCGTATCTGGTCAAGCCAGCGCCCACGAGAAACCTCACCACACAAATGTGGCATCGCGCTCGCCGCCCAGCTCGTCGGCCGAAAGGCAACGAGTTACAAATGGGTTCAAGGCTTGCGTCCGCCAGGGCGTATCTGGTCAAGCCAGCGTCCACGGGAAACCTCGCCACACAAATGTGGCATCGCGCTCGCCGCCCAGCTCGTCGGCCGAAAGGCAACGAGTTACAAATGGGTTCAAGGCTTGCGTCCGCCAGGGCGTATCTGGTCAAGCCAGCGTCCACGGGAAACCTCGCCACACAAATGTGGCATCGCGCTCGCCGCCCAGCTCGTCGGCCGACAGGCAACGAGTTACAAATGGGTTCAAGGCTTGCGTCCGCCAGGGCGTATCTGGTCAAGCCAGCGTCCACGGGAAACCTCGCCACACAAATGTGGCATCGCGCTCGCCGCCCAGCTCGTCGGCCGACAGGCAACGAGTTACAAATGGGTTCAAGGCTTGTGTCCGCCAGGGCGTATCTGGTCAAGCCAGCGTCCACGGGAAACCTCGCCACACAAATGTGGCATCGCGCTCGCCGCCCAGCTCGTCGGCCGAAAGGCAACGAGTTACAAATGGGTTCAAGGCTTGCGTCCGCCAGGGCGTATCTGGTCAAGCCAGCGTCCACGGGAAACCTCGCCACACAAATGTGGCATCGCGCTCGCCGCCCAGCTCGTCGGCCGAAAGGCAACGAGTTACAAATGGGTTCAAGGCTTGCGTCCGCCAGGGCGTATCTGGTCAAGCCAGCGTCCACGGGAAACCTCGCCACACAAATGTGGCATCGCGCTCGCCGCCCAGCTCGTCGGCCGACAGGCAACGAGTTACAAATGGGTTCAAGGCTTGCGTCCGCCAGGGCGTATCTGGTCAAGCCAGCGTCCACGGGAAACCTCGCCACACAAATGTGGCATCGCGCTCGCCGCCCAGCTCGTCGGCCGACAGGCAACGAGTTACAAATGGGTTCAAAGCTTGCGTCCGCCAGGGCGTATCTGGTCAAGCCAGCGTCCACGGGAAACCTCGCCACACAAATGTGGCATCGCGCTCGCCGCCCAGATCGTCGGCCGACAGGCAACGAGTTACAAATGGGTTCAAGGCTTGCGTCCGCCAGGGCGTATCTGGTCAAGCCAGCGTCCACGGGAAACCTCGCCACATAAATGTGGCATCGCGCTCGCCGCCCAGCTCGTCGGCCGACAGGCAACGAGTTACAAATGGGTTGAAGGTCTGCGTCCAAAATACAAGACGCGCACCAAACAAAAAAGACGCGCAAATCGATTATGCCTTCGTTGGCAAATCGAGAAAACAAGACGCGCACAATACAAAAGAGACGTGCAAATCGATTATGCCTTCATTGGCAAGTCGAGAAAACAAGACGCGCACAACACAAAAAAGACGCGCAAATCGATTATGCCTTCGTTGGCAAATCGAGAAAACAAGACGCGCACCAAACAAAAAAGATGCGCAAATCGATTATGCCTTCGTTGGCAAATCGAGAAAACAAGACGCGCACAATACAAAAGAGACGTGCAAATCGATTATGCCTTCATTGGCAAGTCGAGAAAACAAGACGCGCACAATACAAAAGAGACGTGCAAATCGATTATGCCTTCGTTGGCAAGTCGAGAAAATAAGACGCGCACAACGCAATAAAGCCGTGCTAATCGATCACGCCCTCATTGGTAGATCGAGAAAATGAGACACGCGCGATCAACCCGAAACAAAAAAGTCGTCCCTCGCGACGCGCGAAGGCCATTCCTCATGACGCAAACCCGAGAGCATTCATCCCGCATCCGTATAAAGAGTAGATTTTGAGTTTCCACTCGATCTACGCTCGACCGGAAACTCGGGGGGCTAATATTGTCGGTCCGTCTCGGATCGACAGGGACTAAAGCGTCACCTCGACCCATGCGACCGGTGCAAGGCCTCGGGCGGCAAAACCTTGCCTCGGCCTTTGGCCGGCCCAAACCAGTGGTCGGGTCAAGGGTCAGCCGGCCGGCGGCCGGCCGTATGCTCAGCCGGCCAGCGGCCGGCCATATGCTTGGCTGGCCTGTCGCCGGCCCAAAGGTCAGCCGGCCAATGGCCGGCCATATGCTCAGCCGGCCCTCCTCCATGGCCGGCCCTCCAAGGCTGGCCCCCCAAGGCCGGCCCTCCTCCATGGCCGGCCGGCTCTCCATGGCCGGCACTCCAAGGCCGGCCCTCGCCCGCGGAGGTCCTCCATGGCCGGCACTCCAAGGCCGGCCTTCCTCCATGGCCGGCCGGCTCTCCATGGCCGGCACTCCAAGGCCGGCCCTCGCCCAAGGCCGGCTCTCCATGGCCGGAACTCCAAGGCCGGCCCTCCTCCATGGCCGGCCCTCCAAGGCCGGCACTCCAAGGCCGGCCTTCCTCCATGGCCGGCCCTCCAAGGCCGGCCCTCCTCCATGGCCGGCCGGCCCTCCATGGCCGGCACTCCAAGGCCGGCCCTCCTCCAAGGCCGGCCCTCCTCCAAGGCCGGCCCTCCTCCATGGCCGGCCCTCCTCCAAGGCCGGCCCAACCTTGCTCACTCGGCCAAGGGGTCTTCAAACCACCCCTTGGCTGCCTATAAATACAAGGGTCCTTCCCTTGACCCAGGTAATCCATTCTTGAGCACTGAAATGCTGCCGAACTCGTACCTCGCACGTTTCTCTCAAGCTTTGGCCTCTAAACACCCCTAAAACCTCTATACTCCGCCTCAATCCCACTAATGTTGAGCGTCGGAGAGGTAAACAGGGGCACCCCCCCTGTTTCCCCTTTGTAGTTCACGTATTCTCTACTCCTTTTCAGGTACTCTGACGAACTCAAGGGACGTCCACAGCTAAGGGACGACTTGGGATACCAAGTCCGACACACTCGAGTCAAGACGAGACCACTTGGTCCGGCCTTGGGTCTAACCGTCTTTGGCTCCTAAAGAGTTGTCCGAAAAACAGCGACAACAAAACTTTTAATCTTTACACATCATGTTTATAATCATATGAAAAACATTTTTGCTCAAGAAAATTTTCTCATTAGAGTTCTATAACTCATGGTAGTGGGGTTTGAAAATCCGGATTTCTAAAAAACTGGAGTTTCAGACAGCCGCGCACCTCGGAGTAAAATCGCCATATCTGGCGGCTCCGATGTCCTTTTGAGCCGAAACCGGTGGCATTGGACAGAGGACAGACAGAGCTTTAATTTGATTCAAGAATCATTAAATTTTGATTTCTGAGCAGAGAGTTATGCCACTTTTAATGCGGGTTTACTCCAGCTCGAAGAAAAAGAAATAAATTAAAGCTTGGTCCTACTTAGGTGCGAAAAAGAATCAAGTGTAACGGAACGTTTTAAGATGTTGTTTAAAGCTTTTATTTGTGTTTTATTAGCAAGGTAATAACAAGGCATAAAAGAAATAACAACAAGCATAAAACGATTCAAGTAAAAATAAGAAACTAGCAAGATAACAAAACTAGTCACAAAATTTTACTCGAAAATTCTCAAACCTTTAAAACACGTTTTTCAATATAAAAAATTAAAAACTTTTAGAACCGATTCTAATGTGTTTTAACATCATCCCAAACTCATAGAAAATCAACATGGTTTTTAATTTAAAGGCATGAGCAATAAATTAAAAAAATCTAAGATTACAATTCTAACTTGTCACAAAATTAGTAAACTTTCGAAAACGATTTTCAAGCTCATAATTTAAAAACATGCACATGCATTCCTTTGACCATAGCTCTGATACCATTTGTTGGAATCGATCTAGGGTTTAAGAAAAAGTTTAACGCTTCGTTAAGCGGCGGAATTTTAAAAATTTTCTTTTTAAGTAAAACTAGTTTTTACTAACCTAGACAAGAGCATGTACATGTAAATAAAAACTAATATGAGCTATTAAAGTTACTAACCTTTCTTGAAGCTTGAACCTTGTAGAAGCTTTTGGAAAGTTGCAACGCTCGTCTCCCCTCGCAGCACGTCTCTCTTTCTTTCCTCGGCACCTCGAGCAACCACGAAAGTTTCTATCACTAAATCACTCGAAAAGAAGGAATCAGTGAGTGGGCACTTTTAAACACTACGACTTGAGAACGAGTCTCGAAGTCGCAGAGCTAAACACTAGGTCGAGTGAGGACCTAGGTGCCAAGACAAGAAATAATCGAAAATAAACTAGAGAGAGAGAGAGAGGATTTTCGGCCAAAGTTCTAGAGAGAGAGTCTCTCAAATCTCTTAAACTTGGATGAATGAAAATGAGAAGAATGAGGCTCCTATTTATAGGAGAGGTCTCACCTTCAATAAGGTAGTTTCCTCTTCTATAAAATGAGCCAATTTCCTCTTTCTTTTCCTTGAGAAGCTCGGCCAAAATAGACTTCATTAAGTCTTGGAATAGTTTCCTATTTTATTCCATGCCTTGCCTTGTCTCTCTCTTGGCCGAATTCCATATAGCATCCTTATGCAAATTTGTTTCCTCTTTTTCTTTTGGCAAGTATCTTGATACATTTATGCACAAAATAATCTCTCTATCTTGGGTATTATGGGCGCCCAACATGTTCTAGAAAAGGATTCTAGAATTTTCTTCACTTGTTCATGACAACATAAGAAAAGGCCCATTTAGAATTTTCAAATAAAATTCTCATGAAATGAAATTAATTCACAAGGCCCAATGATCAAGTCATGGCCGAGTGAAACATGTCATAAAATGACCTTGTCAAAAATTTATTGACATTCATTTCATCGTTTGTCTCAAAAGACAAAAATACCCTTTTCACTATTTTCGTTCTTGTTTTGACTTAGCTTCCAGTTTAACTATTCCTATCGATGTGATTCGTGACAGTGACCTCATGGACCCAAATGAACAAAGCTTTAGCTAAACACTTGGACTCAAAAGTTCACAAACCTTTTCCAAGTTTAGCTTAATGCCAACTGACTCCACTAAAGAGCTGACACTGAAAATCTCTCGGTTCAAATGAATTTATTTTCTACTCAAGAATTCGACCTAATTATGATGAGCGGATCCACTGAATATTATCTATGTTTACCCTTCATGAATGTCATCAGCTAGTCGGGATTTACTAAATTACCATTTTACCCTTCTAGCTGTTATTTCCTCAACTCCTTTGTCGCTTGTGAATAAGTTAGAAACAATGTATTGACGAGGAGCTAACAAGTCACATTGTTTCATCCAAAAGAGTCAGGACTCAATTTGGACACTGGCCAGTTCATTTATTCACACTCCAAGGAACAAAGCATGAGGTGACATACATTGCATTTCAGCAATCTTGTACATGAATTCCATATCTATGAGAACTTCACAAAGTTACTCATGACAGACTCACAACCTAGTACCTCACCAATAGGCCTTGTTCGGAATCACATAGTGAGTCCGAACTTTGACTTTCTCAAATGAGAATACTAAGGTGTGAAATGGCATGTCTCATTTCAGGATTAAGGTAAGCATGATGCAATTCATACATAGTGACTTCGAGACATAAGAGGTTAAATGGTTTGTTCTTATATTGTCTCTAGAAGTGCACTGGTCAATTCAGTACCTTCGGAAGATACCTAGAAGAACTATAGAGTCTCCAACTCTCAATGCCTCATAACCAGACATCATAGATTCTTCTAACAATCATACTGAGGTCAATAGTCCTTTGACCCTAAGATTGCGAATATATCGTTTTAAGCAAACTACGAAGAGTTTGTTCATGCAAATCTACATTTGTCTCTTCGTAAGTTGTTAAGTTTGTTTACGGACTAAAAGACTATGGTTTTATCATAAAGCTTCAGACAAGGAAGATTGAATGAACGTTTCAACTTTATTAATGAATGAATAGGCAATTACAAGCAAGAGTCTTCATGAGACTTTATTACATCAAATGTTCAAAATAAAGACTACAACTCTTCTTGTGGGCACCATTGACAACAACAACTCCTCGTGCCGACTCTACATTACTCCTCGAGTTGAGTTCACTCCTCGAGTTGAGTTTCGAGTCCACGAGTCGATCGACAACTCCTCGTTCCGACTCTACATTTCTCCTCGAGTTGAGTTCAATCCTCGAGTTGAGTTTCGAGTCCACGAGTCGATCGACAACTCCTCGTGCCGACTCTACATTACACCTCGAGTTGAGTTCACTCCTTGAGTTGAGTTTCGAGTCCACGAGTCGATCGACAACTCCTCGTGCCGACTCTAAACTTCTCCTCGAGTTGAGTTCACTCCTCGAGTCGAGTACCGAGTCCATGAGTCGATCGACAACTCCTCGTGCCGACTCTACACTACTCCTCGAGTTGAGTTCACTCGTCGAGTCGAGCACCGAGTCCACGAGTCGACAAGGTACTCCTCGTGCCGACTCCACATTTCTCCTCGAGTTGAGTTCACTCCTCGAGTCATGCACCGAGTCCACGAGTCAACAAGCTACTCCTCGTGCCGACTCTACGTTACTCCTCGAGTTGAATTCACTCCTCGAGTCGAGTACCGAGTCCACGAGTCGACAAGCTACTCCTCGTGCCGAAGCTACACTTCTCCTCGAGTTGAGTTCACTCCTCGAGTCGAGTACCGAGTCCACGAGTCGACAAGCTACTCCTCGTGCCGACTCTACATTACTCCTCGAGTTGAGTTCACTCCTCGAGTTGAGTTTCGAGTCCACGAGTCGGTCGACAACTCCTCGTGCCGACTCTACATTACTCCTCGAGTTGAGTTCACTCCTCGAGTTGAGTTTCGAGTCCACGAGTCGATCGAGAACTCCTCGTTCCGACTCTACATTTCTCCTCGAGTTGAGTTCAATCCTCGAGTTGAGTTTCGAGTCCACGAGTCGATCGACAACTCCTCGTGCCGACTCTACATTACTCCTCGAGTTGAGTTCACTCCTTGAGTTGAGTTTCGAGTCCACGAGTCGATCGATAACTCCTCGTGCCGACTCTACACTTCTCCTCCAGTTGAGTTCACTCGTCGAGTCGAGTACCGAGTCCACGAGTCGACAAGCTACTCCTCGTGCCGACTCTACATTACGCCTCGAGTTGAGTTTCGAGTCCACGAGTCGGTCGACAACTCCTCGTGCCGACTCTACATTACTCCTCGAGTTGAGTTCACTCCTCGAGTTGAGTTTCGAGTCCACGAGTCGATCGACAACTCCTCGTTCCGACTCTACATTTCTCCTCGAGTTGAGTTCAATCCTCGAGTTGAGTTTCGAGTCCACGAGTCGATCGACAACTCCTCGTGCCGACTCTACATTACTCCACGAGTTGAGTTTCGAGTCCACGAGTCGATCGACAACTCCTCGTGCCGACTCTACACTTCTCCTCGAGTTGAGTTCACTCCTCGAGTCGAGTACCGAGTCCATGAGTCGACAAGCTACTCCTCGTGCCGACTCTACATTACTCCTCGAGTTGAGTTCACTCCTCGAGTTGAGTTTCGATTCCACGAGTCGGTCGACAACTCCTCGTGCCGACTCTACATTACTCCTCGAGTTGAGTTCAATCCTCCAGTTGAGTTTCGAGTCCACGAGTCGATCGACAACTCCTCGTGCCGACTCTACATTACTCCTCGAGTTGAGTTCACTCCTTGAGTTGAGTTTCGAGTCCACGAGTCGATCGACAACTCCTCGTGCCGACTCTACACTTCTCCTCGAGTTGAGTTCACTCCTCGAGTCGAGTACCGAGTCCACGAGTCGACAAGCTACTCCTCGTGCCGACTCTACATTACTCCTCGAGTTGAGTTCACTCCTCGAGTTGAGTTTCGAGTCCACGAGTCGGTCGACAACTCCTCGTGCCGACTCTACATTAGTCCTCGAGTTGAGTTCACTCCTCGAGTTGAGTTTCGAGTCCACGAGTCGATCGACAACTCCTCGTTCCGACTATACATTTCTCCTCGAGTTGAGTTCAATCCTCGAGTTGAGTTTCGAGTCCACGAGTAGATCGACAACTCCTCGTGCCGACTCTACATTACTCCTCGAGTTGAGTTCACTCCTTGAGTTGAGTTTCGACTCAACGAGTCGATCGATAACTCCTCGTGCCGACTCTACACTTCTCCTCGAGTTGAGTTCACTCCTCGAGTCGAGTACCGAGTCCACGAGTCGACAAGCTACTCCTCGTGCCGACTCTACATTACTCCTCGAGTTGAGTTCACTCCTCGAGTTGAGTTTCGAGTCCACGAGTCGATCAACAACTCCTCGTGCCGACTCTACATTACTCCTCGAGTTGAGTTTCGAGTCCACAAGTCGATCGACAACTCCTCGTGCCGACTCTACACTACTCCTCGAGTTGAGTTCACTCGTCGAGTCGAGCACCGAGTCCACGAGTCGACAAGGTACTCCTCGTGCCGAGTCCACATTTCTCCTCGAGTTGAGTTCACTCCTCGAGTCATGCACCGAGTCCACGAGTCGACAAGCTACTGCTCGTGCCAACTCTACATTACTCCTCGAGTTGAGTTCACTCCTCGAGTTGAGTTTCGAGTCCACGAGTCGATCGACAACTCCTCGTGCCGACTCTACATTACTCCTCGAGTTGAGTTCACTCCTCGAGTTGAGTTTCGAGTCCACGAGTCGATCGACAACTCCTCGTGCCGACTCTACACTACTCCTCGAGTTGAGTTCACTCGTCGAGTCGAGCACCGAGTCCACGAGTCGACAAGGTACTCCTCGTGCCGAGTCCACATTTCTCCTCGAGTTGAGTTCACTCCTCGAGTCATGCACCGAGTCCACGAGTCGACAAGCTACTCCTCGTGCCGACTCTACGTTTCTCCTCGAGTTGAGTTCACTCCTCGAGTCGAGTACCGAGTCCGCGAGTCGACAAGCTACTCCTCGTGCCGACTCTACACTTCTCCTCCAGTTGAGTTCACTCGTCGAGTCGAGTACCGAGTCCACGAGTCGACAAGCTACTCCTCGTGCCGACTCTACATTACTCCTCGAGTTGAGTTCACTCCTCGAGTTGAGTTTCGAGTCCACGAGTCGGTCGACAACTCCTCGTGCCGACTCTACATTACTCCTCGAGTTGAGTTCACTCCTCGAGTTGAGTTTCGAGTCCACGAGTCGATCGACAACTCCTCGTTCCGACTCTACATTTCTCCTCGAGTTGAGTTCAATCCTCGAGTTGAGTTTCGAGTCCACGAGTCGATCGACAACTCCTCGTTCCGACTCTACATATCTCCTCGAGTTGAGTTCAATCCTCGAGTTGAGTTTCGAGTCCACGAGTCGATCGACAACTCCTCGTGCCGACTCTACATTACTCCTCGAGTTGAGTTCACTCCTGGAGTTGAGTTTCGAGTCCACGAGTCGATCGACAACTCCTCGTGCCTACTCTACACTTCTCCTCGAGTTGAGTTCACTCCTCGAGTTGAGTTTCGAGTCCACGAGTCGATCGACAACTCCTCGTTCCGACTCTACATTTCTCCTCGAGTTGAGTTCAATCCTCGAGTTGAGTTTCGAGTCCACGAGTCGATCGACAACTCCTCGTTCCGACTCTACATATCTCCTCGAGTTGAGTTCAATCCTCGAGTTGAGTTTCGAGTCCACGAGTAGATCGACAACTCCTCGTGCCGACTCTACATTACTCCTCGAGTTGAGTTCACTCCTTGAGTTGAGTTTCGACTCAACGAGTCGATCGATAACTCCTCGTGCCGACTCTACACTTCTCCTCGAGTTGAGTTCACTCCTCGAGTCGAGTACCGAGTCCACGAGTCGACAAGCTACTCCTCGTGCCGACTCTACATTACTCCTCGAGTTGAGTTTCGAGTCCACGAGTCGATCGACAACTCCTCGTGCCGACTCTACACTACTCCTCGAGTTGAGTTCACTCGTCGAGTCGAGCACCGAGTCCACGAGTCGACAAGGTACTCCTCGTGCCGACTCCACATTTCTCCTCGAGTTGAGTTCACTCCTCGAGTTATGCACCGAGTCCACGAGTCGACAAGCTACTCCTCGTGCCGACTCTACGTTTCTCCTCGAGTTGAGTTCACTCCTCGAGTCGAGTACCGAGTCCGCGAGTCGACAAGCTACTCCTCGTGCCGACTCTACACTTCTCCTCCAGTTGAGTTCACTCGTCGAGTCGAGTACCGAGTCCACGAGTCGACAAGCTACTCCTCGTGCCGACTCTACATTACTCCTCGAGTTGAGTTCACTCCTCGAGTTGAGTTTCGAGTCCACGAGTCGGTCGACAACTCCTCGTGCCGACTCTACATTACTCCTCGAGTTGAGTTCACTCCTCGAGTTGAGTTTCGAGTCCACGAGTCGATCGACAACTCCTCGTTCCGACTCTACATTTCTCCTCGAGTTGAGTTCAATCCTCGAGTTGAGTTTCGAGTCCACGAGTCGATCGACAACTCCTCGTTCCGACTCTACATATCTCCTCGAGTTGAGTTCAATCCTCGAGTTGAGTTTCGAGTCCACGAGTCGATCGACAACTCCTCGTGCCGACTCTACATTACTCCTCGAGTTGAGTTCACTCCTGGAGTTGAGTTTCGAGTCCACGAGTCGATCGACAACTCCTCGTGCCTACTCTACACTTCTCCTCGAGTTGAGTTCACTCCTCGAGTTGAGTTTCGAGTCCACGAGTCGATCGACAACTCCTCGTTCCGACTCTACATTTCTCCTCGAGTTGAGTTCAATCCTCGAGTTGAGTTTCGAGTCCACGAGTCGATCGACAACTCCTCGTTCCGACTCTACATATCTCCTCGAGTTGAGTTCAATCCTCGAGTTGAGTTTCGAGTCCACGAGTAGATCGACAACTCCTCGTGCCGACTCTACATTACTCCTCGAGTTGAGTTCACTCCTTGAGTTGAGTTTCGACTCAACGAGTCGATCGATAACTCCTCGTGCCGACTCTACACTTCTCCTCGAGTTGAGTTCACTCCTCGAGTCGAGTACCGAGTCCACGAGTCGACAAGCTACTCCTCGTGCCGACTCTACATTACTCCTCGAGTTGAGTTTCGAGTCCACGAGTCGATCGACAACTCCTCGTGCCGACTCTACACTACTCCTCGAGTTGAGTTCACTCGTCGAGTCGAGCACCGAGTCCACGAGTCGACAAGGTACTCCTCGTGCCGACTCCACATTTCTCCTCGAGTTGAGTTCACTCCTCGAGTTATGCACCGAGTCCACGAGTCGACAAGCTACTCCTCGTGCCGACTCTACGTTTCTCCTCGAGTTGAGTTCACTCCTCGAGTCGAGTACCGAGTCCGCGAGTCGACAAGCTACTCCTCGTGCCGACTCTACACTTCTCCTCCAGTTGAGTTCACTCGTCGAGTCGAGTACCGAGTCCACGAGTCGACAAGCTACTCCTCGTGCCGACTCTACATTACTCCTCGAGTTGAGTTCACTCCTCGAGTTGAGTTTCGAGTCCACGAGTCGGTCGACAACTCCTCGTGCCGACTCTACATTACTCCTCGAGTTGAGTTCACTCCTCGAGTTGAGTTTCGAGTCCACGAGTCGATCGACAACTCCTCGTTCCGACTCTACATTTCTCCTCGAGTTGAGTTCAATCCTCGAGTTGAGTTTCGAGTCCACGAGTCGATCGACAACTCCTCGTTCCGACTCTACATTTCTCCTCGAGTTGAGTTCAATCCTCGAGTTGAGTTTCGAGTCCACGAGTCGATCGACAACTCCTCATGCCGACTCTACATTACTCCTCGAGTTGAGTTTCGAGTCCACGAGTCGATCGACAACTCCTCGTGCCGACTCTACACTTCTCCTCGAGTTGAGTTCACTCCTCGAGTCGAGTACCGAGTTCACGAGTCGACAAGCTACTCCTCGTGCCGACTCTACATTACTCCTCGAGTTGAGTTCACTCCTCGAGTTGAGTTTCGAGTCCACGAGTCGGTCGACAACTCCTCGTGCCGACTCTACATTTCTCCTCGAGTTGAGTTCACTCCTCGAGTCGAGTACCGAGTCCGCGAGTCGACAAGCTACTCCTCGTGCCGACTCTACACTTCTCCTCCAGTTGAGTTCACTCGTCGAGTCGAGTACCGAGTCCACGAGTCGACAAGCTACTCCTCGTGCCGACTCTACATTACTCCTCGAGTTGAGTTCACTCCTCGAGTTGAGTTTCGAGTCCACGAGTCGGTCGACAACTCCTCGTGCCGACTCTACATTACTCCTCGAGTTGAGTTCACTCCTCGAGTTGAGTTTCGAGTCCACGAGTCGATCGACAACTCCTCGTTCCGACTCTACATTTCTCCTCGAGTTGAGTTCAATCCTCGAGTTGAGTTTCGAGTCCACGAGTCGATCGACAACTCCTCGTTCCGACTCTACATTTCTCCTCGAGTTGAGTTCAATCCTCGAGTTGAGTTTCGAGTCCACGAGTCGATCGACAACTCCTCATGCCGACTCTACATTACTCCTCGAGTTGAGTTTCGAGTCCACGAGTCGATCGACAACTCCTCGTGCCGACTCTACACTTCTCCTCGAGTTGAGTTCACTCCTCGAGTTGAGTTCCGAGTTCACGAGTCGACAAGCTACTCCTCGTGCCGACTCTACATTACTCCTCGAGTTGAGTTCACTCCTCGAGTTGAGTTTCGAGTCCACGAGTCGGTCGACAACTCCTCGTGCCGACTCTACATTTCTCCTCGAGTTGAGTTCACTCCTCGAGTTGAGTTTCGAGTCCACGAGTCGATCGACAACTCCTCGTTCCGACTCTACATATCTCCTCGAGTTGAGTTCAATCCTCGAGTTGAGTTTCGAGTCCACGAGTCGATCGACAACTCCTCGTGCCGACTCTACATTACTCCTCGAGTTGAGTTCACTCCTGGAGTTGAGTTTCGAGTCCACGAGTCGATCGACAACTCCTCGTGCCTACTCTACACTTCTCCTCGAGTTGAGTTCACTCCTCGAGTCGAGTACCGAGTCCACGAGTCGACAAGCTACTCCTCGTGCCGACTCTACATTACTCCTCGAGTTGAGTTCACTCCTCGAGTTGAGTTTCGAGGCCACGAGTCGATCGACAACTCCTCGTGCCGACTCTACATTACTCCTCGAGTTGAGTTCACTCCTCGAGTTGAGTTTTGAGTCCACGAGTCGATCGACAACTCCTCGTGCCGACTCTACACTACTCCTCGAGTTTAGTTCACTCGTCGAGTCGAGCACCGAGTCCACGAGTCGACAAGGTACTCCTCGTGCCGACTCCACATTTCTCCTCGAGTTGAGTTCACTCCTCGAGTCATGCACCGAGTCCACGAGTCGACAAGCTACTCCTCGTGCCGACTCTACGTTTCTACTCGAGTTGAGTTCACTCCTCGAGTCGAGTACCGAGTCCACGAGTCGACAAGCAACTCCTCGTGCCGACTCTACATTACTCCTCGAGTTGAGTTCACTCCTCGAGTTGAGTTTCGAGTCCACGAGTCGGTCGACAACTCCTCGTGCCGACTCTACATTAGTCCTCGAGTTGAGTTCACTCCTCGAGTTAAGTTTCGAGTCCACGAGTCGATCGACAACTCCTCGTTCCGACTCTACATTTCTCCTCGAGTTGAGTTCAATCCTCGAGTTGAGTTTCGAGTCCACGAGTCGATCGACAACTCCTCGTGCCGACTCTACATTACTCCTCGAGTTGAGTTCACTCCTTGAGTTGAGTTTCGAGTCAACGAGTCGATCGACAACTCCTCGTGCCGACTCTACACTTCTCCTCGAGTTGAGTTCACTCCTCGAGTCGAGTACCGAGTCCACGAGTCGACAAGCTACTCCTCGTGCCAACTCTACATTACTCCTCGAGTTGAGTTCACTCCTCGTGTTGAGTTTCGAGTCCACGAGTCGATCGACAACTCCTCGTGCCGACTCTACATTACTCCTCGAGTTGAGTTCACTCCTCGAGTTGAGTTTCGAGTCCACGAGTCGATCGACAACTCCTCGTGCCGACTCTACACTACTCCTCGAGTTGAGTTCACTCGTCGAGTCGAGCCCCGAGTCCACGAGTCGACAAGGTACTCCTCGTGCCGACTCCACATTTCTCCTCGAGTTGAGTTCACTCCTCGAGTCATGCACCGAGTCCACGAGTCGACAAGCTACTCCTCGTGCCGACTCTACGTTTCTCCTCGAGTTGAGTTCACTCCTCGAGTCGAGTACCGAGTCCGCGAGTCGACAAGCTACTCCTCGTGCCGACTCTACACTTCTCCTCCAGTTGAGTTCACTCCTCGAGTCGAGTACCGAGTCCACGAGTCGACAAGCTACTACTCGTGCCGACTCTACATTACTCCTCGAGTTGAGTTCACTCCTCGAGTTGAGTTTCGAGTCCACGAGTCGGTCGACAACTCCTCGTGCCGACTCTACATTACTCCTCGAGTTAAGTTTCGAGTCCACGAGTCGATCGACAACTCCTCGTTCCGACTCTACATTTCTCCTCGAGTTGAGTTCAATCCTCGAGTTGAGTTTCGAGTCCACGAGTCGATCGACAACTCCTCGTGCCGACTCTACATTACTCCTCGAGTTGAGTTTCGAGTCCACGAGTCGATCGACAACTCCTCGTGCCGACTCTACACTTCTCCTCGAGTTGAGTTCACTCCTCGAGTCGAGTACCGAGTCCACGAGTCGACAAGCTACTCCTCGTGCCGACTCTACATTACTCCTCGAGTTGAGTTCACTCCTCGAGTTGAGTTTCGAGTCCACGAGTCGGTCGACAACTCCTCGTGCCGACTCTACATTACTCCTCGAGTTGAGTTTACTCCTCGAGTTGAGTTTCGAGTCGACGAGTCGATCGACAACTCCTCGTTCCGACTATACATTTCTCCACGAGTTGAGTTCAATCCTCGAGTTGAGTTTCGAGTCCACGAGTCGATCGACAACTCCTCGTGCCGACTCTACATTACTCCTCGAGTTGAGTTCACTCCTTGAGTTGAGTTTCGAGTCAACGAGTCGATCGACAACTCCTCGTGCCGACTCTACACTTCTCCTCGAGTTGAGTTCACTCCTCGAGTCGAGTACCGAGTCCACGAGTCGACAAGCTACTGCTCGTGCCAACTCTACATTACTCCTCGAGTTGAGTTCACTCCTCGAGTTGAGTTTCGAGTCCACGAGTCGATCGACAACTCCTCGTGCCGACTCTACATTACTCCTCGAGTTGAGTTCACTCCTCGAGTTGAGTTTCGAGTCCACGAGTCGATCGACAACTCCTCGTGCCGACTCTACACTACTCCTCGAGTTGAGTTCACTCGTCGAGTCGAGCACCGAGTCCACGAGTCGACAAGGTACTCCTCGTGCCGAGTCCACATTTCTCCTCGAGTTGAGTTCACTCCTCGAGTCATGCACCGAGTCCACGAGTCGACAAGCTACTCCTCGTGCCGACTCTACGTTTCTCCTCGAGTTGAGTTCACTCCTCGAGTCGAGTACCGAGTCCGCGAGTCGACAAGCTACTCCTCGTGCCGACTCTACACTTCTCCTCCAGTTGAGTTCACTCCTCGAGTCGAGTACCGAGTCCACGAGTCGACAAGCTACTACTCGTGCCGACTCTACATTACTCCTCGAGTTGAGTTCACTCCTCGAGTTGAGTTTCGAGTCCACGAGTCGGTCGACAACTCCTCGTGCCGACTCTACATTACTCCTCGAGTTAAGTTTCGAGTCCACGAGTCGATCGACAACTCCTCGTTCCGACTCTACATTTCTCCTCGAGTTGAGTTCAATCCTCGAGTTGAGTTTCGAGTCCACGAGTCGATCGACAACTCCTCGTGCCGACTCTACATTACTCCTCGAGTTGAGTTTCGAGTCCACGAGTCGATCGACAACTCCTCGTACCGACTCTACACTTCTCCTCGAGTTGAGTTCACTCCTCGAGTCGAGTACCGAGTCCACGAGTCGACAAGCTACTCCTCGTGCCGACTCTACATTACTCCTCGAGTTGAGTTCACTCCTCGAGTTGAGTTTCGAGTCCACGAGTCGGTCGACAACTCCTCGTGCCGACTCTACATTACTCCTCGAGTTGAGTTTACTCCTCGAGTTGAGTTTCGAGTCGACGAGTCGATCGACAACTCCTCGTTCCGACTCTACATTTCTCCTCGAGTTGAGTTCAATCCTCGAGTTGAGTTTCGAGTCCACGAGTCGATCGACAACTCCTCGTGCCGACTCTACATTACTCCTCGAGTTGAGTTCACTCCTTGAGTTGAGTTTCGAGTCCACGAGTCGATCGACAACTCCTCGTGCCGACTCTACACTTCTCCTCGAGTTGAGTTCACTCCTCGAGTCGAGTACCGAGTCCACGAGTCGACAAGCTACTCCTCGTGCCAACTCTACATTACTCCTCGAGTTGAGTTCACTCCTCGAGTTGAGTTTCGAGTCCACGAGTCGATCGACAACTCCTCGTGCCGACTCTACACTACTCCTCGAGTTGAGTTCACTCCTCGAGTTGAGTTTCGAGGCCACGAGTCGATCGACAACTCCTCGTGCCGACTCTACATTACTCCTCGAGTTGAGTTCACTCCTCGAGTTGAGTTTTGAGTCCACGAGTCGATCGACAACTCCTCGTGCCGACTCTACACTACTCCTCGAGTTTAGTTCACTCGTCGAGTCGAGCACCGAGTCCACGAGTCGACAAGGTACTCCTCGTGCCGACTCCACATTTCTCCTCGAGTTGAGTTCACTCCTCGAGTCATGCACCGAGTCCACGAGTCGACAAGCTACTCCTCGTGCCGACTCTACGTTTCTACTCGAGTTGAGTTCACTCCTCGAGTCGAGTACCGAGTCCACGAGTCGACAAGCTACTCCTCGTGCCGACTCTACATTACTCCTCGAGTTGAGTTCACTCCTCGAGTTGAGTTTCGAGTCCACGAGTCGGTCGACAACTCCTCGTGCCGACTCTACATTAGTCCTCGAGTTGAGTTCACTCCTCGAGTTAAGTTTCGAGTCCACGAGTCGATCGACAACTCCTCGTTCCGACTCTACATTTCTCCTCGAGTTGAGTTCAATCCTCGAGTTGAGTTTCGAGTCCACGAGTCGATCGACAACTCCTCGTGCCGACTCTACATTACTCCTCGAGTTGAGTTCACTCCTTGAGTTGAGTTTCGAGTCAACGAGTCGATCGACAACTCCTCGTGCCGACTCTACACTTCTCCTCGAGTTGAGTTCACTCCTCGAGTCGAGTACCGAGTCCACGAGTCGACAAGCTACTCCTCGTGCCAACTCTACATTACTCCTCGAGTTGAGTTCACTCCTCGAGTTGAGTTTCGAGTCCACGAGTCGATCGACAACTCCTCGTGCCGACTCTACATTACTCCTCGAGTTGAGTTCACTCCTCGAGTTGAGTTTCGAGTCCACGAGTCGATCGACAACTCCTCGTGCCGACTCTACACTACTCCTCGAGTTGAGTTCACTCGTCGAGTCGAGCCCCGAGTCCACGAGTCGACAAGGTACTCCTCGTGCCGACTCCACATTTCTCCTCGAGTTGAGTTCACTCCTCGAGTCATGCACCGAGTCCACGAGTCGACAAGCTACTCCTCGTGCCGACTCTACGTTTCTCCTCGAGTTGAGTTCACTCCTCGAGTCGAGTACCGAGTCCGCGAGTCGACAAGCTACTCCTCGTGCCGACTCTACACTTCTCCTCCAGTTGAGTTCACTCCTCGAGTCGAGTACCGAGTCCACGAGTCGACAAGCTACTACTCGTGCCGACTCTACATTACTCCTCGAGTTGAGTTCACTCCTCGAGTTGAGTTTCGAGTCCACGAGTCGGTCGACAACTCCTCGTGCCGACTGTACATTACTCCTCGAGTTAAGTTTCGAGTCCACGAGTCGATCGACAACTCCTCGTTCCGACTCTACATTTCTCCTCGAGTTGAGTTCAATCCTCGAGTTGAGTTTCGAGTCCACGAGTCGATCGACAACTCCTCGTGCCGACTCTACATTACTCCTCGAGTTGAGTTTCGAGTCCACGAGTCGATCGACAACTCCTCGTGCCGACTCTACACTTCTCCTCGAGTTGAGTTCACTCCTCGAGTCGAGTACCGAGTCCACGAGTCGACAAGCTACTCCTCGTGCCGACTCTACATTACTCCTCGAGTTGAGTTCACTCCTCGAGTTGAGTTTCGAGTCCACGAGTCGGTCGACAACTCCTCGTGCCGACTCTACATTACTCCTCGAGTTGAGTTTACTCCTCGAGTTGAGTTTCGAGTCGACGAGTCGATCGACAACTCCTCGTTCCGACTATACATTTCTCCACGAGTTGAGTTCAATCCTCGAGTTGAGTTTCGAGTCCACGAGTCGATCGACAACTCCTCGTGCCGACTCTACATTACTCCTCGAGTTGAGTTCACTCCTTGAGTTGAGTTTCGAGTCAACGAGTCGATCGACAACTCCTCGTGCCGACTCTACACTTCTCCTCGAGTTGAGTTCACTCCTCGAGTCGAGTACCGAGTCCACGAGTCGACAAGCTACTGCTCGTGCCAACTCTACATTACTCCTCGAGTTGAGTTCACTCCTCGAGTTGAGTTTCGAGTCCACGAGTCGATCGACAACTCCTCGTGCCGACTCTACATTACTCCTCGAGTTGAGTTCACTCCTCGAGTTGAGTTTCGAGTCCACGAGTCGATCGACAACTCCTCGTGCCGACTCTACACTACTCCTCGAGTTGAGTTCACTCGTCGAGTCGAGCACCGAGTCCACGAGTCGACAAGGTACTCCTCGTGCCGAGTCCACATTTCTCCTCGAGTTGAGTTCACTCCTCGAGTCATGCACCGAGTCCACGAGTCGACAAGCTACTCCTCGTGCCGACTCTACGTTTCTCCTCGAGTTGAGTTCACTCCTCGAGTCGAGTACCGAGTCCGCGAGTCGACAAGCTACTCCTCGTGCCGACTCTACACTTCTCCTCCAGTTGAGTTCACTCCTCGAGTCGAGTACCGAGTCCACGAGTCGACAAGCTACTACTCGTGCCGACTCTACATTACTCCTCGAGTTGAGTTCACTCCTCGAGTTGAGTTTCGAGTCCACGAGTCGGTCGACAACTCCTCGTGCCGACTCTACATTACTCCTCGAGTTAAGTTTCGAGTCCACGAGTCGATCGACAACTCCTCGTTCCGACTCTACATTTCTCCTCGAGTTGAGTTCAATCCTCGAGTTGAGTTTCGAGTCCACGAGTCGATCGACAACTCCTCGTGCCGACTCTACATTACTCCTCGAGTTGAGTTTCGAGTCCACGAGTCGATCGACAACTCCTCGTACCGACTCTACACTTCTCCTCGAGTTGAGTTCACTCCTCGAGTCGAGTACCGAGTCCACGAGTCGACAAGCTACTCCTCGTGCCGACTCTACATTACTCCTCGAGTTGAGTTCACTCCTCGAGTTGAGTTTCGAGTCCACGAGTCGGTCGACAACTCCTCGTGCCGACTCTACATTACTCCTCGAGTTGAGTTTACTCCTCGAGTTGAGTTTCGAGTCGACGAGTCGATCGACAACTCCTCGTTCCGACTCTACATTTCTCCTCGAGTTGAGTTCAATCCTCGAGTTGAGTTTCGAGTCCACGAGTCGATCGACAACTCCTCGTGCCGACTCTACATTACTCCTCGAGTTGAGTTCACTCCTTGAGTTGAGTTTCGAGTCCACGAGTCGATCGACAACTCCTCGTGCCGACTCTACACTTCTCCTCGAGTTGAGTTCACTCCTCGAGTCGAGTACCGAGTCCACGAGTCGACAAGCTACTCCTCGTGCCAACTCTACATTACTCCTCGAGTTGAGTTCACTCCTCGAGTTGAGTTTCGAGTCCACGAGTCGATCGACAACTCCTCGTGCCGACTCTACACTACTCCTCGAGTTGAGTTCACTCGTCGAGTCGAGCACCGAATCCACGAGTCGACAAGGTACTCCTCGTGCCGACTCCACATTTCTCCTCGAGTTGAGTTCACTCCTCGAGTCATGCACCGAGTCCACGAGTCGACAAGCTACTCCTCGTGCCGACTCTACGTTTCTCCTCGAGTTGAGTTCACTCCTTGAGTTGAGTACCGAGTTTACGAGTCGACAAGCTACTCCTCGTGCCGACTCTACATTACTCCTCGAGTTGAGTTCACTCCTCGAGTTGAGTTTCGAGTCCACGAGTCGGTCGACAACTCCTCGTGCCGACTCTACATTACTCCTCGAGTTGAGTTTACTCCTCGAGTTGAGTTTCGAGTCCACGAGTCGATCGACAACTCCTCGTTCCGACTCTACATTTCTCCTCGAGTTGAGTTCAATCCTCGAGTTGAGTTTCGAGTCCACGAGTCGATCGACAACTCCTCGTGCCGACTCTACATTACTCCTCGAGTTGAGTTCACTCCTTGAGTTGAGTTTCGAGTCCACGAGTCAATCGACAACTCCTCGTGCCGACTCTACACTTCTCCTCGAGTTGAGTTCACTCCTCGAGTCGAGTACCGAGTCCACGAGTCGACAAGCTACTCCTCGTGCCAACTCTACATTACTCCTCGAGTTGAGTTCACTCCTCGAGTTGAGTTTCGAGTCCACGAGTCGATCGACAACTCCTCGTGCCGACTCTACATTACTCCTCGAGTTGAGTTCACTCCTCGAGTTGAGTTTCGAGTCCACGAGTCGATCGACAACTCCTCGTGCCGACTCTACACTACTCCTCGAGTTGAGTTCACTCGTCGAGTCGAGCACCGAATCCACGAGTCGACAAGGTACTCCTCGTGCCGACTCCACATTTCTCCTCGAGTTGAGTTCACTCCTCGAGTCATGCACCGAGTCCACGAGTCGACAAGCTACTCCTCGTGCCGACTCTACGTTTCTCCTCGAGTTGAGTTCACTCCTTGAGTTGAGTACCGAGTTTACGAGTCGACAAGCTACTCCTCGTGCCGACTCTACATTACTCCTCGAGTTGAGTTCACTCCTCGAGTTGAGTTTCGAGTCCACGAGTCGGTCGACAACTCCTCGTGCCGACTCTACATTACTCCTCGAGTTGAGTTTACTCCTCGAGTTGAGTTTCGAGTCCACGAGTCGATCGACAACTCCTCGTTCCGACTCTACATTTCTCCTCGAGTTGAGTTCAATCCTCGAGTTGAGTTTCGAGTCCACGAGTCGATCGACAACTCCTCGTGCCGACTCTACATTACTCCTCGAGTTGAGTTCACTCCTTGAGTTGAGTTTCGAGTCCACGAGTCGATCGACAACTCCTCGTGCCGACTCTACACTTCTCCTCGAGTTGAGTTCACTCCTCGAGTCGAGTACCGAGTCCACGAGTCGACAAGCTACTCCTCGTGCCAACTCTACATTACTCCTCGAGTTGAGTTCAATCCTCGAGTTGAGTTTCGAGTCCACGAGTCGATCGACAACTCCTCGTGCCGACTCTACATTACTCCTCGAGTTGAGTTTCGAGTCCACGAGTCGATCGACAACTCCTCGTACCGACTCTACACTTCTCCTCGAGTTGAGTTCACTCCTCGAGTCGAGTACCGAGTCCACGAGTCGACAAGCTACTCCTCGTGCCGACTCTACATTACTCCTCGAGTTGAGTTCACTCCTCGAGTTGAGTTTCGAGTCCACGAGTCGGTCGACAACTCCTCGTGCCGACTCTACATTACTCCTCGAGTTGAGTTTACTCCTCGAGTTGAGTTTCGAGTCGACGAGTCGATCGACAACTCCTCGTTCCGACTCTACATTTCTCCTCGAGTTGAGTTCAATCCTCGAGTTGAGTTTCGAGTCCACGAGTCGATCGACAACTCCTCGTGCCGACTCTACATTACTCCTCGAGTTGAGTTCACTCCTTGAGTTGAGTTTCGAGTCCACGAGTCGATCGACAACTCCTCGTGCCGACTCTACACTTCTCCTCGAGTTGAGTTCACTCCTCGAGTCGAGTACCGAGTCCACGAGTCGACAAGCTACTCCTCGTGCCAACTCTACATTACTCCTCGAGTTGAGTTCACTCCTCGAGTTGAGTTTCGAGTCCACGAGTCGATCGACAACTCCTCGTGCCGACTCTACACTACTCCTCGAGTTGAGTTCACTCGTCGAGTCGAGCACCGAATCCACGAGTCGACAAGGTACTCCTCGTGCCGACTCCACATTTCTCCTCGAGTTGAGTTCACTCCTCGAGTCATGCACCGAGTCCACGAGTCGACAAGCTACTCCTCGTGCCGACTCTACGTTTCTCCTCGAGTTGAGTTCACTCCTTGAGTTGAGTACCGAGTTTACGAGTCGACAAGCTACTCCTCGTGCCGACTCTACATTACTCCTCGAGTTGAGTTCACTCCTCGAGTTGAGTTTCGAGTCCACGAGTCGGTCGACAACTCCTCGTGCCGACTCTACATTACTCCTCGAGTTGAGTTTACTCCTCGAGTTGAGTTTCGAGTCCACGAGTCGATCGACAACTCCTCGTTCCGACTCTACATTTCTCCTCGAGTTGAGTTCAATCCTCGAGTTGAGTTTCGAGTCCACGAGTCGATCGACAACTCCTCGTGCCGACTCTACATTACTCCTCGAGTTTAGTTCACTCCTTGAGTTGAGTTTCGAGTCCACGAGTCGATCGACAACTCCTCGTGCCGACTCTACACTTCTCCTCGAGTTGAGTTCACTCCTCGAGTCGAGTACCGAGTCCACGAGTCGACAAGCTACTCCTCGTGCCAACTCTACATTACTCCTCGAGTTGAGTTCACTCCTCGAGTTGAGTTTCGAGTCCACGAGTCGATCGACAACTCCTCGTGCCGACTCTACATTACTCCTCGAGTTGAGTTCACTCCTCGAGTTGAGTTTCGAGTCCACGAGTCGATCGACAACTCCTCGTGCCGACTCTACACTACTCCTCGAGTTGAGTTCACTCGTCGAGTCGAGCACCGAGTCCACGAGTCGACAAGGTACTCCTCGTGCCGACTCCACATTTCTCCTCGAGTTGAGTTCACTCCTCGAGTCATGCACCGAGTCCACGAGTCGACAAGCTACTCCTCGTGCCGACTCTACGTTTCTCCTCGAGTTGAGTTCACTCCTCGAGTCGAGTACCGAGTCCGCGAGTCGACAAGCTACTCCTCGTGCCGACTCTACACTTCTCCTCCAGTTGAGTTCACTCCTCGAGTCGAGTACCGAGTCCACGAGTCGACAAGCTACTACTCGTGCCGACTCTACATTACTCCTCGAGTTGAGGTCACTCCTCGAGTTGAGTTTCGAGTCCACGAGTCGGTCGACAACTCCTCGTGCCGACTCTACATTACTCCTCGAGTTAAGTTTCGAGTCCACGAGTCGATCGACAACTCCTCGTTCCGACTCTACATTTCTCCTCGAGTTGAGTTCAATCCTCGAGTTGAGTTTCGAGTCCACGAGTCGATCGACAACTCCTCGTGCCGACTCTACATTACTCCTCGAGTTGAGTTTCGAGTCCACGAGTCGATCGACAACTCCTCGTGCCGACTCTACACTTCTCCTCGAGTTGAGTTCACTCCTCGAATCGAGTACCGAGTCCACGAGTCGACAAGCTACTCCTCGTTCCGACTCTACATTACTCCTCGAGTTGAGTTCACTCCTCGAGTTGAGTTTCGAGTCCACGAGTCGGTCGACAACTCCTCGTGCCGACTCTACATTACTCCTCGAGTTGAGTTTACTCCTCGAGTTGAGTTTCGAGTCCACGAGTCGATCGACAACTCTTCGTTCCGAATCTACATTTCTCCTCGAGTTGAGTTCAATCCTCGAGTTGAGTTTCGAGTCCACGAGTCGATCGACAACTCCTCGTGCCGACTCTACATTACTCCTCGAGTTGAGTTCACTCCTTGAGTTGAGTTTCGAGTCCACGAGTCGATCGACAACTCCTCGTTCCGACTCTACACTTCTCCTCGAGTTGAGTTCACTCTTCGAGTCGAGTACCGAGTCCACGAGTCGACAAGCTACTCCTCGTTCAGACTCTACATTACTCCTCGAGTTGAGTTCACTCCTCGAGTTGAGTTTCGAGTCCACGAGTCGATCGACAACTCCTCGTGCCGACTCTACATTACTCCTCGAGTTGAGTTCACTCCTCGAGTTGAGTTTCGAGTCCACGAGTCGATCGACAACTCCTCGTGCCGACTCTACACTACTCCTCGAGTTGAGTTCACTCGTCGAGTCGAGCCCCGAGTCCACGAGTCGACAAGGTACTCCTCGTGCCGACTCCACATTTCTCCTCGAGTTGAGTTCACTCCTCGAGTCATGCACCGAGTCCACGAGTCGATAAGCTACTCCTCGTGCCGACTCTACGTTTCTCCTCGAGTTGAGTTCACTCCTCGAGTCGAGTACCGAGTCCGCGAGTCGACAAGCTACTCCTCGTGCCGACTCTACACTTCTCCTCCAGTTGAGTTCACTCCTCGAGTCGAGTACCGAGTCCACGAGTCGACAAGCTACTACTCGTGCCGACTCTACATTACTCCTCGAGTTGAGTTCACTCCTCGAGTTGAGTTTCGAGTCCACGAGTCGGTCGACAACTCCTCGTGCCGACTCCACATTTCTCCTCGAGTTGAGTTCACTCCTCGAGTCGATTACCGAGTCCACGAGTCGACAAGTTACTCCTCGTGCCGACTCTACACTTCTCCTCGAGTTGAGTTCACTCCTCGAGTCGAGTACCGAGTCCACGAGTCGACAAGCTACTCCTCGTGCCGACTCTACATTACTCCTCGAGTTGAGTTCACTCCTCGAGTTGAGTTTCGAGTCCACGAGTCGGTCGACAACTCCTCGTGCCGACTCTACATTAGTCCTCGAGTTGAGTTCACTCCTCGAGTTGAGTTTCGAGTCCACGAGTCGATCGACAACTCCTCGTTCCGACTATACATTTCTCCACGAGTTGAGTTCAATCCTCGAGTTGTGTTTCGTGTCCACGAGTCGATCGACAACTTCTCGTGCCGACTCTACATTACTCCTCGAGTTGAGTTCACTCCTTGAGTTGAGTTTCGAGTCAACGAGTCGATCGACAACTCCTCGTGCCGACTCTACACTTCTCCTCGAGTTGAGTTCACTCCTCGAGTCGAGTACCGAGTCCACGAGTCGACAAGCTACTCCTCGTGCCGACTCTACATTACTCCTCGAGTTGAGTTCACTCCTCGAGTTGAGTTTCGAGTCCACGAGTTGATCGACAACTCCTCGTGCCGACTCTACATTACTCCTCGAGTTGAGTTCACTCCTCGAGTTAAGTTTCGAGTCCACGAGTCGATCGACAACTCCTCGTGCCGACTCTACACTACTCCTCGAGTTTAGTTCACTCGTCGAGTCGAGCACCGAGTCCACGAGTCGACAAGGTACTCCTCGTGCCGACTCCACATTTCTCCTCGAGTTGAGTTCACTCCTCGAGTTGAGTTCACTCCTCGAGTCGAGCACCGAGTCCACGAGTCGACAAGCTACTCCTCGTGCCGACTCTACGTTTCTCCTCGAGTTGAGTTCACTCCTCGAGTCGATTACCGAGTCCACGAGTCGACAAGTTACTCCTCGTGCCGACTCTACACTTCTCCTCGAGTTGAGTTCACTCCTCGAGTCGAGTACCGAGTCCACGAGTCGACAAGCTACTCCTCGTGCCGACTCTACATTACTCCTCGAGTTGAGTTCACTCCTCGAGTTGAGTTTCGAGTCCACGAGTCGGTCGACAACTCCTCGTGCCGACTCTACATTAGTCCTCGAGTTGAGTTCACTCCTCGAGTTGAGTTTCGAGTCCACGAGTCGATCGACAACTCCTCGTTCCGACTATACATTTCTCCACGAGTTGAGTTCAATCCTCGAGTTGAGTTTCGAGTCCACGAGTCGATCGACAACTCCTCGTGCCGACTCTACATTACTCCTCGAGTTGAGTTCACTCCTTGAGTTGAGTTTCGAGTCAACGAGTCGATCGACAACTCCTCGTGCCGACTCTACACTTCTCCTCGAGTTGAGTTCACTCCTCGAGTCGAGTACCGAGTCCACGAGTCGACAAGCTACTCCTCGTGCCGACTCTACATTACTCCTCGAGTTGAGTTCACTCCTCGAGTTGAGTTTCGAGTCCACGAGTCGATCGACAACTCCTCGTGCCGACTCTACATTACTCCTCGAGTTGAGTTCACTCCTCGAGTTGAGTTTCGAGTCCACGAGTCGATCGACAACTCCTCGTGCCGACTCTACACTACTCCTCGAGTTGAGTTCACTCGTCGAGTCGAGCACCGAGTCCACGAGTCGACAAGGTACTCCTCGTGCCGACTCCACATTTCTCCTCGAGTTGAGTTCACTCCTCGAGTCATGCACCGAAGCCACGAGTCGACAAGCTACTCCTCGTGCCGACTCTACGTTTCTCCTCGAGTTGAGTTCACTCCTCGAGTCGAGTACCGAGTCCGCGAGTCGACAAGCTACTCCTCGTGTCGACTCTACACTTCTCCTCCAGTTGAGTTCACTCCTCGAGTCGAGTACCGAGTCCACGAGTCGACAAGCTACTACTCGTGCCGACTCTACATTACTCCTCGAGTTGAGTTCACTCCTCGAGTTGAGTTTCGAGTCCACGAGTCGGTCGACAACTCCTCGTGCCGACTCTACATTACTCCTCGAGTTGAGTTCACTCCTCGAGTTGAGTTTCGAGTCCACGAGTCGATCGACAACTCCTCGTGCCGACTCTACACTACTCCTCGAGTTGAGTTCACTCGTCGAGTCGAGCACTGAGTCCACGAGTCGACAAGGTACTCCTCGTGCCGACTCCACATTTCTCCTCGAGTTGAGTTCACTCCTCGAGTCATGCACCGAGTCCACGAGTCGACAAGCTACTCCTCGTGCCGACTCTACGTTTCTCCTCGAGTTGAGTTCACTCCTCGAGTCGAGTACCGAGTCCGCGAGTCGACAAGCTACTCCTCGTACCGACTCTACACTTCTCCTCAAGTTGAGTTCACTCCTCGAGTCGAGTACCGAGTCCACGAGTCGACAAGCTACTACTCGTGCCGACTCTACATTACTCCTCGAGTTGAGTTCACTCCTCGAGTTGAGTTTCGAGTCCACGAGTCGGTCGACAACTCCTCGTGCCGACTCTACATTACTCCTCGAGTTGAGTTTCGAGTCCACGAGTCGATCGACAACTCCTCGTTCCGACTCTACATTTCTCCTCGAGTTGAGTTCAATCCTCGAGTTGAGTTTCGAGTCCACGAGTCGATCGACAACTCCTCGTGCCGACTCTACATTACTCCTCGAGTTGAGTTTCGAGTCCACGAGTCGATCGACAACTCCTCGTGCCGACTCTACACTTCTCCTGGAGTTGAGTTCACTCCTCGAGTCGAGTACCGAGTCCACGAGTCGACAAGCTACTCCTCGTGCCGACTCTACATTACTCCTCGAGTTGAGTTCACTCCTCGAGTTGAGTTTCGAGTCCACGAGTCGGTCGACAACTCCTCGTGCCGACTCTACATTAGTCCTCGAGTTGAGTTCACTCCTCGAGTTGAGTTTCGAGTCCACGAGTCGATCGACAACTCCTCGTTCCGACTATACATTTCTCCACGAGTTGAGTTCAATCCTCGAGTTGAGTTTCGAGTCCACGAGTCGATCGACAACTCCTCGTGCCGACTCTACATTACTCCTCGAGTTGAGTTCACTCCTTGAGTTGAGTTTCGAGTCAACGAGTCGATCGACAACTCCTCGTGCCGACTCTACACTTCTCCTCGAGTTGAGTTCACTCCTCGAGTCGAGTACCGAGTCCACGAGTCGACAAGCTACTCCTCGTGCCGACTCTACGTTTCTCCTCGAGTTGAGTTCACTCCTCGAGTCGAGTACCGAGTCCGCGAGTCGACAAGCTACTCCTCGTACCGACTCTACACTTCTCCTCAAGTTGAGTTCACTCCTCGAGTCGAGTACCGAGTCCACGAGTCGACAAGCTACTACTCGTGCCGACTCTACATTACTCCTCGAGTTGAGTTCACTCCTCGAGTTGAGTTTCGAGTCCACGAGTCGGTCGACAACTCCTCGTGCCGACTCTACATTACTCCTCGAGTTGAGTTTCGAGTCCACGAGTCGATCGACAACTCCTCGTTCCGACTCTGCATTTCTCCTCGAGTTGAGTTCAATCCTCGAGTTGAGTTTCGAGTCCACGAGTCGATCGACAACTCCTCGTGCCGACTCTACATTACTCCTCGAGTTGAGTTTCGAGTCCACGAGTCGATCGACAACTCCTCGTGCCGACTCTACACTTCTCCTCGAGTTGAGTTCACTCCTCGAGTCGAGTACCGAGTCCACGAGTCGACAAGCTACTCCTCGTGCCGACTCTACATTACTCCTCGAGTTGAGTTCACTCCTCGAGTTGAGTTTCGAGTCCACGAGTCGGTCGACAACTCCTCGTGCCGACTCTACATTACTCCTCGAGTTGAGTTCACTCCTCGAGTTGAGTTTCGAGTCCACGAGTCGATCGACAACTCCTCGTTCCGACTCTACATTTCTCCTCGAGTTGAGTTCAATCCTCGAGTTGAGTTTCGAGTCCACGAGTCGATCGACAACTCCTCGTGCCGACTCTACATTACTCCTCGAGTTGAGTTCACTCCTTGAGTTGAGTTTCGAGTCCACGAGTCGATCGACAACTCCTCGTGCCGACTCTACACTTCTCCTCGAGTTGAGTTCACTCCTCGAGTCGAGTACCGAGTCCACGAGTCGACAAGCTACTCCTCGTGCAGACTCTACATTACTCCTCGAGTTGAGTTCACTCCTCGAGTTGAGTTTCGAGTCCACGAGTCGATCGACAACTCCTCGTGCCGACTCTACATTACTCCTCGAGTTGAGTTCACTCCTCGAGTTGAGTTTCGAGTCCACGAGTCGATCGACAACTCCTCGTGCCGACTCTACACTACTCCTCGAGTTGAGTTCACTCCTCGAGTTGAGTTCACTCCTCGAGTCGAGCACCGAGTCCACGAGTCGACAAGCTACTCCTCGTGCCGACTCTACGTTTCTCCTCGAGTTGAGTTCACTCCTCGAGTCGAGTACCGAGTCCACGAGTCGACAAGTTACTCCTCGTGCCGACTCTACACTTCTCCTCGAGTTGAGTTCACTCCTCGAGTCGAGTACCGAGTCCACGAGTCGACAAGCTACTCCTCGTGCCGACTCTACATTACTCCTCGAGTTGAGTTCACTCCTCGAGTTGAGTTTCGAGTCCACGAGTCGGTCGACAACTCCTCGTGCCGACTCTACATTAGTCCTCGAGTTGAGTTCACTCCTCGAGTTGAGTTTCGAGTCCACGAGTCGATCGACAACTCCTCGTTCCGACTATACATTTCTCCACGAGTTGAGTTCAATCCTCGAGTTGAGTTTCGAGTCCACGAGTCGATCGACAACTCCTCGTGCCGACTCTACATTACTCCTCGAGTTGAGTTCACTCCTTGAGTTGAGTTTCGAGTCAACGAGTCGATCGACAACTCCTCGTGCCGACTCTACACTTCTCCTCGAGTTGAGTTCACTCCTCGAGTCGAGTACCGAGTCCACGAGTCGACAAGCTACTCCTCGTGCCGACTCTACATTACTCCTCGAGTTGAGTTCACTCCTCGAGTTGAGTTTCGAGTCCACGAGTCGATCGACAACTCCTCGTGCCGACTCTACATTACTCCTCGAGTTGAGTTTCGAGTCCACGAGACGATCGACAACTCCTCGTGCCGACTCTACACTACTCCTCGAGTTGAGTTCACTCGTCGAGTCGAGCACCGAGTCCACGAGTCGACAAGGTACTCCTCGTGCCGACTCCACATTTCTCCTCGAGTTGAGTTCACTCCTCGAGTCATGCACCGAGTCCACGAGTCGACAAGCTACTCCTCGTGCCGACTCTACGTTTCTCCTCGAGTTGAGTTCACTCCTCGAGTCGAGTACCGAGTCCGCGAGTCGACAAGCTACTCCTCGTGTCGACTCTACACTTCTCCTCCAGTTGAGTTCACTCCTCGAGTCGAGTACCGAGTCCACGAGTCGACAAGCTACTACTCGTGCCGACTCTACATTACTCCTCGAGTTGAGTTCACTCCTCGAGTTGAGTTTCGAGTCCACGAGTCGATCGACAACTCCTCGTTCCGACTCTACATTTCTCCTCGAGTTGAGTTCAATCCTCGAGTTGAGTTTCGAGTCCACGAGTCGATCGACAACTCCTCGTGCCGACTCTACATTACTCCTCGAGTTGAGTTTCGAGTCCACGAGTCGATCGACAACTCCTCGTGCCGACTCTACACTTCTCCTCGAGTTGAGTTCACTCCTCGAGTCGAGTATCGAGTCCACGAGTCGACAAGCTACTCCTCGTGCCGACTCTACATTACTCCTCGAGTTGAGTTCACTCCTCGAGTTGAGTTTCGAGTCCACGAGTCGGTCGACAACTCCTCGTGCCGACTCTACATTACTCCTCGAGTTGAGTTCACTCCTCGAGTTGAGTTTCGAGTCCACGAGTCGATCGACAACTCCTCGTTCCGACTCTACATTTCTCCTCGAGTTGAGTTTCGAGTCCACGAGTCGATCGACAACTCCTCGTGCCGACTCTACACTACTCCTCGAGTTTAGTTCACTCGTCGAGTCGAGCACCGAGTCCACGAGTCGACAAGGTACTCCTCGTGCCGACTCCACATTTCTCCTCGAGTTGAGTTCACTCCTCGAGTTGAGTTTCGAGTCCACGAGTCGGTCGACAACTCCTCGTGCCGACTCTACATAACTCCTCGAGTTGAGTTTCGAGTCCACGAGTCGATCGACAACTCCTCGTTCCGACTCTACATTTCTCCTCGAGTTGAGTTCAATCCTCGAGTTGAGTTTCGAGTCCACGAGTCGATCGACAACTCCTCGTGCCGACTCTACATTACTCCTCGAGTTGAGTTTCGAGTCCACGAGTCGATCGACAACTCCTCGTGCCGACTCTACACTTCTCCTCGAGTTGAGTTCACTCCTCGAGTCGAGTACCGAGTCCACGAGTCGACAAGCTACTCCTCGTGCCGACTCTACATTACTCCTCGAGTTGAGTTCACTCCTCGAGTTGAGTTTCGAGTCCACGAGTCGGTCGACAACTCCTCGTGCCGACTCTACATTACTCCTCGAGTTGAGTTCACTCCTCGAGTTGAGTTTCGAGTCCACGAGTCGATCGACAACTCCTCGTTCCGACTCTACATTTCTCCTCGAGTTGAGTTCAATCCTCGAGTTGAGTTTCGAGTCCACGAGTCGATCGACAACTCCTCGTGCCGACTCTACATTACTCCTCGAGTTGAGTTCACTCCTTGAGTTGAGTTTCGAGTCCACGAGTCGATCGACAACTCCTCGTGCCGACTCTACACTTCTCCTCGAGTTGAGTTCACTCCTCGAGTCGAGTACCGAGTCCACGAGTCGACAAGCTACTCCTCGTGCAGACTCTACATTACTCCTCGAGTTGAGTTCACTCCTCGAGTTGAGTTTCGAGTCCACGAGTCGATCGACAACTCCTCGTGCCGACTCTACATTACTCCTCGAGTTGAGTTCACTCCTCGAGTTGAGTTTCGAGTCCACGAGTCGATCGACAACTCCTCGTGCCGACTCTACACTACTCCTCGAGTTGAGTTCACTCCTCGAGTTGAGTTCACTCCTCGAGTCGAGCACCGAGTCCACGAGTCGACAAGCTACTCCTCGTGCCGACTCTACGTTTCTCCTCGAGTTGAGTTCACTCCTCGAGTCGAGTACCGAGTCCACGAGTCGACAAGTTACTCCTCGTGCCGACTCTACACTTCTCCTCGAGTTGAGTTCACTCCTCGAGTCGAGTACCGAGTCCACGAGTCGACAAGCTACTCCTCGTGCCGACTCTACATTACTCCTCGAGTTGAGTTCACTCCTCGAGTTGAGTTTCGAGTCCACGAGTCGGTCGACAACTCCTCGTGCCGACTCTACATTAGTCCTCGAGTTGAGTTCACTCCTCGAGTTGAGTTTCGAGTCCACGAGTCGATCGACAACTCCTCGTTCCGACTATACATTTCTCCACGAGTTGAGTTCAATCCTCGAGTTGAGTTTCGAGTCCACGAGTCGATCGACAACTCCTCGTGCCGACTCTACATTACTCCTCGAGTTGAGTTCACTCCTTGAGTTGAGTTTCGAGTCAACGAGTCGATCGACAACTCCTCGTGCCGACTCTACACTTCTCCTCGAGTTGAGTTCACTCCTCGAGTCGAGTACCGAGTCCACGAGTCGACAAGCTACTCCTCGTGCCGACTCTACGTTTCTCCTCGAGTTGAGTTCACTCCTCGAGTCGAGTACCGAGTCCGCGAGTCGACAAGCTACTCCTCGTACCGACTCTACACTTCTCCTCAAGTTGAGTTCACTCCTCGAGTCGAGTACCGAGTCCACGAGTCGACAAGCTACTACTCGTGCCGACTCTACATTACTCCTCGAGTTGAGTTCACTCCTCGAGTTGAGTTTCGAGTCCACGAGTCGGTCGACAACTCCTCGTGCCGACTCTACATTACTCCTCGAGTTGAGTTTCGAGTCCACGAGTCGATCGACAACTCCTCGTTCCGACTCTACATTTCTCCTCGAGTTGAGTTCAATCCTCGAGTTGAGTTTCGAGTCCACGAGTCGATCGACAACTCCTCGTGCCGACTCTACATTACTCCTCGAGTTGAGTTTCGAGTCCACGAGTCGATCGACAACTCCTCGTGCCGACTCTACACTTCTCCTCGAGTTGAGTTCACTCCTCGAGTCGAGTACCGAGTCCACGAGTCGACAAGCTACTCCTCGTGCCGACTCTACATTACTCCTCGAGTTGAGTTCACTCCTCGAGTTGAGTTTCGAGTCCACGAGTCGGTCGACAACTCCTCGTGCCGACTCTACATTACTCCTCGAGTTGAGTTCACTCCTCGAGTTGAGTTTCGAGTCCACGAGTCGATCGACAACTCCTCGTTCCGACTCTACATTTCTCCTCGAGTTGAGTTCAATCCTCGAGTTGAGTTTCGAGTCCACGAGTCGATCGACAACTCCTCGTGCCGACTCTACATTACTCCTCGAGTTGAGTTCACTCCTTGAGTTGAGTTTCGAGTCCACGAGTCGATCGACAACTCCTCGTGCCGACTCTACACTTCTCCTCGAGTTGAGTTCACTCCTCGAGTCGAGTACCGAGTCCACGAGTCGACAAGCTACTCCTCGTGCAGACTCTACATTACTCCTCGAGTTGAGTTCACTCCTCGAGTTGAGTTTCGAGTCCACGAGTCGATCGACAACTCCTCGTGCCGACTCTACATTACTCCTCGAGTTGAGTTCACTCCTCGAGTTGAGTTTCGAGTCCACGAGTCGATCGACAACTCCTCGTGCCGACTCTACACTACTCCTCGAGTTGAGTTCACTCCTCGAGTTGAGTTCACTCCTCGAGTCGAGCACCGAGTCCACGAGTCGACAAGCTACTCCTCGTGCCGACTCTACGTTTCTCCTCGAGTTGAGTTCACTCCTCGAGTCGAGTACCGAGTCCACGAGTCGACAAGTTACTCCTCGTGCCGACTCTACACTTCTCCTCGAGTTGAGTTCACTCCTCGAGTCGAGTACCGAGTCCACGAGTCGACAAGCTACTACTCGTGCCGACTCTACATTACTCCTCGAGTTGAGTTCACTCCTCGAGTTGAGTTTCGAGTCCACGAGTCGGTCGACAACTCCTCGTGCCGACTCTACATTACTCCTCGAGTTGAGTTCACTCCTCGAGTTGAGTTTCGAGTCCACGAGTCGATCGACAACTCCTCGTTCCGACTATACATTTCTCCACGAGTTGAGTTCAATCCTCGAGTTGAGTTTCGAGTCCACGAGTCGATCGACAACTCCTCGTGCCGACTCTACATTACTCCTCGAGTTGAGTTCACTCCTTGAGTTGAGTTTCGAGTCAACGAGTCGATCGACAACTCCTCGTGCCGACTCTACACTTCTCCTCGAGTTGAGTTCACTCCTCGAGTCGAGTACCGAGTCCACGAGTCGACAAGCTACTCCTCGTGCCGACTCTACGTTTCTCCTCGAGTTGAGTTCACTCCTCGAGTCGAGTACCGAGTCCGCGAGTCGACAAGCTACTCCTCGTACCGACTCTACACTTCTCCTCAAGTTGAGTTCACTCCTCGAGTCGAGTACCGAGTCCACGAGTCGACAAGCTACTACTCGTGCCGACTCTACATTACTCCTCGAGTTGAGTTCACTCCTCGAGTTGAGTTTCGAGTCCACGAGTCGGTCGACAACTCCTCGTGCCGACTCTACATTACTCCTCGAGTTGAGTTTCGAGTCCACGAGTCGATCGACAACTCCTCGTTCCGACTCTACATTTCTCCTCGAGTTGAGTTCAATCCTCGAGTTGAGTTTCGAGTCCACGAGTCGATCGACAACTCCTCGTGCCGACTCTACATTACTCCTCGAGTTGAGTTTCGAGTCCACGAGTCGATCGACAACTCCTCGTGCCGACTCTACACTTCTCCTCGAGTTGAGTTCACTCCTCGAGTCGAGTACCGAGTCCACGAGTCGACAAGCTACTCCTCGTGCCGACTCTACATTACTCCTCGAGTTGAGTTCACTCCTCGAGTTGAGTTTCGAGTCCACGAGTCGGTCGACAACTCCTCGTGCCGACTCTACATTACTCCTCGAGTTGAGTTCACTCCTCGAGTTGAGTTTCGAGTCCACGAGTCGATCGACAACTCCTCGTTCCGACTCTACATTTCTCCTCGAGTTGAGTTCAATCCTCGAGTTGAGTTTCGAGTCCACGAGTCGATCGACAACTCCTCGTGCCGACTCTACATTACTCCTCGAGTTGAGTTTCGAGTCCACGAGTCGATCGACAACTCCTCGTGCCGACTCTACACTTCTCCTCGAGTTGAGTTCACTCCTCGAGTCGAGTACCGAGTCCACGAGTCGACAAGCTACTCCTCGTGCCGACTCTACATTACTCCTCGAGTTCAGTTCACTCCTCGAGTTGAGTTTCGAGTCCACGAGTCGCTCGACAACTCCTCGTGCCGACTCTACATTACTCCTCGAGTTGAGTTCACTCCTCGAGTTGAGTTTCGAGTCCACGAGTCGATCGACAACTCCTCGTGCCGACTCTACACTACTCCTCGAGTTGAGTTCACTCCTCGAGTTGAGTTCACTCCTCGAGTCGAGCACCGAGTCCACGAGTCGACAAGCTACTCCTCGTGCCGACTCTACGTTTCTCCTCGAGTTGAGTTCACTCCTCGAGTCGAGTACCGAGTCCACGAGTCGACAAGTTACTCCTCGTGCCGACTCTACACTTCTCCTCGAGTTGAGTTCACTCCTCGAGTCGAGTACCGAGTCCACGAGTCGACAAGCTACTACTCGTGCCGACTCTACATTACTCCTCGAGTTGAGTTCACTCCTCGAGTTGAGTTTCGAGTCCACGAGTCGGTCGACAACTCCTCGTGCCGACTCTACATTACTCCTCGAGTTGAGTTTCGAGTCCACGAGTCGATCGACAACTCCTCGTGCCGACTCTACACTTCTCCTCGAGTTGAGTTCACTCCTCGAGTCGAGTACCGAGTCCACGAGTCGACAAGCTACTCCTCGTGCCGACTCTACATTACTCCTCGAGTTGAGTTCACTCCTCGAGTTGAGTTTCGAGTCCACGAGTCGGTCGACAACTCCTCGTGCCGACTCTACATTACTCCTCGAGTTGAGTTTCGAATCCACGAGTCGATCGACAACTCCTCGTTCCGACTCTACATTTCTCCTCGAGTTGAGTTCAATCCTCGAGTTGAGTTTCGAGTCCACGAGTCGATCGACAACTCCTCGTGCCGACTCTACATTACTCCTCGAGTTGAGTTTCGAGTCCACGAGTCGATCGACAACTCCTCGTGCCGACTCTACACTTCTCCTCGAGTTGAGTTCACTCCTCGAGTCGAGTACCGAGTCCACGAGTCGACAAGCTACTCCTCGTGCCGACTCTACATTACTCCTCGAGTTGAGTTCACTCCTCGAGTTGAGTTTCGAGTCCACGAGTCGGTCGACAACTCCTCGTGCCGACTCTACATTACTCCTCGAGTTGAGTTCACTCCTCGAGTTGAGTTTCGAGTCCACGAGTCGATCGACAACTCCTCGTGCCGACTCTACACTACTCCTCGAGTTGAGTTCACTCCTCGAGTTGAGTTCACTCCTCGAGTCGAGCACCGAGTCCACGAGTCGACAAGCTACTCCTCGTGCCGACTCTACGTTTCTCCTCGAGTTGAGTTCACTCCTCGAGTCGAGTACCGAGTCCACGAGTCGACAAGTTACTCCTCGTGCCGACTCTACACTTCTCCTCGAGTTGAGTTCACTCCTCGAGTCGAGTACCGAGTCCACGAGTCGACAAGCTACTACTCGTGCCGACTCTACATTACTCCTCGAGTTGAGTTCACTCCTCGAGTTGAGTTTCGAGTCCACGAGTCGGTCGACAACTCCTCGTGCCGACTCTACATTACTCCTCGAGTTGAGTTTCGAGTCCACGAGTCGATCGACAACACCTCGTTCCGACTCTACATTTCTCCTCGAGTTGAGTTCAATCCTCGAGTTGAGTTTCGAGTCCACGAGTCGATCGACAACTCCTCGTGCCGACTCTACATTACTCCTCGAGTTGAGTTTCGAGTCCACGAGTCGATCGACAACTCCTCGTGCCGACTCTACACTTCTCCTCGAGTTGAGTTCACTCCTCGAGTCGAGTACCGAGTCCACGAGTCGACAAGCTACTCCTCGTGCCGACTCTACATTACTCCTCGAGTTGAGTTCACTCCTCGAGTTGAGTTTCGAGTCCACGAGTCGGTCGACAACTCCTCGTGCCGACTCTACATTACTCCTCGAGTTGAGTTCACTCCTCGAGTTGAGTTTCGAGTCCACGAGTCGACAAGCTACTCCTCGTGCCGACTCTACGTTTCTCCTCGAGTTGAGTTCAGTCCTCGAGTCGAGTACCGAGTCCGCGAGTCGACAAGCTACTCCTCGTACCGACTCTACACTTCTCCTCAAGTTGAGTTCACTCCTCGAGTCGAGTACCGAGTCCACGAGTCGACAAGCTACTACTCGTGCCGACTCTACATTACTCCTCGAGTTGAGTTCACTCCTCGAGTTGAGTTTCGAGTCCACGAGTCGGTCGACAACTCCTCGTGCCGACTCTACATTACTCCTCGAGTTGAGTTTCGAGTCCACGAGTCGATCGACAACTCCTCGTTCCGACTCTACATTTCTCCTCGAGTTGAGTTCAATCCTCGAGTTGAGTTTCGAGTCCACGAGTCGATCGACAACTCCTCGTGCCGACTCTACATTACTCCTCGAGTTGAGTTTCGAGTCCACGAGTCGATCGACAACTCCTCGTGCCGACTCTACACTTCTCCTCGAGTTGAGTTCACTCCTCGAGTCGAGTACCGAGTCCACGAGTCGACAAGCTACTCCTCGTGCCGACTCTACATTACTCCTCGAGTTGAGTTCACTCCTCGAGTTGAGTTTCGAGTCCACGAGTCGGTCGACAACTCCTCGTGCCGACTCTACATTACTCCTCGAGTTGAGTTCACTCCTCGAGTTGAGTTTCGAGTCCACGAGTCGATCGACAACTCCTCGTTCCGACTCTACATTTCTCCTCGAGTTGAGTTCAATCCTCGAGTTGAGTTTCGAGTCCACGAGTCGATCGACAACTCCTCGTGCCGACTCTACATTACTCCTCGAGTTGAGTTCACTCCTTGAGTTGAGTTTCGAGTCCACGAGTCGATCGACAACTCCTCGTGCCGACTCTACACTTCTCCTCGAGTTGAGTTCACTCCTCGAGTCGAGTACCGAGTCCACGAGTCGACAAGCTACTCCTCGTGCAGACTCTACATTACTCCTCGAGTTGAGTTCACTCCTCGAGTTGAGTTTCGAGTCCACGAGTCGATCGACAACTCCTCGTGCCGACTCTACATTACTCCTCGAGTTGAGTTCACTCCTCGAGTTGAGTTTCGAGTCCACGAGTCGATCGACAACTCCTCGTGCCGACTCTACACTACTCCTCGAGTTGAGTTCACTCCTCGAGTTGAGTTCACTCCTCGAGTCGAGCACCGAGTCCACGAGTCGACAAGCTACTCCTCGTGCCGACTCTACGTTTCTCCTCGAGTTGAGTTCACTCCTCGAGTCGAGTACCGAGTCCACGAGTCGACAAGTTACTCCTCGTGCCGACTCTAGACTTCTCCTCGAGTTGAGTTCACTCCTCGAGTCGAGTACCGAGTCCACGAGTCGACAAGCTACTCCTCGTGCCGACTCTACATTACTCCTCGAGTTGAGTTCACTCCTCGAGTTGAGTTTCGAGTCCACGAGTCGGTCGACAACTCCTCGTGCCGACTCTACATTAGTCCTCGAGTTGAGTTCACTCCTCGAGTTGAGTTTCGAGTCCACGAGTCGATCGACAACTCCTCGTTCCGACTATACATTTCTCCACGAGTTGAGTTCAATCCTCGAGTTGAGTTTCGAGTCCACGAGTCGATCGACAACTCCTCGTGCCGACTCTACATTACTCCTCGAGTTGAGTTCACTCCTTGAGTTGAGTTTCGAGTCAACGAGTCGATCGACAACTCCTCGTGCCGACTCTACACTTCTCCTCGAGTTGAGTTCACTCCTCGAGTCGAGTACCGAGTCCACGAGTCGACAAGCTACTCCTCGTGCCGACTCTACGTTTCTCCTCGAGTTGAGTTCACTCCTCGAGTCGAGTACCGAGTCCGCGAGTCGACAAGCTACTCCTCGTACCGACTCTACACTTCTCCTCAAGTTGAGTTCACTCCTCGAGTCGAGTACCGAGTCCACGAGTCGACAAGCTACTACTCGTGCCGACTCTACATTACTCCTCGAGTTGAGTTCACTCCTCGAGTTGAGTTTCGAGTCCACGAGTCGGTCGACAACTCCTCGTGCCGACTCTACATTACTCCTCGAGTTGAGTTTCGAGTCCACGAGTCGATCGACAACTCCTCGTTCCGACTCTACATTTCTCCTCGAGTTGAGTTCAATCCTCGAGTTGAGTTTCGAGTCCACGAGTCGATCGACAACTCCTCGTGCCGACTCTACATTACTCCTCGAGTTGAGTTTCGAGTCCACGAGTCGATCGACAACTCCTCGTGCCGACTCTACACTTCTCCTCGAGTTGAGTTCACTCCTCGAGTCGAGTACCGAGTCCACGAGTCGACAAGCTACTCCTCGTGCCGACTCTACATTACTCCTCGAGTTGAGTTCACTCCTCGAGTTGAGTTTCGAGTCCACGAGTCGGTCGACAACTCCTCGTGCCGACTCTACATTACTCCTCGAGTTGAGTTCACTCCTCGAGTTGAGTTTCGAGTCCACGAGTCGATCGACAACTCCTCGTTCCGACTCTACATTTCTCCTCGAGTTGAGTTCAATCCTCGAGTTGAGTTTCGAGTCCACGAGTCGATCGACAACTCCTCGTGCCGACTCTACATTACTCCTCGAGTTGAGTTCACTCCTTGAGTTGAGTTTCGAGTCCACGAGTCGATCGACAACTCCTCGTGCCGACTCTACACTTCTCCTCGAGTTGAGTTCACTCCTCGAGTCGAGTACCGAGTCCACGAGTCGACAAGCTACTCCTCGTGCAGACTCTACATTACTCCTCGAGTTGAGTTCACTCCTCGAGTTGAGTTTCGAGTCCACGAGTCGATCGACAACTCCTCGTGCCGACTCTACATTACTCCTCGAGTTGAGTTCACTCCTCGAGTTGAGTTTCGAGTCCACGAGTCGATCGACAACTCCTCGTGCCGACTCTACACTACTCCTCGAGTTGAGTTCACTCCTCGAGTTGAGTTCACTCCTCGAGTCGAGCACCGAGTCCACGAGTCGACAAGCTACTCCTCGTGCCGACTCTACGTTTCTCCTCGAGTTGAGTTCACTCCTCGAGTCGAGTACCGAGTCCACGAGTCGACAAGTTACTCCTCGTGCCGACTCTACACTTCTCCTCGAGTTGAGTTCACTCCTCGAGTCGAGTACCGAGTCCACGAGTCGACAAGCTACTCCTCGTGCCGACTCTACATTACTCCTCGAGTTGAGTTCACTCCTCGAGTTGAGTTTCGAGTCCACGAGTCGGTCGACAACTCCTCGTGCCGACTCTACATTAGTCCTCGAGTTGAGTTCACTCCTCGAGTTGAGTTTCGAGTCCACGAGTCGATCGACAACTCCTCGTTCCGACTATACATTTCTCCACGAGTTGAGTTCAATCCTCGAGTTGAGTTTCGAGTCCACGAGTCGATCGACAACTCCTCGTGCCGACTCTACATTACTCCTCGAGTTGAGTTCACTCCTTGAGTTGAGTTTCGAGTCAACGAGTCGATCGACAACTCCTCGTGCCGACTCTACACTTCTCCTCGAGTTGAGTTCACTCCTCGAGTCGAGTACCGAGTCCACGAGTCGACAAGCTACTCCTCGTGCCGACTCTACATTACTCCTCGAGTTGAGTTCACTCCTCGAGTTGAGTTTCGAGTCCACGAGTCGATCGACAACTCCTCGTGCCGACTCTACATTACTCCTCGAGTTGAGTTTCGAGTCCACGAGACGATCGACAACTCCTCGTGCCGACTCTACACTACTCCTCGAGTTGAGTTCACTCGTCGAGTCGAGCACCGAGTCCACGAGTCGACAAGGTACTCCTCGTGCCGACTCCACATTTCTCCTCGAGTTGAGTTCACTCCTCGAGTCATGCACCGAGTCCACGAGTCGACAAGCTACTCCTCGTGCCGACTCTACGTTTCTCCTCGAGTTGAGTTCACTCCTCGAGTCGAGTACCGAGTCCGCGAGTCGACAAGCTACTCCTCGTGTCGACTCTACACTTCTCCTCCAGTTGAGTTCACTCCTCGAGTCGAGTACCGAGTCCACGAGTCGACAAGCTACTACTCGTGCCGACTCTACATTACTCCTCGAGTTGAGTTCACTCCTCGAGTTGAGTTTCGAGTCCACGAGTCGATCGACAACTCCTCGTTCCGACTCTACATTTCTCCTCGAGTTGAGTTCAATCCTCGAGTTGAGTTTCGAGTCCACGAGTCGATCGACAACTCCTCGTGCCGACTCTACATTACTCCTCGAGTTGAGTTTCGAGTCCACGAGTCGATCGACAACTCCTCGTGCCGACTCTACACTTCTCCTCGAGTTGAGTTCACTCCTCGAGTCGAGTATCGAGTCCACGAGTCGACAAGCTACTCCTCGTGCCGACTCTACATTACTCCTCGAGTTGAGTTCACTCCTCGAGTTGAGTTTCGAGTCCACGAGTCGGTCGACAACTCCTCGTGCCGACTCTACATTACTCCTCGAGTTGAGTTCACTCCTCGAGTTGAGTTTCGAGTCCACGAGTCGATCGACAACTCCTCGTTCCGACTCTACATTTCTCCTCGAGTTGAGTTCAATCCTCGAGTTGAGTTTCGAGTCCACGAGTCGATCGACAACTCCTCGTGCCGACTCTACACTACTCCTCGAGTTTAGTTCACTCGTCGAGTCGAGCACCGAGTCCACGAGTCGACAAGGTACTCCTCGTGCCGACTCCACATTTCTCCTCGAGTTGAGTTCACTCCTCGAGTTGAGTTTCGAGTCCACGAGTCGGTCGACAACTCCTCGTGCCGACTCTACATTACTCCTCGAGTTGAGTTTCGAGTCCACGAGTCGATCGACAACTCCTCGTTCCGACTCTACATTTCTCCTCGAGTTGAGTTCAATCCTCGAGTTGAGTTTCGAGTCCACGAGTCGATCGACAACTCCTCGTGCCGACTCTACATTACTCCTCGAGTTGAGTTTCGAGTCCACGAGTCGATCGACAACTCCTCGTGCCGACTCTACACTTCTCCTCGAGTTGAGTTCACTCCTCGAGTCGAGTACCGAGTCCACGAGTCGACAAGCTACTCCTCGTGCCGACTCTACATTACTCCTCGAGTTGAGTTCACTCCTCGAGTTGAGTTTCGAGTCCACGAGTCGGTCGACAACTCCTCGTGCCGACTCTACATTACTCCTCGAGTTGAGTTCACTCCTCGAGTTGAGTTTCGAGTCCACGAGTCGATCGACAACTCCTCGTTCCAAATCTACATTTCTCCTCGAGTTGAGTTCAATCCTCGAGTTGAGTTTCGAGTCCACGAGTCGATCGACAACTCCTCGTGCCGACTCTACATTACTCCTCGAGTTGAGTTCACTCCTTGAGTTGAGTTTCGAGTCCACGAGTCGATCGACAACTCCTCGTGCCGACTCTACACTTCTCCTCGAGTTGAGTTCACTCCTCGAGTCGAGTACCGAGTCCACGAGTCGACAAGCTACTCCTCGTGCAGACTCTACATTACTCCTCGAGTTGAGTTCACTCCTCGAGTTGAGTTTCGAGTCCACGAGTCGATCGACAACTCCTCGTGCCGACTCTACATTACTCCTCGAGTTGAGTTCACTCCTCGAGTTGAGTTTCGAGTCCACGAGTCGATCGACAACTCCTCGTGCCGACTCTACACTACTCCTCGAGTTTAGTTCACTCGTCGAGTCGAGCACCGAGTCCACGAGTCGACAACGTACTCCTCGTGCCGACTCCACATTTCTCCTCGAGTTGAGTTCACTCCTCGAGTTGAGTTCACTCCTTGAGTCGAGCACCGAGTCCACGAGTCGACAAGATACTCCTCGTGCCGACTCTACGTTTCTCCTCGAGTTGAGTTCACTCCTCGAGTCGAGTACCGAGTCCACGAGTCGACAAGTTACTCCTCGTGCCGACTCTACACTTCTCCTCGAGTTGAGTTCACTCCTCGAGTCGAGTACCGAGTCCACGAGTCGACAAGCTACTCCTCGTGCCGACTCTACATTACTCCTCGAGTTGAGTTCACTCCTCGAGTTGAGTTTCGAGTCCACGAGTCGGTCGACAACTCCTCGTGCCGACTCTACATTAGTCCTCGAGTTGAGTTCACTCCTCGAGTTGAGTTTCGAGTCCACGAGTCGATCGACAACTCCTCGTTCCGACTATACATTTCTCCACGAGTTGAGTTCAATCCTCGAGTTGAGTTTCGAGTCCACGAGTCGATCGACAACTCCTCGTGCCGACTGTACATTACTCCTCGAGTTGAGTTCACTCCTTGAGTTGAGTTTCGAGTCAACGAGTCGATCGACAACTCCTCGTGCCGACTCTACACTTCTCCTCGAGTTGAGTTCACTCCTCGAGTCGAGTACCGAGTCCACGAGTCGACAAGCTACTCCTCGTGCCGACTCTACATTACTCCTCGAGTTGAGTTCACTCCTCGAGTTGAGTTTCGAGTCCACGAGTCGATCGACAACTCCTCGTGCCGACTCTACATTACTCCTCGAGTTGAGTTCACTCCTCGAGTTAAGTTTCGAGTCCACGAGTCGATCGACAACTCCTCGTGCCGACTCTACACTACTCCTCGAGTTGAGTTCACTCGTCGAGTCGAGCACCGAGTCCACGAGTCGACAAGGTACTCCTCGTGCCGACTCCACATTTCTCCTCGAGTTGAGTTCACTCCTCGAGTCATGCACCGAGTCCACGAGTCGACAAGCTACTCGTCGTGCCGACTCTACGTTTCTCCTCGAGTTGAGTTCACTCCTCGAGTCGAGTACCGAGTCCGCGAGTCGACAAGCTACTCCTCGTGTTGACTCTACACTTCTCCTCCAGTTGAGTTCACTCCTCGAGTCGAGTACCGAGTCCACGAGTCGACAAGCTACTACTCGTGCCGACTCTACATTACTCCTCGAGTTGAGTTCACTCCTCGAGTTGAGTTTCGAGTCCACGAGTCGGTCGACAACTCCTCGTGCCGACTCTACATTACTCCTCGAGTTGAGTTCACTCTTAGAGTTGAGTTTCGAGTCCACGAGTCGATCGACAACTCCTCGTTCCGACTCTACATTTCTCCTCGAGTTGAGTTCAATCCTCGAGTTGAGTTTCGAGTCCACGAGTCGATCGACAACTCCTCGTGCCGACTCTACATTACTCCTCGAGTTGAGTTTCGAGTCCACGAGTCGATCGACAACTCCTCGTGCCGACTCTACACTTCTCCTCGAGTTGAGTTCACTCCTCGAGTCGAGTACCGAGTCCACGAGTCGACAAGCTACTCCTCGTGCCGACTCTACATTACTCCTCGAGTTGAGTTCACTCCTCGAGTTGAGTTTCGAGTCCACGAGTCGGTCGACAACTCCTCGTGCCGACTCTACATTACTCCTCGAGTTGAGTTCACTCCTCGAGTTGAGTTTCGAGTCCACGAGTCGATCGACAACTCCTCGTTCCGACTCTACATTTCTCCTCGAGTTGAGTTCAATCCTCGAGTTGAGTTTCGAGTCCACGAGTCGATCGACAACTCCTCGTGCCGACTCTACACTACTCCTCGAGTTTAGTTCACTCGTCGAGTCGAGCACCGAGTCCACGACTCGACAAGGTACTCCTCGTGCCGACTCCACATTTCTCCTCGAGTTGAGTTCACTCCTCGAGTTGAGTTTCGAGTCCACGAGTCGGTCGAGAACTCCTCGTGCCGACTCTACATTACTGCTCGAGTTGAGTTTCGAGTCCACGAGTCGATCGACAACTCCTCGTTCCGACTCTACATTTCTCCTCGAGTTGAGTTCAATCCTCGAGTTGAGTTTCGAGTCCACGAGTCGATCGACAACTCCTCGTGCCGACTCTACACTTCTCCTCGAGTTGAGTTCACTCCTCGAGTCGAGTACCGAGTCCACGAGTCAACAAGCTACTCCTCGTGCCGACTCTACATTACTCCTCGAGTTGAGTTCACTCCTCGAGTTGAGTTTCAAGTCCACGAGTCGGTCGACAACTCCTCGTGCCGACTCTACATTACTCCTCGAGTTGAGTTCACTCCTCGAGTTGAGTTTCGAGTCCACGAGTCGATCGACAACTCCTCGTTCCGACTCTACATTTCTCCTCGAGTTGAGTTCAATCCTCGAGTTGAGTTTCGAGTCCACGAGTCGATCGACAACTCCTCGTGCCGACTCTACATTACTCCTCGAGTTGAGTTCACTCCTTGAGTTGAGTTTCGAGTCCACGAGTCGATCGACAACTCCTCGTGCCGACTCTACACTTCTCCTCGAGTTGAGTTCACTCCTCGAGTCGAGTACCGAGTCCACGAGTCGACAAGCTACTCCTCGTGCAGACTCTACATTACTCCTCGAGTTGAGTTCACTCCTCGAGTTGAGTTTCGAGTCCACGAGTCGATCGACAACTCCTCGTGCCGACTCTACATTACTCCTCGAGTTGAGTTCACTCCTCGAGTTGAGTTTCGAGTCCACGAGTCGATCGACAACTCCTCGTGCCGACTCTACACTACTCCTCGAGTTTAGTTCACTCGTCGAGTCGAGCACCGAGTCCACGAGTCGACAAGGTACTCCTCGTGCCGACTCCACATTTCTCCTCGAGTTGAGTTCACTCCTCGAGTTGAGTTTCGAGTCCACGAGTCGGTCGAGAACTCCTCGTGCCGACTCTACATTACTCCTCGAGTTGAGTTTCGAGTCCACGAGTCGATCGAGAACTCCTCGTGCCGACTCTACACTTCTCCTCGAGTTGAGTTCACTCCTCGAGTCGAGTACCGAGTCCACGAGTCGACAAGCTACTCCTCGTGCCGACTCTACATTACTCCTCGAGTTGAGTTCACTCCTCGAGTTGAGTTTCGAGTCCACGAGTCGGTCGACAACTCCTCGTGCCGACTCTACATTACTCCTCGAGTTGAGTTCACTCCTCGAGTTGAGTTTCGAGTCCACGAGTCGATCGACAACTCCTCGTTCCGACTCTACATTTCTCCTCGAGTTGAGTTCAATCCTCGAGTTGAGTTTCGAGTCCACGAGTCGATCGACAACTCCTCGTGCCGACTCTACATTACTCCTCGAGTTGAGTTCACTCCTTGAGTTGAGTTTCGAGTCCACGAGTCGATCGACAACTCCTCGTGCCGACTCTACACTTCTCCTCGAGTTGAGTTCACTCCTCGAGTCGAGTACCGAGTCCACGAGTCAACAAGCTACTCCTCGTGCAGACTCTACATTACTCCTCGAGTTGAGTTCACTCCTCGAGTTGAGTTTCGAGTCCACGACTCGATCGACAACTCCTCGTGCCGACTCTACATTACTCCTCGAGTTGAGTTCACTCCTCGAGTTGAGTTTCGAGTCCACGAGTCGATCGACAACTCCTCGTGCCGACTCTACACTACTCCTCGAGTTTAGTTCACTCGTCGAGTCGAGCACCGAGTCCACGAGTCGACAAGGTACTCCTCGTGCCGACTCCACATTTCTCCTCGAGTTGAGTTCACTCCTCGAGTTGAGTTCACTCCTCGAGTCGAGCACCGAGTCCACGAGTCGACAAGCTACTCCTCGTGCCGACTCTACGTTTCTCCTCGAGTTGAGTTCACTCCTCGAGTCGAGTACCGAGTCCGCGAGTCGACAAGCTACTCCTCGTGTCGACTCTACACTTCTCCTCCAGTTGAGTTCACTCCTCGAGTCGAGTACCGAGTCCACGAGTCGACAAGCTACTACTCGTGCCGACTCTACATTACTCCTCGAGTTGAGTTCACTCCTCGAGTTGAGTTTCGAGTCCACGAGTCGGTCGACAACTCCTCGTGCCGACTCTACATTACTCCTCGAGTTGAGTTCACTCCTCGAGTTGAGTTTCGAGTCCACGAGTCGATCGACAACTCCTCGTTCCGACTCTACATTTCTCCTCGAGTTGAGTTCAATCCTCGAGTTGAGTTTCGAGTCCACGAGTCGATCGACAACTCCTCGTGCCGACTCTACATTACTCCTCGAGTTGAGTTTCGAGTCCACGAGTCGATCGACAACTCCTCGTGCCGACTCTACACTTCTCCTCGAGTTGAGTTCACTCCTCGAGTCGAGTACCGAGTCCACGAGTCGACAAGCTACTCCTCGTGCCGACTCTACATTACTCCTCGAGTTGAGTTCACTCCTCGAGTTGAGTTTCGAGTCCACGAGTCGGTCGACAACTCCTCGTGCCGACTCTACATTACTCCTCGAGTTGAGTTCACTCCTCGAGTTGAGTTTCGAGTCCACGAGTCGATCGACAACTCCTCGTTCCGACTCTACATTTCTCCTCGAGTTGAGTTCAATCCTCGAGTTGAGGTTCGAGTCCACGAGTCGATCGACAACTCCTCGTGCCGACTCTACACTACTCCTCGAGTTTAGTTCACTCGTCGAGTCGAGCACCGAGTCCACGAGTCGACAAGGTACTCCTCGTGCCGACTCCACATTTCTCCTCGAGTTGAGTTCACTCCTCGAGTTGAGTTTCGAGTCCACGAGTCGGTCGACAACTCCTCGTGCCGACTCTACATTACTCCTCGAGTTGAGTTTCGAGTCCACGAGTCGATCGACAACTCCTCGTTCCGACTCTACATTTCTCCTCGAGTTGAGTTCAATCCTCGAGTTGAGTTTCGAGTCCACGAGTCGATCGACAACTCCTCGTGCCGACTCTACATTACTCCTCGAGTTGAGTTTCGAGTCCACGAGTCGATCGACAACTCCTCGTGCCGACTCTACACTTCTCCTCGAGTTGAGTTCACTCCTCGAGTCGAGTACCGAGTCCACGAGTCGACAAGCTACTCCTCGTGCCGACTCTACATTACTCCTCGAGTTGAGTTCACTCCTCGAGTTGAGTTTCGAGTCCACGAGTCGGTCGACAACTCCTCGTGCCGACTCTACATTACTCCTCGAGTTGAGTTCACTCCTCGAGTTGAGTTTCGAGTCCACGAGTCGATCGACAACTCCTCGTTCCGACTCTACATTTCTCCTCGAGTTGAGTTCAATCCTCGAGTTGAGTTTCGAGTCCACGAGTCGATCGACAACTCCTCGTGCCGACTCTACATTACTCCTCGAGTTGAGTTCACTCCTTGAGTTGAGTTTCGAGTCCACGAGTCGATCGACAACTCCTCGTGCCGACTCTACACTTCTCCTCGAGTTGAGTTCACTCCTCGAGTCGAGTACCGAGTCCACGAGTCGACAAGCTACTCCTCGTGCAGACTCTACATTACTCCTCGTGTTGAGTTTCGAGTCCACGAGTCGATCGACAACTCCTCGTGCCGACTCTACATTACTCCTCGAGTTGAGTTCACTCCTCGAGTTGAGTTTCGAGTCCACGAGTCGATCGACAACTCGTCGTGCCGACTCTACACTACTCCTCGAGTTGAGTTCACTCGTCGAGTCGAGCACCGAGTCCACGAGTCGACAAGGTACTCCTCGTGCCGACTCCACATTTGTCCTCGAGTTGAGTTCACTCCTCGAGTCATGCACCGAGTCCACGAGTCGATAAGCTACTCCTCGTGCCGACTCTACGTTTCTCCTCGAGTTGAGTTCACTCCTCGAGTCGAGTACCGAGTCCGCGAGTCGACAAGCTACGCCTCGTGCCGACTCTACACTTCTCCTCCAGTTGAGTTCACTCCTCGAGTCGAGTACCGAGTCCACGAGTCGACAAGCTACTCCTCGTGCCGACTCTACATTACTCCTCGAGTTGAGTTCACTCCTCGAGTTGAGTTTCGAGTCCACGAGTCGGTCGACAACTCCTCGTGCCGACTCTACATTACTCCTCGAGTTGAGTTCACTCCTCGAGTTGAGTTTTGAGTCCACGAGTCGATCGACAACTCCTCGTTCCGACTCTACATTTCTCCTCGAGTTGAGTTCAATCCTCGAGTTGAGTTTCGAGTCCACGAGTCGATCGACAACTCTTCGTGCCGACTCTACATTACTCCTCGAGTTGAGTTCACTCCTCAAGTTGAGTTTCGAGTCCACGAGTCGATCGACAACTCCTCGTTCCGACTATACATTTCTCCTCGAGTTGAGTTCAATCCTCGAGTTGAGTTTCGAGTCCACGAGTCGATCGACAACTCCTCGTGCCGACTCTACATTACTCCTCGAGTTGAGTTCACTCCTTGAGTTGAGTTTCGAGTCAACGAGTCGATCGACAACTCCTCGTGCCGACTCTACACTTCTCCTCGAGTTGAGTTCACTCCTCGAGTCGAGTACCGAGTCCACGAGTCGACAAGCTACTCCTCGTGCCGACTCTACATTACTCCTCGAGTTGAGTTCACTCCTCGAGTTGAGTTTCGAGTCCACGAGTCGATCGACAACTCCTCGTGCCGACTCTACATTACTCCTCGAGTTGAGTTCACTCCTCGAGTTGAGTTTCGAGTCCACGAGTCGATCGACAACTCCTCGTGCCGACTCTACACTACTCCTCGAGTTGAGTTCACTCGTCGAGTCTAGCACCGAGTCCACGAGTCGACAAGGTACTCCTCGTGCCGACTCCACATTTCTCCTCGAGTTGAGTTCACTCCTCGAGTCATGCACCGAGTCCACGAGTCGACAAGCTACTCCTCGTGCCGAATCTACGTTTCTCCTCGAGTTGAGTTCACTCCTCGAGTCGAGTACCGAGTCCGCGAGTCGACAAGCTACTCCTCGTGCCGACTCTACACTTCTCCTCCAGTTGAGTTCACTCCTCGAGTCGAGTACCGAGTCCACGAGTCGACAAGCTACTCCTCGTGCCGACTCTACATTACTCCTCGAGTTGAGTTCACTCCTCGAGTTGAGTTTCGAGTCCACGAGTCGGTCGACAACTCCTCGTGCCGACTCTACATTACTCCTGGAGTTGAGTTCACTCCTCGAGTTGAGTTTTGAGTCCACGAGTCGATCGACAACTCCTCGTTCCGACTCTACATTTCTCCTCGAGTTGAGTTCAATCCTCGAGTTGAGTTTCGAGTCCACGAGTCGATCGACAACTCCTCGTGCCGACTCTACATTACTCCTCGAGTTGAGTTCACTCCTTGAGTTGAGTTTCGAGTCCACGAGTCGATCGACAACTCCTCGTGCCGACTCTACACTTCTCCTCGAGTTGAGTTCACTCCTCGAGTCGAGTACCGAGTCCACGAGTCGACAAGCTACTCCTCGTGCCGACTATACATTACTCCTCGAGTTGAGTTCACTCCTCGAGTTGAGTTTCGAGTCCACGAGTCGATCGACAACTCCTCGTGCCGACTCTACATTACTCCTCGAGTTGAGTTCACTCCTCGAGTTGAGTTTCGAGTCCACGAGTCGATCGACAACTCCTCGTGCCGACTCTACACTACTCCTCGAGTTGAGTTCACTCGTCGAGTCTAGCACCGAGTCCACGAGTCGACAAGGTACTCCTCGTGCCGACTCCACATTTCTCCTCGAGTTGAGTTCACTCCTCGAGTCGTGCACCGAGTCCACGAGTCGACAAGCTACTCCTCGTGCCGACTCTACGTTTCTCCTCGAGTTGAGTTCACTCCTCGAGTCGAGTACCGAGTCCGCGAGTCGACAAGCTACGCCTCGTGCCGACTCTACACTTCTCCTCCAGTTGAGTTCACTCCTCGAGTCGAGTACCGAGTCCACGAGTCGACAAGCTACTCCTCGTGCCGACTCTACATTACTCCTCGAGTTGAGTTCACTCCTCGAGTTGAGTTTCGAGTCCACGAGTCGGTCGACAACTCCTCGTGCCGACTCTACATTACTCCTCGAGTTGAGTTCACTCCTCGAGTTGAGTTTTGAGTCCACGAGTCGATCGACAACTCCTCGTTCCGACTCTACATTTCTCCTCGAGTTGAGTTCAATCCTCGAGTTGAGTTTCGAGTCCACGAGTCGATCGACAACTCCTCGTGCCGACTCTACATTACTCCTCGAGTTGAGTTCACTCCTTGAGTTGAGTTTCGAGTCAACGAGTCGATCGACAACTCCTCGTGCCGACTCTACACTTCTCCTCGAGTTGAGTTCACTCCTCGAGTCGAGTACCGAGTCCACGAGTCGACAAGCTACTCCTCGTGCCAACTCTACATTACTCCTCGAGTTGAGTTCACTCCTCGAGTTGAGTTTCGAGTCCACGAGTCGATCGAAAACTCCTCGTGCCGACTCTACATTACTCCTCGAGTTGAGTTCACTCCTCGAGTTGAGTTTCGAGTCCACGAGTCGATCGACAACTCCTCGTGCCGACTCTACACTACTCCTCGAGTTGAGTTCACTCGTCGAGTCTAGCACCGAGTCCACGAGTCGACAAGGTACTCCTCGTGCCGACTCCACATTTCTCCTCGAGTTGAGTTCACTCCTCGAGTCATGCACCGAGTCGACGAGTCGACAAGCTACTCCTCGTGCCGATTCTACGTTTCTCCTCGAGTTGAGTTCACTCTCCGAGTCGAGTACCGAGTCCGCGAGTCGACAAGCTACTCCTCGTGCCGACTCTACACTTCTCCTCCAGTTGAGTTCACTCCTCGAGTCGAGTACCGAGTCCGCGAGTCGACAAGCTACTCCTCGTGCCGACTCTACACTTCTCCTCCAGTTGAGTTCACTCCTCGAGTCGAGTACCGAGTCCACGAGTCGACAAGCTACTCCTCGTGCCGACTCTACATTACTCCTCGAGTTGAGTTCACTCCTCGAGTTGAGTTTCGAGTCCACGAGTCGGTCGACAACTCCTCGTGCCGACTCTACATTACTCCTCGAGTTGAGTTCACTCCTCGAGTTGAGTTTTGAGTCCACGAGTCGATCGACAACTCCTCGTTCCGACTCTACATTTCTCCTCGAGTTGAGTTCAATCCTCGAGTTGAGTTTCGAGTCCACGAGTCGATCGACAACTCCTTGTGCCGACTCTACATTACTCCTCGAGTTGAGTTCACTCCTTGAGTTGAGTTTCGAGTCCACGAGTCGATCGACAACTCCTCGTGCCGACTCTACACTTCTCCTCGAGTTGAGTTCACTCCTCGAGTCGAGTACCGAGTCCACGAGTCGACAAGCTACTCCTCGTGCCGACTATACATTACTCCTCGAGTTGAGTTCACTCCTCGAGTTGAGTTTCGAGTCCACGAGTCGATCGACAACTCCTCGTGCCGACTCTACATTACTCCTCGAGTTGAGTTCACTCCTCGAGTTGAGTTTCGAGTCCACGAGTCGATCGACAACTCCTCGTGCCGACTCTACACTACTCCTCGAGTTGAGTTCACTCGTCGAGTCTAGCACTGAGTCCACGAGTCGACAAGGTACTCCTCGTGCCGACTCCACATTTCTCCTCGAGTTGAGTTCACTCCTCGAGTCATGCACCGAGTCCACGAGTCGACAAGCTACTCCTCGTGCCGACTCTATGTTTCTCGTCGAGTTGAGTTCACTCCTCGAGTCATGCACCGAGTCCACGAGTCGACAAGCTACTCCTCGTGCCGACTCTACGTTTCTCCTCGAGTTGAGTTCACTCCTCGAGTCGAGTACCGAGTCCGCGAGTCGACAAGCTACTCCTCGTGCCGACTCTACACTTCTCCTCCAGTTGAGTTCACTCCTCGAGTCGAGTACCGAGTCCACGAGTCGACAAGCTACTCCTCGTGCCGACTCTACATTACTCCTCGAGTTGAGTTCACTCCTCCAGTTGAGTTTCGAGTCCACGAGTCGGTCGACAACTCCTCGTGCCGACTCTACATTACTCCTCGAGTTGAGTTCACTCCTCGAGTTGAGTTTTGAGTCCACGAGTCGATCGACAACTCCTCGTTCCGACTCTACATTTCTCCTCGAGTTGAGTTCAATCCTCGAGTTGAGTTTCGAGTCCACGAGTCGATCGACAACTCCTCGTGCCGACTCTACATTACTCCTCGAGTTGAGTTCACTCCTCGAGTCGAGCACCGAGTCCACGAGTCGACAAGCTACTCCTCGTGCCGACTCTACGTTTCTCCTCGAGTTGAGTTCACTCCTCGAGTCGAGTACCGAGTCCACGAGTCGACAAGCTACTCCTCGTGCCGACTCTACATTACTCCTCGAGTTGAGTTCACTCCTCGAGTTGAGTTTCGAGTCCACGAGTCGATCGACAACTCCTCGTGCCGACTCTACATTACTCCTCGAGTTGAGTTCACTCCTCGAGTTGAGTTTCGAGTCCACGAGTCGATCGACAACTCCTCGTGCCGACTCTACACTACTCCTCGAGTTGAGTTCACTCGTCGAGTCTAGCACTGAGTCCACGAGTCGACAAGGTACTCCTCGTGCCGACTCCACATTTCTCCTCGAGTTGAGTTCACTCCTCGAGTCATGCACCGAGTCCACGAGTCGACAAGCTACTCCTCGTGCCGACTCTATGTTTCTCCTCGAGTTGAGTTCACTCCTCGAGTCGAGTACCGAGTCCGCGAGTCGACAAGCTACTCCTCGTGCCGACTCTACACTTCTCCTCCAGTTGAGTTCACTCCTCGAGTCGAGTACCGAGTCCACGAGTCGACAAGCTACTCCTCGTGCCGACTCTACATTACTCCTCGAGTTGAGTTCACTCCTCGAGTTGAGTTTTGAGTCCACGAGTCGATCGACAACTCCTCGTTCCGACTCTACATTTCTCCTCGAGTTGAGTTCAATCCTCGAGTTGAGTTTCGAGTCCACGAGTCGATCGACAACTCCTCGTGCCGACTCTACATTACTCCTCGAGTTGAGTTCACTCCTTGAGTTGAGTTTCGAGTCAACGAGTCGATCGACAACTCCTCGTGCCGACTCTACACTTCTCCTCGAGTTGAGTTCACTCCTCGAGTCGAGTACCGAGTCCACGAGTCGACAAGCTACTCCTCGTGCCAACTCTACATTACTCCTCGAGTTGAGTTCACTCCTCGAGTTGAGTTTCGAGTCCACGAGTCGATCGAAAACTCCTCGTGCCGACTCTACATTACTCCTCGAGTTGAGTTCACTCCTCGAGTTGAGTTTCGAGTCCACGAGTCGATCGACAACTCCTCGTGCCGACTCTACACTACTCCTCGAGTTGAGTTCACTCGTCGAGTCTAGCACCGAGTCCACGAGTCGACAAGGTACTCCTCGTGCCGACTCCACATTTCTCCTCGAGTTGAGTTCACTCCTCGAGTCATGCACCGAGTCGACGAGTCGACAAGCTACTCCTCGTGCCGATTCTACGTTTCTCCTCGAGTTGAGTTCACTCTCCGAGTCGAGTACCGAGTCCGCGAGTCGACAAGCTACTCCTCGTGCCGACTCTACACTTCTCCTCCAGTTGAGGTCACTCCTCGAGTCGAGTACCGAGTCCGCGAGTCGACAAGCTACTCCTCGTGCCGACTCTACACTTCTCCTCCAGTTGAGTTCACTCCTCGAGTCGAGTACCGAGTCCACGAGTCGACAAGCTACTCCTCGTGCCGACTCTACATTACTCCTCGAGTTGAGTTCACTCCTCGAGTTGAGTTTCGAGTCCACGAGTCGGTCGACAACTCCTCGTGCCGACTCTACATTACTCCTCGAGTTGAGTTCACTCCTCGAGTTGAGTTTTGAGTCCACGAGTCGATCGACAACTCCTCGTTCCGACTCTACATTTCTCCTCGAGTTGAGTTCAATCCTCGAGTTGAGTTTCGAGTCCACGAGTCGATCGACAACTCCTTGTGCCGACTCTACATTACTCCTCGAGTTGAGTTCACTCCTTGAGTTGAGTTTCGAGTCCACGAGTCGATCGACAACTCCTCGTGCCGACTCTACACTTCTCCTCGAGTTGAGTTCACTCCTCGAGTCGAGTACCGAGTCCACGAGTCGACAAGCTACTCCTCGTGCCGACTATACATTACTCCTCGAGTTGAGTTCACTCCTCGAGTTGAGTTTCGAGTCCACGAGTCGATCGACAACTCCTCGTGCCGACTCTACATTACTCCTCGAGTTGAGTTCACTCCTCGAGTTGAGTTTCGAGTCCACGAGTCGATCGACAACTCCTCGTGCCGACTCTACACTACTCCTCGAGTTGAGTTCACTCGTCGAGTCTAGCACTGAGTCCACGAGTCGACAAGGTACTCCTCGTGCCGACTCCACATTTCTCCTCGAGTTGAGTTCACTCCTCGAGTCATGCACCGAGTCCACGAGTCGACAAGCTACTCCTCGTGCCGACTCTATGTTTCTCCTCGAGTTGAGTTCACTCCTCGAGTCGAGTACCGAGTCCGCGAGTCGACAAGCTACTCCTCGTGCCGACTCTACACTTCTCCTCCAGTTGAGTTCACTCCTCGAGTCGAGTACCGAGTCCACGAGTCGACAAGCTACTCCTCGTGCCGACTCTACATTACTCCTCGAGTTGAGTTCACTCCTCGAGTTGAGTTTTGAGTCCACGAGTCGATCGACAACTCCTCGTTCCGACTCTACATTTCTCCTCGAGTTGAGTTCAATCCTCGAGTTGAGTTTCGAGTCCACGAGTCGATCGACAACTCCTCGTGCCGACTCTACATTACTCCTCGAGTTGAGTTCACTCCTTGAGTTGAGTTTCGAGTCAACGAGTCGATCGACAACTCCTCGTGCCGACTCTACACTTCTCCTCGAGTTGAGTTCACTCCTCGAGTCGAGTACCGAGTCCACGAGTCGACAAGCTACTCCTCGTGCCAACTCTACATTACTCCTCGAGTTGAGTTCACTCCTCGAGTTGAGTTTCGAGTCCACGAGTCGATCGAAAACTCCTCGTGCCGACTCTACATTACTCCTCGAGTTGAGTTCACTCCTCGAGTTGAGTTTCGAGTCCACGAGTCGATCGACAACTCCTCGTGCCGACTCTACACTACTCCTCGAGTTGAGTTCACTCGTCGAGTCTAGCACCGAGTCCACGAGTCGACAAGGTACTCCTCGTGCCGACTCCACATTTCTCCTCGAGTTGAGTTCACTCCTCGAGTCATGCACCGAGTCGACGAGTCGACAAGCTACTCCTCGTGCCGATTCTACGTTTCTCCTCGAGTTGAGTTCACTCTCCGAGTCGAGTACCGAGTCCGCGAGTCGACAAGCTACTCCTCGTGCCGACTCTACACTTCTCCTCCAGTTGAGGTCACTCCTCGAGTCGAGTACCGAGTCCGCGAGTCGACAAGCTACTCCTCGTGCCGACTCTACACTTCTCCTCCAGTTGAGTTCACTCCTCGAGTCGAGTACCGAGTCCACGAGTCGACAAGCTACTCCTCGTGCCGACTCTACATTACTCCTCGAGTTGAGTTCACTCCTCGAGTTGAGTTTCGAGTCCACGAGTCGGTCGACAACTCCTCGTGCCGACTCTACATTACTCCTCGAGTTGAGTTCACTCCTCGAGTTGAGTTTTGAGTCCACGAGTCGATCGACAACTCCTCGTTCCGACTCTACATTTCTCCTCGAGTTGAGTTCAATCCTCGAGTTGAGTTTCGAGTCCACGAGTCGATCGACAACTCCTTGTGCCGACTCTACATTACTCCTCGAGTTGAGTTCACTCCTTGAGTTGAGTTTCGAGTCCACGAGTCGATCGACAACTCCTCGTGCCGACTCTACACTTCTCCTCGAGTTGAGTTCACTCCTCGAGTCGAGTACCGAGTCCACGAGTCGACAAGCTACTCCTCGTGCCGACTATACATTACTCCTCGAGTTGAGTTCACTCCTCGAGTTGAGTTTCGAGTCCACGAGTCGATCGACAACTCCTCGTGCCGACTCTACATTACTCCTCGAGTTGAGTTCACTCCTCGAGTTGAGTTTCGAGTCCACGAGTCGATCGACAACTCCTCGTGCCGACTCTACACTACTCCTCGAGTTGAGTTCACTCGTCGAGTCTAGCACTGAGTCCACGAGTCGACAAGGTACTCCTCGTGCCGACTCCACATTTCTCCTCGAGTTGAGTTCACTCCTCGAGTCATGCACCGAGTCCACGAGTCGACAAGCTACTCCTCGTGCCGACTCTATGTTTCTCCTCGAGTTGAGTTCACTCCTCGAGTCGAGTACCGAGTCCGCGAGTCGACAAGCTACTCCTCGTGCCGACTCTACACTTCTCCTCCAGTTGAGTTCACTCCTCGAGTCGAGTACCGAGTCCACGAGTCGACAAGCTACTCCTCGTGCCGACTCTACATTACTCCTCGAGTTGAGTTCACTCCTCGAGTTGAGTTTTGAGTCCACGAGTCGATCGACAACTCCTCGTTCCGACTCTACATTTCTCCTCGAGTTGAGTTCAATCCTCGAGTTGAGTTTCGAGTCCACGAGTCGATCGACAACTCCTCGTGCCGACTCTACATTACTCCTCGAGTTGAGTTCACTCCTTGAGTTGAGTTTCGAGTCAACGAGTCGATCGACAACTCCTCGTGCCGACTCTACACTTCTCCTCGAGTTGAGTTCACTCCTCGAGTCGAGTTCCGAGTCCACGAGTCGACAAGCTACTCCTCGTGCCAACTCTACATTACTCCTCGAGTTGAGTTCACTCCTCGAGTTGAGTTTCGAGTCCACGAGTCGATCGAAAACTCCTCGTGCCGACTCTACATTACTCCTCGAGTTGAGTTCACTCCTCGAGTTGAGTTTCGAGTCCACGAGTCGATCGACAACTCCTCGTGCCGACTCTACACTACTCCTCGAGTTGAGTTCACTCGTCGAGTCTAGCACCGAGTCCACGAGTCGACAAGGTACTCCTCGTGCCGACTCCACATTTCTCCTCGAGTTGAGTTCACTCCTCGAGTCATGCACCGAGTCGACGAGTCGACAAGCTACTCCTCGTGCCGATTCTACGTTTCTCCTCGAGTTGAGTTCACTCTCCGAGTCGAGTACCGAGTCCGCGAGTCGACAAGCTACTCCTCGTGCCGACTCTACACTTCTCCTCCAGTTGAGGTCACTCCTCGAGTCGAGTACCGAGTCCGCGAGTCGACAAGCTACTCCTCGTGCCGACTCTACACTTCTCCTCCAGTTGAGTTCACTCCTCGAGTCGAGTACCGAGTCCACGAGTCGACAAGCTACTCCTCGTGCCGACTCTACATTACTCCTCGAGTTGAGTTCACTCCTCGAGTTGAGTTTCGAGTCCACGAGTCGGTCGACAACTCCTCGTGCCGACTCTACATTACTCCTCGAGTTGAGTTCACTCCTCGAGTTGAGTTTTGAGTCCACGAGTCGATCGACAACTCCTCGTTCCGACTCTACATTTCTCCTCGAGTTGAGTTCAATCCTCGAGTTGAGTTTCGAGTCCACGAGTCGATCGACAACTCCTTGTGCCGACTCTACATTACTCCTCGAGTTGAGTTCACTCCTTGAGTTGAGTTTCGAGTCCACGAGTCGATCGACAACTCCTCGTGCCGACTCTACACTTCTCCTCGAGTTGAGTTCACTCCTCGAGTCGAGTACCGAGTCCACGAGTCGACAAGCTACTCCTCGTGCCGACTATACATTACTCCTCGAGTTGAGTTCACTCCTCGAGTTGAGTTTCGAGTCCACGAGTCGATCGACAACTCCTCGTGCCGACTCTACATTACTCCTCGAGTTGAGTTCACTCCTCGAGTTGAGTTTCGAGTCCACGAGTCGATCGACAACTCCTCGTGCCGACTCTACACTACTCCTCGAGTTGAGTTCACTCGTCGAGTCTAGCACTGAGTCCACGAGTCGACAAGGTACTCCTCGTGCCGACTCCACATTTCTCCTCGAGTTGAGTTCACTCCTCGAGTCATGCACCGAGTCCACGAGTCGACAAGCTACTCCTCGTGCCGACTCTATGTTTCTCCTCGAGTTGAGTTCACTCCTCGAGTCGAGTACCGAGTCCGCGAGTCGACAAGCTACTCCTCGTGCCGACTCTACACTTCTCCTCCAGTTGAGTTCACTCCTCGAGTCGAGTACCGAGTCCACGAGTCGACAAGCTACTCCTCGTGCCGACTCTACATTACTCCTCGAGTTGAGTTCACTCCTCGAGTTGAGTTTTGAGTCCACGAGTCGATCGACAACTCCTCGTTCCGACTCTACATTTCTCCTCGAGTTGAGTTCAATCCTCGAGTTGAGTTTCGAGTCCACGAGTCGATCGACAACTCCTCGTGCCGACTCTACATTACTCCTCGAGTTGAGTTCACTCCTTGAGTTGAGTTTCGAGTCAACGAGTCGATCGACAACTCCTCGTGCCGACTCTACACTTCTCCTCGAGTTGAGTTCACTCCTCGAGTCGAGTACCGAGTCCACGAGTCGACAAGCTACTCCTCGTGCCAACTCTACATTACTCCTCGAGTTGAGTTCACTCCTCGAGTTGAGTTTCGAGTCCACGAGTCGATCGAAAACTCCTCGTGCCGACTCTACATTACTCCTCGAGTTGAGTTCACTCCTCGAGTTGAGTTTCGAGTCCACGAGTCGATCGACAACTCCTCGTGCCGACTCTACACTACTCCTCGAGTTGAGTTCACTCGTCGAGTCTAGCACCGAGTCCACGAGTCGACAAGGTACTCCTCGTGCCGACTCCACATTTCTCCTCGAGTTGAGTTCACTCCTCGAGTCATGCACCGAGTCGACGAGTCGACAAGCTACTCCTCGTGCCGATTCTACGTTTCTCCTCGAGTTGAGTTCACTCTCCGAGTCGAGTACCGAGTCCGCGAGTCGACAAGCTACTCCTCGTGCCGACTCTACACTTCTCCTCCAGTTGAGTTCACTCCTCGAGTCGAGTACCGAGTCCGCGAGTCGACAAGCTACTCCTCGTGCCGACTCTACACTTCTCCTCCAGTTGAGTTCACTCCTCGAGTCGAGTACCGAGTCCACGAGTCGACAAGCTACTCCTCGTGCCGACTCTACATTACTCCTCGAGTTGAGTTCACTCCTCGAGTTGAGTTTCGAGTCCACGAGTCGGTCGACAACTCCTCGTGCCGACTCTACATTACTCCTCGAGTTGAGTTCACTCCTCGAGTTGAGTTTTGAGTCCACGAGTCGATCGACAACTCCTCGTTCCGACTCTACATTTCTCCTCGAGTTGAGTTCAATCCTCGAGTTGAGTTTCGAGTCCACGAGTCGATCGACAACTCCTTGTGCCGACTCTACATTACTCCTCGAGTTGAGTTCACTCCTTGAGTTGAGTTTCGAGTCCACGAGTCGATCGACAACTCCTCGTGCCGACTCTACACTTCTCCTCGAGTTGAGTTCACTCCTCGAGTCGAGTACCGAGTCCACGAGTCGACAAGCTACTCCTCGTGCCGACTATACATTACTCCTCGAGTTGAGTTCACTCCTCGAGTTGAGTTTCGAGTCCACGAGTCGATCGACAACTCCTCGTGCCGACTCTACATTACTCCTCGAGTTGAGTTCACTCCTCGAGTTGAGTTTCGAGTCCACGAGTCGATCGACAACTCCTCGTGCCGACTCTACACTACTCCTCGAGTTGAGTTCACTCGTCGAGTCTAGCACCGAGTCCACGAGTCGACAAGGTACTCCTCGTGCCGACTCCACATTTCTCCTCGAGTTGAGTTCACTCCTCGAGTCGTGCACCGAGTCCACGAGTCGACAAGCTACTCCTCGTGCCGACTCTACGTTTCTCCTCGAGTTGAGTTCACTCCTCGAGTCGAGTACCGAGTCCGCGAGTCGACAAGCTACGCCTCGTGCCGACTCTACACTTCTCCTCCAGTTGAGTTCACTCCTCGAGTCGAGTACCGAGTCCACGAGTCGACAAGCTACTCCTCGTGCCGACTCTACATTACTCCTCGAGTTGAGTTCACTCCTCGAGTTGAGTTTTGAGTCTACGAGTCGATCGACAACTCCTCGTTCCGACTCTACATTTCTCCTCGAGTTGAGTTCAATCCTCGAGTTGAGTTTCGAGTCCACGAGTCGATCGACAACTCCTCGTGCCGACTCTACATTACTCCTCGAGTTGAGTTCACTCCTTGAGTTGAGTTTCGAGTCCACGAGTCGATCGACAACTCCTCGTGCCGACTCTACACTTCTCCTCGAGTTGAGTTCACTCCTCGAGTCGAGTACCGAGTCCACGAGTCGACAAGCTACTCCTCGTGCCGACTATACATTACTCCTCGAGTTGAGTTCACTCCTCGAGTTGAGTTTCGAGTCCACGAGTCGGTCGACAACTCCTCGTGCCGACTCTACATTACTCCTCGAGTTGAGTTCACTCCTCGAGTTGAGTTTTGAGTCCACAAGTCGATCGACAACTCCTCGTTCCGACTCTACATTTCTCCTCGAGTTGAGTTCAATCCTCGAGTTGAGTTTCGAGTCCACGAGTCGATCGACAACTCTTCGTGCCGACTCTACATTACTCCTCGAGTTGAGTTCACTCCTCAAGTTGAGTTTCGAGTCCACGAGTCGATCGACAACTCCTCGTTCCGACTATACATTTCTCCTCGAGTTGAGTTCAATCCTCGAGTTGAGTTTCGAGTCCACGAGTCGATCGACAACTCCTCGTGCCGACTCTACATTACTCCTCGAGTTGAGTTCACTCCTTGAGTTGAGTTTCGAGTCAACGAGTCGATCGACAACTCCTCGTGCCGACTCTACACTTCTCCTCGAGTTGAGTTCACTCCTCGAGTCGAGTACCGAGTCCACGAGTCGACAAGCTACTCCTCGTGCCAACTCTACATTACTCCTCGAGTTGAGTTCACTCCTCGAGTTGAGTTTCGAGTCCACGAGTCGATCGACAACTCCTCGTGCCGACTCTACATTACTCCTCGAGTTGAGTTCACTCCTCGAGTTGAGTTTCGAGTCCACGAGTCGATCGACAACTCCTCGTGCCGACTCTACACTACTCCTCGAGTTGAGTTCACTCGTCGAGTCTAGCACCGAGTCCACGAGTCGACAAGGTACTCCTCGTGCCGACTCCACATTTCTCCTCGAGTTGAGTTCACTCCTCGAGTCATGCACCGAGTCCACGAGTCGACAAGCTACTCCTCGTGCCGACTCTACGTTTCTCCTCGAGTTGAGTTCACTCTCCGAGTCGAGTACCGAGTCCGCGAGTCGACAAGCTACTCCTCGTGCCGACTCTACACTTCTCCTCCAGTTGAGTTCACTCCTCGAGTCGAGTACCGAGTCCGCGAGTCGACAAGCTACTCCTCGTGCCGACTCTACACTTCTCCTCCAGTTGAGTTCACTCCTCGAGTCGAGTACCGAGTCCCCGAGTCGACAAGCTACTCCTCGTGCCGACTCTACATTACTCCTCGAGTTGAGTTCACTCCTCGAGTTGAGTTTCGAGTCCACGAGTCGGTCGACAACTCCTCGTGCCGACTCTACATTACTCCTCGAGTTGAGTTCACTCCTGGAGTTGAGTTTTGAGTCCACGAGTCGATCGACAACTCCTCGTTCCGACTCTACATTTCTCCTCGAGTTGAGTTCAATCCTCGAGTTGAGTTTCGAGTCCACGAGTCGATCGACAACTCCTTGTGCCGACTCTACATTACTCCTCGAGTTGAGTTCACTCCTTGAGTTGAGTTTCGAGTCCACGAGTCGATCGACAACTCCTCGTGCCGACTCTACACTTCTCCTCGAGTTGAGTTCACTCCTCGAGTCGAGTACCGAGTCCACGAGTCGACAAGCTACTCCTCGTGCCGACTATACATTACTCCTCGAGTTGAGTTCACTCCTCGAGTTGAGTTTCGAGTCCACGAGTCGATCGACAACTCCTCGTGCCGACTCTACATTACTCCTCGAGTTGAGTTCACTCCTCGAGTTGAGTTTCGAGTCCACGAGTCGATCGACAACTCGTCGTGCCGACTCTACACTACTCCTCGAGTTGAGTTCACTCGTCGAGTCTAGCACCGAGTCCACGAGTCGACAAGGTACTCCTCGTGCCGACTCCACATTTCTCCTCGAGTTGAGTTCACTCCTCGAGTCGTGCACCGAGTCCACGAGTCGACAAGCTACTCCTCGTGCCGACTCTACGTTTCTCCTCGAGTTGAGTTCACTCCTTGAGTCGAGTACCGAGTCCGCGAGTCGACAAGCTACGCCTCGTGCCGACTCTACACTTCTCCTCCAGTTGAGTTCACTCCTCGAGTCGAGTACCGAGTCCACGAGTCGACAAGCTACTCCTCGTGCCGACTCTACATTACTCCTCGAGTTGAGTTCACTCCTCGAGTTGAGTTTTGAGTCTACGAGTCGATCGACAACTCCTCGTTCCGACTCTACATTTCTCCTCGAGTTGAGTTCAATCCTCGAGTTGAGTTTCGAGTCCACGAGTCGATCGACAACTCCTCGTGCCGACTCTACATTACTCCTCGAGTTGAGTTCACTCCTTGAGTTGAGTTTCGAGTCCACGAGTCGATCGACAACTCCTCGTGCCGACTCTACACTTCTCCTCGAGTTGAGTTCACTCCTCGAGTCGAGTACCGAGTCCACGAGTCGACAAGCTACTCCTCGTGCCGACTATACATTACTCCTCGAGTTGAGTTCACTCCTCGAGTTGAGTTTCGAGTCCACGAGTCGATCGACAACTCCTCGTGCCGACTCTACATTACTCCTCGAGTTGAGTTCACTCCTTGAGTTGAGTTTCGAGTCCACGAGTCGATCGACAACTCCTCGTGCCGACTCTACACTACTCCTCGAGTTGAGTTCACTCGTCGAGTCTAGCACCGAGTCCACGAGTCGACAAGGTACTCCTCGTGCCGACTCCACATTTCTCCTCGAGTTGAGTTCACTCCTCGAGTCATGCACCGAGTCCACGAGTCGACAAGCTACTCCTCGTGCCGACTCTACGTTTCTCCTCGAGTTGAGTTCACTCCTCGAGTCGAGTACCGAGTCCGCGAGTCGACAAGCTACGCCTCGTGCCGACTCTACACTTCTCCTCCAGTTGAGTTCACTCCTCGAGTCGAGTACCGAGTCCACGAGTCGACAAGCTACTCCTCGTGCCGACTCTACATTACTCCTCGAGTTGAGTTCACTCCTCGAGTTGAGTTTCGAGTCCACGAGTCGGTCGACAACTCCTCGTGCCGACTCTACATTACTCCTCGAGTTGAGTTCACTCCTCGAGTTGAGTTTTGAGTCCACGAGTCGATCGACAACTCCTCGTTCCGACTCTACATTTCTCCTCGAGTTGAGTTCAATCCTCGAGTTGAGTTTCGAGTCCACGAGTCGATCGACAACTCTTCGTGCCGACTCTACATTACTCCTCGAGTTGAGTTCACTCCTCAAGTTGAGTTTCGAGTCCACGAGTCGATCGACAACTCCTCGTTCCGACTATACTTTTCTCCTCGAGTTGAGTTCAATCCTCGAGTTGAGTTTCGAGTCCACGAGTCGATCGACAACTCCTCGTGCCGACTCTACATTACTCCTCGAGTTGAGTTCACTCCTTGAGTTGAGTTTCGAGTCAACGAGTCGATCGACAACTCCTCGTGCCGACTCTACACTTCTCCTCGAGTTGAGTTCACTCCTCGAGTCGAGTACCGAGTCCACGAGTCGACAAGCTACTCCTCGTGCCGACTCTACATTACTCCTCGAGTTGAGTTCACTCCTCGAGTTGAGTTTCGAGTCCACGAGTCGGTCGACAACTCCTCGTGCCGACTCTACATTACTCCTCGAGTTGAGTTCACTCCTCGAGTTGAGTTTTGAGTCCACGAGTCGATCGACAACTCCTCGTTCCGACTCTACATTTCTCCTCGAGTTGAATTCAATCCTCGAGTTGAGTTTCGAGTCCACGAGTCGATCGACAACTCCTTGTGCCGACTCTACATTACTCCTCGAGTTGAGTTCACTCCTTGAGTTGAGTTTCGAGTCCACGAGTCGATCGACAACTCCTCGTGCCGACTCTACACTTCTCCTCGAGTTGAGTTCACTCCTCGAGTCGAGTACCGAGTCCACGAGTCGACAAGCTACTCCTCGTGCCGACTATACATTACTCCTCGAGTTGAGTTCACTCCTCGAGTTGAGTTTCGAGTCCACGAGTCGATCGACAACTCCTCGTGCCGACTCTACATTACTCCTCGAGTTGAGTTCACTCCTCGAGTTGAGTTTCGAGTCCACGAGTCGATCGACAACTCCTCGTGCCGACTCTACACTACTCCTCGAGTTGAGTTCACTCGTCGAGTCTAGCACCGAGTCCACGAGTCGACAAGGTACTCCTCGTGCCGACTCCACATTTCTCCTCGAGTTGAGTTCACTCCTCGAGTCGTGCACCGAGTCCACGAGTCGACAAGCTACTCCTCGTGCCGACTCTACGTTTCTCCTCGAGTTGAGTTCACTCCTCGAGTCGAGTACCGAGTCCGCGAGTCGACAAGCTACGCCTCGTGCCGACTCTACACTTCTCCTCCAGTTGAGTTCACTCCTCGAGTCGAGTACCGAGTCCACGAGTCGACAAGCTACTCCTCGTGCCGACTCTACATTACTCCTCGAGTTGAGTTCACTCCTCGAGTTGAGTTTTGAGTCTACGAGTCGATCGACAACTCCTCGTTCCGACTCTACATTTCTCCTCGAGTTGAGTTCAATCCTCGAGTTGAGTTTCGAGTCCACGAGTCGATCGACAACTCCTCGTGCCGACTCTACATTACTCCTCGAGTTGAGTTCACTCCTTGAGTTGAGTTTCGAGTCCACGAGTCGATCGACAACTCCTCGTGCCGACTCTACACTTCTCCTCGAGTTGAGTTCACTCCTCGAGTCGAGTACCGAGTCCACGAGTCGACAAGCTACTCCTCGTGCCGACTATACATTACTCCTCGAGTTGAGTTCACTCCTCGAGTTGAGTTTCGAGTCCACGAGTCGATCGACAACTCCTCGTGCCGACTCTACATTACTCCTCGAGTTGAGTTCACTCCTTGAGTTGAGTTTCGAGTCCACGAGTCGATCGACAACTCCTCGTGCCGACTCTACACTACTCCTCGAGTTGAGTTCACTCGTCGAGTCTAGCACCGAGTCCACGAGTCGACAAGGTACTCCTCGTGCCGACTCCACATTTCTCCTCGAGTTGAGTTCACTCCTCGAGTCATGCACCGATTCCACGAGTCGACAAGCTACTCCTCGTGCCGACTCTACGTTTCTCCTCGAGTTGAGTTCACTCCTCGAGTCGAGTACCGAGTCCGCGAGTCGACAAGCTACGCCTCGTGCCGACTCTACACTTCTCCTCCAGTTGAGTTCACTCCTCGAGTCGAGTACCGAGTCCACGAGTCGACAAGCTACTCCTCGTGCCGACTCTACATTACTCCTCGAGTTGAGTTCACTCCTCGAGTTGAGTTTCGAGTCCACGAGTCGGTCGACAACTCCTCGTGCCGACTCTACATTACTCCTCGAGTTGAGTTCACTCCTCGAGTTGAGTTTTGAGTCCACGAGTCGATCGACAACTCCTCGTTCCGACTCTACATTTCTCCTCGTGTTGAGTTCAATCCTCGAGTTGAGTTTCGAGTCCACGAGTCGATCGACAACTCTTCGTGCCGACTCTACATTACTCCTCGAGTTGAGTTCACTCCTCAAGTTGAGTTTCGAGTCCACGAGTCGATCGACAACTCCTCGTTCCGACTATACATTTCTCCTCGAGTTGAGTTCAATCCTCGAGTTGAGTTTCGAGTCCACGAGTCGATCGACAACTCCTCGTGCCGACTCTACATTACTCCTCGAGTTGAGTTCACTCCTTGAGTTGAGTTTCGAGTCAACGAGTCGATCGACAACTCCTCGTGCCGACTCTACACTTCTCCTCGAGTTGAGTTCACTCCTCGAGTCGAGTACCGAGTCCACGAGTCGACAAGCTACTCCTCGTGCCGACTCTACATTACTCCTCGAGTTGAGTTCACTCCTCGAGTTGAGTTTCGAGTCCACGAGTCGGTCGACAACTCCTCGTGCCGACTCTACATTACTCCTCGAGTTGAGTTCACTCCTCGAGTTGAGTTTTGAGTCCACGAGTCGATCGACAACTCCTCGTTCCGACTCTACATTTCTCCTCGAGTTGAGTTCAATCCTCGAGTTGAGTTTCGAGTCCACGAGTCGATCGACAACTCTTCGTGCCGACTCTACATTACTCCTCGAGTTGAGTTCACTCCTCAAGTTGAGTTTCGAGTCCACGAGTCGATCGACAACTCCTCGTTCCGACTATACATTTCTCCTCGAGTTGAGTTCAATCCTCGAGTTGAGTTTCGAGTCCACGAGTCGATCGACAACTCCTCGTGCCGACTCTACATTACTCCTCGAGTTGAGTTCACTCCTTGAGTTGAGTTTCGAGTCAACGAGTCGATCGACAACTCCTCGTGCCGACTCTACACTTCTCCTCGAGTTGAGTTCACTCCTCGAGTCGAGTACCGAGTCCACGAGTCGACAAGCTACTCCTCGTGCCAACTCTACATTACTCCTCGAGTTGAGTTCACTCCTCGAGTTGAGTTTCGAGTCCACGAGTCGATCGACAACTCCTCGTGCCGACTCTACATTACTCCTCGAGTTGAGTTCACTCCTCGAGTTGAGTTTCGAGTCCACGAGTCGATCGACAACTCCTCGTGCCGACTCTACACTACTCCTCGAGTTGAGTTCACTCGTCGAGTCTAGCACCGAGTCCACGAGTCGACAAGGTACTCCTCGTGCCGACTCCACATTTCTCCTCGAGTTGAGTTCACTCCTCGAGTCATGCACCGAGTCCACGAGTCGACAAGCTACTCCTCGTGCCGATTCTACGTTTCTCCTCGAGTTGAGTTCACTCTCCGAGTCGAGTACCGAGTCCGCGAGTCGACAAGCTACTCCTCGTGCCGACTCTACACTTCTCCTCCAGTTGAGTTCACTCCTCGAGTCGAGTACCGAGTCCGCGAGTCGACAAGCTACTCCTCATGCCGACTCTACACTTCTCCTCCAGTTGAGTTCACTCCTCGAGTCGAGTACCGAGTCCACGAGTCGACAAGCTACTCCTCGTGCCGACTCTACATTACTCCTCGAGTTGAGTTCACTCCTCGAGTTGAGTTTCGAGTCCACGAGTCGGTCGACAACTCCTCGTGCCGACTCTACATTACTCCTCGAGTTGAGTTCACTCTTCGAGTTGAGTTTTGAGTCCACGAGTCGATCGACAACTCCTCGTTCCGACTCTACATTTCTCCTCGAGTTGAGTTCAATCCTCGAGTTGAGTTTCGAGTCCACGAGTCGATCGACAACTCCTCGTGCCGACTCTACATTACTCCTCGAGTTGAGTTCACTCCTTGAGTTGAGTTTCGAGTCCACGAGTCGATCGACAACTCCTCGTGCCGACTCTACACTTCTCCTCGAGTTGAGTTCACTCCTCGAGTCGAGTACCGAGTCCACGAGTCGACAAGCTACTCCTCGTGCCGACTATACATTACTCCTCGAGTTGAGTTCACTCCTCGAGTTGAGTTTCGAGTCCACGAGTCGATCGACAACTCCTCGTGCCGACTCTACATTACTCCTCGAGTTGAGTTCACTCCTCGAGTTGAGTTTCGAGTCCCCGTGTCGATCGACAACTCCTCGTGCCGACTCTACACTACTCCTCGAGTTGAGTTCACTCGTCGAGTCTAGCACCGAGTCCACGAGTCGACAAGGTACTCCTCGTGCCGACTCCACATATCTCCTCGAGTTGAGTTCACTCCTCGAGTCGTGCACCGAGTCCACGAGTCGACAAGCTACTCCTCGTGCCGACTCTACGTTTCTCCTCGAGTTGAGTTCACTCCTCGAGTCGAGTACCGAGTCCGCGAGTCGACAAGCTACGCCTCGTGCCGACTCTACACTTCTCCTCCAGTTGAGTTCACTCCTCGAGTCGAGTACCGAGTCCACGAGTCGACAAGCTACTCCTCGTGCCGACTCTACATTACTCCTCGAGTTGAGGTCACTCCTCGAGTTGAGTTTTGAGTCCACGAGTCGATCGACAACTCCTCGTTCCGACTCTACATTTCTCCTCGAGTTGAGTTCAATCCTCGAGTTGAGTTTCGAGTCCACGAGTCGATCGACAACTCCTCGTGCCGACTCTACATTACTCCTCGAGTTGAGTTCACTCCTTGAGTTGAGTTTCGAGTCCACGAGTCGATCGACAACTCCTCGTGCCGACTCTACACTTCTCCTCGAGTTGAGTTCACTCCTCGAGTCGAGTACCGAGTCCACGAGTCGACAAGCTACTCCTCGTGCCGACTATACATTACTCCTCGAGTTGAGTTCACTCCTCGAGTTGAGTTTCGAGTCCACGAGTCGATCGACAACTCCTCGTGCCGACTCTACATTACTCCTCGAGTTGAGTTCACTCCTCGAGTTGAGTTTCGAGTCCACGAGTCGATCGACAACTCCTCGTGCCGACTCTACACTACTCCTCGAGTTGAGTTCACTCGTCGAGTCTAGCACCGAGTCCACGAGTCGACAAGGTACTCCTCGTGCGGCTCCACATTTCTCCTCGAGTTGAGTTCACTCCTCGAGTCATTCACCGAGTCCACGAGTCGACAAGCTACTCCTCGTGCCGACTCTACGTTTCTCCTCGAGTTGAGTTCACTCCTCGAGTCGAGTACCGAGTCCGCGAGTCGACAAGCTACGCCTCGTGCCGACTCTACACTTCTCCTCCAGTTGAGTTCACTCCTCGAGTCGAGTACCGAGTCCACGAGTCGACAAGCTACTCCTCGTGCCGACTCTACATTACTCCTCGAGTTGAGTTCACTCCTCAAGTTGAGTTTCGAGTCCACGAGTCGGTCGACAACTCCTCGTGCCGACTCTACATTACTCCTCGAGTTGAGTTCAATCCTCGAGTTGAGTTTCGAGTCCACGAGTCGATCGACAACTCTTCGTGCCGACTCTACATTACTCCTCGAGTTGAGTTCACTCCTTGAGTTGAGTTTCGAGTCCACGAGTCGATCGACAACTCCTCGTTCCGACTATACATTTCTCCTCGAGTTGAGTTCACTCCTTGAGTTGAGTTTCGAGTCCACGAGTCGATCGACAACTCCTCGTGCCGACTCTACATTACTCCTCGAGTTGAGTTCACTCCTTGAGTTGAGTTTCGAGTCCACGAGTCGATCGACAACTCCTCGTGCCGACTCTACACTTCTCCTCGAGTTGAGTTCACTCCTCGAGTCGAGTACCGAGTCCACGAGTCGACAAGCTACTCCTCGTGCCGACTATACATTACTCCTCGAGTTGAGTTCACTCCTCGAGTTGAGTTTCGAGTCCACGAGTCGATCGACAACTCCTCGTGCCGACTCTACATTACTCCTCGAGTTGAGTTCACTCCTCGAGTTGAGTTTCGAGTCCACGAGTCGATCGACAACTCCTCGTGCCGACTCTACACTACTCCTCGAGTTGAGTTCACTCGTCGAGTCTAGCACCAAGTCCACGAGTCGACAAGGTACTCCTCGTGCCGACTCCACATTTCTCCTCGAGTTGAGTTCACTCCTCGAGTCATGCACCGAGTCCACGAGTCGACAAGCTACTCCTCGTGCCGACTCTACGTTTCTCCTCGAGTTGAGTTCACTCCTCGAGTCGAGTACCGAGTCCGCGAGTCGACAAGCTACTCCTCGTGCCGACTCTACACTTCTCCTCCAGTTGAGTTCACTCCTCGAGTCGAGTACCGAGTCCACGAGTCGACAAGCTACTCCTCGTGCCGACTCTACATTACTCCTCGAGTTGAGTTCACTCCTCGAGTTGAGTTTCGAGTCCACGAGTCGGTCGACAGCTCCTCGTGCCGACTCTACATTACTCCTCGAGTTGAGTTCACTCCTCGAGTTGAGTTTCGAGTCCACGAGTCGATCGACAACTCGTCGTTCCGACTCTACACTTCTCCTCGAGTTGAGTTCACTCCTCGAGTCGAGTACCGAGTCCACGAGTCGACAAGCTACTCCTCGTGCCGACTCTACATTACTCCTCGAGTTGAGTTCACTCCTCGAGTTGAGTTTCGAGTCCACGAGTCGATCGACAACTCCTCGTGCCGACTCTACATTACTCCTCGAGTTGAGTTCACTCCTCGAGTTGAGTTTCGAGTCCACGAGTCGATCGACAACTCCTCGTGCCGACTCTACACTACTCCTCGAGTTGAGTTCACTCGTCGAGTCTAGCACCGAGTCCACGAGTCGACAAGGTACTCCTCGTGCGGCTCCACATTTCTCCTCGAGTTGAGTTCACTCCTCGAGTCATTCACCGAGTCCACGAGTCGACAAGCTACTCCTCGTGCCGACTCTACGTTTCTCCTCGAGTTGAGTTCACTCCTCGAGTCGAGTACCGAGTCCGCGAGTCGACAAGCTACGCCTCGTGCCGACTCTACACTTCTCCTCCAGTTGAGTTCACTCCTCGAGTCGAGTACCGAGTCCACGAGTCGACAAGCTACTCCTCGTGCCGACTCTACATTACTCCTCGAGTTGAGTTCACTCCTCAAGTTGAGTTTCGAGTCCACGAGTCGGTCGACAACTCCTCGTGCCGACTCTACATTACTCCTCGAGTTGAGTTCAATCCTCGAGTTGAGTTTCGAGTCCACGAGTCGATCGACAACTCTTCGTGCCGACTCTACATTACTCCTCGAGTTGAGTTCACTCCTTGAGTTGAGTTTCGAGTCCACGAGTCGATCGACAACTCCTCGTTCCGACTATACATTTCTCCTCGAGTTGAGTTCACTCCTTGAGTTGAGTTTCGAGTCCACGAGTCGATCGACAACTCCTCGTGCCGACTCTACATTACTCCTCGAGTTGAGTTCACTCCTTGAGTTGAGTTTCGAGTCCACGAGTCGATCGACAACTCCTCGTGCCGACTCTACACTTCTCCTCGAGTTGAGTTCACTCCTCGAGTCGAGTACCGAGTCCACGAGTCGACAAGCTACTCCTCGTGCCGACTATACATTACTCCTCGAGTTGAGTTCACTCCTCGAGTTGAGTTTCGAGTCCACGAGTCGATCGACAACTCCTCGTGCCGACTCTACATTACTCCTCGAGTTGAGTTCACTCCTCGAGTTGAGTTTCGAGTCCACGAGTCGATCGACAACTCCTCGTGCCGACTCTACACTACTCCTCGAGTTGAGTTCACTCGTCGAGTCTAGCACCAAGTCCACGAGTCGACAAGGTACTCCTCGTGCCGACTCCACATTTCTCCTCGAGTTGAGTTCACTCCTCGAGTCATGCACCGAGTCCACGAGTCGACAAGCTACTCCTCGTGCCGACTCTACGTTTCTCCTCGAGTTGAGTTCACTCCTCGAGTCGAGTACCGAGTCCGCGAGTCGACAAGCTACTCCTCGTGCCGACTCTACACTTCTCCTCCAGTTGAGTTCACTCCTCGAGTCGAGTACCGAGTCCACGAGTCGACAAGCTACTCCTCGTGCCGACTCTACATTACTCCTCGAGTTGAGTTCACTCCTCGAGTTGAGTTTCGAGTCCACGAGTCGGTCGACAGCTCCTCGTGCCGACTCTACATTACTCCTCGAGTTGAGTTCACTCCTCGAGTTGAGTTTCGAGTCCACGAGTCGATCGACAACTCGTCGTTCCGACTCTACACTTCTCCTCGAGTTGAGTTCACTCCTCGAGTCGAGTACCGAGTCCACGAGTCGACAAGCTACTCCTCGTGCCGACTCTACATTACTCCTCGAGTTGAGTTCACTCCTCGAGTTGAGTTTCGAGTCCACGAGTCGATCGACAACTCTTCGTGCCGACTCTACATTACTCCTCGAGTTGAGTTCACTCCTCAAGTTGAGTTTCGAGTCCACGAGTCGATCGACAACTCCTCGTTCCGACTATACATTTCTCCTCGAGTTGAGTTCAATCCTCGAGTCGAGTACCGAGTCCACGAGTCGACAAGCTACTCCTCGTGCCGACTCTACATTACTCCTCGAGTTGAGTTCACTCCTCGAGTTGAGTTTCGAGTCCACGAGTCGGTCGACAGCTCCTCGTGCCGACTCTACACTTCTCCTCGAGTTGAGTTCACTCCTCGAGTCGAGTACCGAGTCCACGAGTCGACAAGCTACTCCTCGTGCCAACTCTACATTACTCCTCGAGTTGAGTTCACTCCTCGAGTTGAGTTTCGAGTCCACGAGTCGATCGACAACTCCTCGTGCCGACTCTACATTACTCCTCGAGTTGAGTTCACTCCTCGAGTTGAGTTTCGAGTCCACGAGTCGATCGACAACTCCTCGTGCCGACTCTACACTACTCCTCGAGTTGAGTTCACTCGTCGAGTCTAGCACCGAGTCCACGAGTCGACAAGGTACTCCTCGTGCCGACTCCACATTTCTCCTCGAGTTGAGTTCACTCCTCGAGTCATGCACCGAGTCCACGAGTCGACAAGCTACTCCTCGTGCCGATTCTACGTTTCTCCTCGAGTTGAGTTCACTCTCCGAGTCGAGTACCGAGTCCGCGAGTCGACAAGCTACTCCTCGTGCCGACTCTACACTTCTCCTCCAGTTGAGTTCACTCCTCGAGTCGAGTACCGAGTCCGCGAGTCGACAAGCTACTCCTCATGCCGACTCTACACTTCTCCTCCAGTTGAGTTCACTCCTCGAGTCGAGTACCGAGTCCACGAGTCGACAAGCTAGTCCTCGTGCCGACTCTACATTACTCCTCGAGTTGAGTTCACTCCTCGAGTTGAGTTTCGAGTCCACGAGTCGGTCGACAACTCCTCGTGCCGACTCTACATTACTCCTCGAGTTGAGTTCACTCTTCGAGTTGAGTTTTGAGTCCACGAGTCGATCGACAACTCCTCGTTCCGACTCTACATTTCTCCTCGAGTTGAGTTCAATCCTCGAGTTGAGTTTCGAGTCCACGAGTCGATCGACAACTCCTCGTGCCGACTCTACATTACTCCTCGAGTTGAGTTCACTCCTTGAGTTGAGTTTCGAGTCCACGAGTCGATCGACAACTCCTCGTGCCGACTCTACACTTCTCCTCGAGTTGAGTTCACTCCTCGAGTCGAGTACCGAGTCCACGAGTCGACAAGCTACTCCTCGTGCCGACTATACATTACTCCTCGAGTTGAGTTCACTCCTCGAGTTGAGTTTCGAGTCCACGAGTCGATCGACAACTCCTCGTGCCGACTCTACATTACTCCTCGAGTTGAGTTCACTCCTCGAGTTGAGTTTCGAGTCCACGTGTCGATCGACAACTCCTCGTGCCGACTCTACACTACTCCTCGAGTTGAGTTCACTCGTCGAGTCTAGCACCGAGTCCACGAGTCGACAAGGTACTCCTCGTGCCGACTCCACATATCTCCTCGAGTTGAGTTCACTCCTCGAGTCGTGCACCGAGTCCACGAGTCGACAAGCTACTCCTCGTGCCGACTCTACGTTTCTCCTCGAGTTGAGTTCACTCCTCGAGTCGAGTACCGAGTCCGCGAGTCGACAAGCTACGCCTCGTGCCGACTCTACACTTCTCCTCCAGTTGAGTTCACTCCTCGAGTCGAGTACCGAGTCCACGAGTCGACAAGCTACTCCTCGTGCCGACTCTACATTACTCCTCGAGTTGAGGTCACTCCTCGAGTTGAGTTTTGAGTCCACGAGTCGATCGACAACTCCTCGTTCCGACTCTACATTTCTCCTCGAGTTGAGTTCAATCCTCGAGTTGAGTTTCGAGTCCACGAGTCGATCGACAACTCCTCGTGCCGACTCTACATTACTCCTCGAGTTGAGTTCACTCCTTGAGTTGAGTTTCGAGTCCACGAGTCGATCGACAACTCCTCGTGCCGACTCTACACTTCTCCTCGAGTTGAGTTCACTCCTCGAGTCGAGTACCGAGTCCACGAGTCGACAAGCTACTCCTCGTGCCGACTATACATTACTCCTCGAGTTGAGTTCACTCCTCGAGTTGAGTTTCGAGTCCACGAGTCGATCGACAACTCCTCGTGCCGACTCTACATTACTCCTCGAGTTGAGTTCACTCCTCGAGTTGAGTTTCGAGTCCACGAGTCGATCGACAACTCCTCGTGCCGACTCTACACTACTCCTCGAGTTGAGTTCACTCGTCGAGTCTAGCACCGAGTCCACGAGTCGACAAGGTACTCCTCGTGCGGCTCCACATTTCTCCTCGAGTTGAGTTCACTCCTCGAGTCATTCACCGAGTCCACGAGTCGACAAGCTACTCCTCGTGCCGACTCTACGTTTCTCCTCGAGTTGAGTTCACTCCTCGAGTCGAGTACCGAGTCCGCGAGTCGACAAGCTACGCCTCGTGCCGACTCTACACTTCTCCTCCAGTTGAGTTCACTCCTCGAGTCGAGTACCGAGTCCACGAGTCGACAAGCTACTCCTCGTGCCGACTCTACATTACTCCTCGAGTTGAGTTCACTCCTCAAGTTGAGTTTCGAGTCCACGAGTCGGTCGACAACTCCTCGTGCCGACTCTACATTACTCCTCGAGTTGAGTTCAATCCTCGAGTTGAGTTTCGAGTCCACGAGTCGATCGACAACTCTTCGTGCCGACTCTACATTACTCCTCGAGTTGAGTTCACTCCTTGAGTTGAGTTTCGAGTCCACGAGTCGATCGACAACTCCTCGTTCCGACTATACATTTCTCCTCGAGTTGAGTTCACTCCTTGAGTTGAGTTTCGAGTCCACGAGTCGATCGACAACTCCTCGTGCCGACTCTACATTACTCCTCGAGTTGAGTTCACTCCTTGAGTTGAGTTTCGAGTCCACGAGTCGATCGACAACTCCTCGTGCCGACTCTACACTTCTCCTCGAGTTGAGTTCACTCCTCGAGTCGAGTACCGAGTCCACGAGTCGACAAGCTACTCCTCGTGCCGACTATACATTACTCCTCGAGTTGAGTTCACTCCTCGAGTTGAGTTTCGAGTCCACGAGTCGATCGACAACTCCTCGTGCCGACTCTACATTACTCCTCGAGTTGAGTTCACTCCTCGAGTTGAGTTTCGAGTCCACGAGTCGATCGACAACTCCTCGTGCCGACTCTACACTACTCCTCGAGTTGAGTTCACTCGTCGAGTCTAGCACCAAGTCCACGAGTCGACAAGGTACTCCTCGTGCCGACTCCACATTTCTCCTCGAGTTGAGTTCACTCCTCGAGTCATGCACCGAGTCCACGAGTCGACAAGCTACTCCTCGTGCCGACTCTACGTTTCTCCTCGAGTTGAGTTCACTCCTCGAGTCGAGTACCGAGTCCGCGAGTCGACAAGCTACTCCTCGTGCCGACTCTACACTTCTCCTCCAGTTGAGTTCACTCCTCGAGTCGAGTACCGAGTCCACGAGTCGACAAGCTACTCCTCGTGCCGACTCTACATTACTCCTCGAGTTGAGTTCACTCCTCGAGTTGAGTTTCGAGTCCACGAGTCGGTCGACAGCTCCTCGTGCCGACTCTACATTACTCCTCGAGTTGAGTTCACTCCTCGAGTTGAGTTTCGAGTCCACGAGTCGATCGACAACTCGTCGTTCCGACTCTACACTTCTCCTCGAGTTGAGTTCACTCCTCGAGTCGAGTACCGAGTCCACGAGTCGACAAGCTACTCCTCGTGCCGACTCTACATTACTCCTCGAGTTGAGTTCACTCCTCGAGTTGAGTTTCGAGTCCACGAGTCGGTCGACAACTCCTCGTGCCGACTCTACATTACTCCTCGAGTTCAGTTCACTCCTCGAGTTGAGTTTTGAGTCCACGAGTCGATCGACAACTCCTCGTTCCGACTCTACATTTCTCCTCGAGTTGAGTTCAATCCTCGAGTTGAGTTTCGAGTCCACGAGTCGATCGACAACTCTTCGTGCCGACTCTACATTACTCCTCGAGTTGAGTTCACTCCTCAAGTTGAGTTTCGAGTCCACGAGTCGATCGACAACTCCTCGTTCCGACTATACATTTCTCCTCGAGTTGAGTTCAATCCTCGAGTTGAGTTTCGAGTCCACGAGTCGATCGACAACTCCTCGTGCCGACTCTACATTACTCCTCGAGTTGAGTTCACTCCTTGAGTTGAGTTTCGAGTCAACGAGTCGATCGACAACTCCTCGTGCCGACTCTACACTTCTCCTCGAGTTGAGTTCACTCCTCGATTCGAGTACCGAGTCCACGAGTCGACAAGCTACTCCTCGTGCCAACTCTACATTACTCCTCGAGTTGAGTTCACTCCTCGAGTTGAGTTTCGAGTCCACGAGTCGATCGACAACTCCTCGTGCCGACTCTACATTACTCCTCGAGTTGAGTTCACTCCTCGAGTTGAGTTTCGAGTCCACGAGTCGATCGACAACTCCTCGTGCCGACTCTACACTACTCCTCGAGTTGAGTTTACTCGTCGAGTCTAGCACCGAGTCCACGAGTCGACAAGGTACTCCTCGTGCCGACTCCACATTTCTCCTCGAGTTGAGTTCACTCCTCGAGTCGTGCACCGAGTCCACGAGTCGACAAGCTACTCCTCGTGCCGACTCTACGTTTCTCCTCGAGTTGAGTTCACTCCTCGAGTCGAGTACCGAGTCCGCGAGTCGACAAGCTACGCCTCGTGCCGACTCTACACTTCTCCTCCAGTTGAGTTCACTCCTCGAGTCGAGTACCGAGTCCACGAGTCGACAAGCTACTCCTCGTGCCGACTCTACATTACTCCTCGAGTTGAGGTCACTCCTCGAGTTGAGTTTTGAGTCCACGAGTCGATCGACAACTCCTCGTTCCGACTCTACATTTCTCCTCGAGTTGAGTTCAATCCTCGAGTTGAGTTTCGAGTCCACGAGTCGATCGACAACTCCTCGTGCCGACTCTACATTACTCCTCGAGTTGAGTTCACTCCTTGAGTTGAGTTTCGAGTCCACGAGTCGATCGACAACTCCTCGTGCCGACTCTACACTTCTCCTCGAGTTGAGTTCACTCCTCGAGTCGAGTACCGAGTCCACGAGTCGACAAGCTACTCCTCGTGCCGACTATACATTACTCCTCGAGTTGAGTTCACTCCTCGAGTTGAGTTTCGAGTCCACGAGTCGATCGACAACTCCTCGTGCCGACTCTACATTACTCCTCGAGTTGAGTTCACTCCTCGAGTCGTGCACCGAGTCCACGAGTCGACAAGCTACTCCTCGTGCCGACTCAACGTTTCTCCTCGAGTTGAGTTCACTCCTCGAGTCGAGTACCGAGTCCGCGAGTCGACAAGCTACTCCTCGTGCCGACTCTACACTTCTCCTCCACTTGAGTTCACTCCTCGAGTCGAGTACCGAGTCCACGAGTCGACAAGCTACTCCTCGTGCCGACTCTACATTACTCCTCGAGTTGAGTTCACTCCTCGTGTTGAGTTTCGAGTCCACGAGTCGGTCGACAACTCCTCGTGCCGACTCTACATTACTCCTCGAGTTGAGTTCACTCCTCGAGTTGAGTTTTGAGTCCACGAGTCGATCGACAACTCCTCGTTCCGACTCTACATTTCTCCTCGAGTTGAGTTCAATCCTCGAGTTGAGTTTCAAGTCCACGAGTCGATCGACAACTCCTCGTGCCGACTCTACATTACTCCTCGAGTTGAGTTCACTCCTTGAGTTGAGTTTCGAGTCCATGAGTCGATCGACAACTCCTCGTTCCGACTCTACACTTCTCCTCGAGTTGAGTTCACTCCTCGAGTCGAGTACCGAGTCCACGAGTCGACAAGCTACTCCTCGTGCCGACTCTACATTACTCCTCGAGTTGAGTTCACTCCTCGTGTTGAGTTTCGAGTCCACGAGTCGGTCGACAACTCCTCGTGCCGACTCTACATTACTCCTCGAGTTGAGTTCACTCCTCGAGTTGAGTTTTGAGTCCACGAGTCGATCGACAACTCCTCGTTCCGACTCTACATTTCTCCTCGAGTTGAGTTCAATCCTCGAGTTGAGTTTCAAGTCCACGAGTCGATCGACAACTCCTCGTGCCGACTCTACATTACTCCTCGAGTTGAGTTCAATCCTCGAGTTGAGCTTCGAGTCCACGAGTCGATCGACAACTCTTCGTGCCGACTCTACATTACTCCTCGAGTTGAGTTCACTCCTTGAGTTGAGTTTCGAGTCCACGAGTCGATCGACAACTCCTCGTGCCGACTCTACATTACTCCTCGAGTTGAGTTCACTCCTTGAGTTGAGTTTCGAGTCAACGAGTCGATCGACAACTCCTCGTGCCGACTCTACACTTCTCCTCGAGTTGAGTTCACTCCTCGATTCGAGTACCGAGTCCACGAGTCGACAAGCTACTCCTCGTGCCGACTCCACATTTCTCCTCGAGTTGAGTTCACTCCTCGAGTCGTGCACCGAGTCCACGAGTCGACAAGCTACTCCTCGTGCCGACTCTACGTTTCTCCTCGAGTTGAGTTCACTCCTCGAGTCGAGTACCGAGTCCGCGAGTCGACAAGCTACTCCTCGTGCCGACTCTACACTTCTCCTCCAGTTGAGTTCACTCCTCGAGTCGAGTACCGAGTCCACGAGTCGACAAGCTACTCCTCGTGCCGACTCTACATTACTCCTCGAGTTGAGTTCACTCCTCGTGTTGAGTTTCGAGTCCAGGAGTCGGTCGACAACTCCTCGTGCCGACTCTACATTACTCCTCGAGTTGAGTTCACTCCTCGAGTTGAGTTTTGAGTCCACGAGTCGATCGACAACTCCTCGTTCCGACTCTACATTTCTCCTCGAGTTGAGTTCAATCCTCGAGTTGAGTTTCAAGTCCACGAGTCGATCGACAACTCCTCGTGCCGACTCTACATTACTCCTCGAGTTGAGTTCACTCCTTGAGTTGAGTTTCGAGTCCACGAGTCGATCGACAACTCCTGGTGCCGACTCTACACTTCTCCTCGAGTTGAGTTCACTCCTCGAGTCGAGTACCGAGTCCACGAGTCGACAAGCTACTCCTCGTGCCGACTCTACATTACTCCTCGAGTTGAGTTCACTCCTCGAGTTGAGTTTCGAGTCCACGAGTCGATCGACAACTCCTCGTGCCGACTCTACATTACTCCTCGAGTTGAGTTCACTCCTCGAGTTGAGTTTCGAGTCCACGAGTCGATCGACAACTCCTCGTGCCGACTCTACACTACTCCTCGAGTTGAGTTCACTCGTCGAGTCTAGCACCGAGTCCACGAGTCGACAAGGTACTCCTCGTGCCGACTCCACATTTCTCCTCGATTTTAGTTCACTCGTCGAGTCATGCACCGAGTCCACGAGTCGACAAGCTACTCCTCGTGCCGACTCTACGTTTCTCCCCGAGTTGAGTTCACTCCTCGAGTCGAGTACCGAGTCCGCGAGTCGACAAGCTACTCCTCGTGCCGACTCTACACTTCTCCTCCAGTTGAGTTCACTCCTCGAGTCGAGTACCGAGTCCACGAGTCGACAAGCTACTCCTCGTGCCGACTCTACATTACTCCTCGAGTTGAGTTCACTCCTCGAGTTGAGTTTCGAGTCCACGAGTCGGTCGACAACTCCTCGTGCCGACTCTACATTACTCCTCGAGTTGAGTTCACTCCTCGAGTTGAGTTTTGAGTCCACGAGTCGATCGACAACTCCTCGTTCCGACTCTACATTTCTCCTCGAGTTGAGTTCAATCCTCGAGTTGAGTTTCGAGTCCACGAGTCGATCGACAACTCCTCGTGCCGACTCTATATTACTCCTCGAGTTGAGTTCACTCCTTGAGTTGAGTTTCGAGTCCACGAGTCGATCGACAACTCCTCATTCCGACTATACACTTCTCCTCGAGTTGAGTTCACTCCTCGAGTCGAGTACCGAGTCCACGAGTCGACAAGCTACTCCTCGTGCCGACTCTACATTACTCCTCGGGTTGAGTTCACTCCTCGAGTTGAGTTTCGAGTCCACGAGTCGATCGACAACTCCTCGTGCCGACTCTACATTACTCCTCGAGTTGAGTTCACTCCTCGAGTTGAGTTTCGAGTCCACGAGTCGATCGACAACTCCTCGTGCCGACTCTACACAACTCCTCGAGTTTAGTTTACTCGTCGAGTTGAGCACCGAGTCCACGAGTCGACAAGGTACTCCTCGTGCCGACTCCACATTTCTCCTCGAGTTGAGGTCACTCCTCGAGTCATGCACCGAGTCCACGAGTCGACAAGCTACTCCTCGAGTCGAGTACCGAGTCCGCGAGTCGACAAGCTACTCCTCGTGCCGACTCTACACTTCTCCTCAAGTTGAGTTCACTCCTCGAGTCGAGTACCGAGTCCACGAGTCGACAAGCTACTCCTCGTGCCGACTCTACATTACTCCTCGAGTTGAGTTCACTCCTCGTGTTGAGTTTCGAGTCCACGAGTCGGTCGACAACTCCTCGTGCCGACTCTACATTACTCCTCGAGTTGAGTTCACTCCTCGAGTTGAGTTTTGAGTCCACGAGTCGATCGACAACTCCTCGTTCCGACTCTACATTTCTCCTCGAGTTGAGTTCAATCCTCGAGTTGAATTTCAAGTCCACGAGTCGATCGACAACTCCTCGTGCCGACTCTACATTACTCCTCGAGTTGAGTTCACTCCTTGAGTTGAGTTTCGAGTCCACGAGTCGATCGACAACTCCTGGTGCCGACTCTACACTTCTCCTCGAGTTGAGTTCACTCCTCGAGTCGAGTACCGAGTCCACGAGTCGACAAGCTACTCCTCGTGCCGACTCTACATTACTCCTCGAGTTGAGTTCACTCCTCGAGTTGAGTTTCGAGTCCACGAGTCGATCGACAACTCCTCGTGCCGACTCTACATTACTCCTCGAGTTGAGTTCACTCCTCGAGTTGAGTTTCGAGTCCACGAGTCGATCGACAACTCCTCGTGCCGACTCTACACTACTCCTCGAGTTGAGTTCACTCGTCGAGTCTAGCACCGAGTCCACGAGTCGACAAGGTACTCCTCGTGCCGACTCCACATTTCTCCTCGAGTTTAGTTCACTCGTCGAGTCATGCACCGAGTCCACGAGTCGACAAGCTACTCCTCGTGCCGACTCTACGTTTCTCCCCGAGTTGAGTTCACTCCTCGAGTCGAGTACCGAGTCCGCGAGTCGACAAGCTACTCCTCGTGCCGACTCTACACTTCTCCTCCAGTTGAGTTCACTCCTCGAGTCGAGTACCGAGTCCACGAGTCGACAAGCTACTCCTCGTGCCGACTCTACATTACTCCTCGAGTTGAGTTCACTCCTCGAGTTGAGTTTCGAGTCCACGAGTCGGTCGACAACTCCTCGTGCCGACTCTACATTACTCCTCGAGTTGAGTTCACTCCTCGAGTTGAGTTTTGAGTCCACGAGTCGATCGACAACTCCTCGTTCCGACTCTACATTTCTCCTCGAGTTGAGTTCAATCCTCGAGTTGAGTTTCGAGTCCACGAGTCGATCGACAACTCCTCGTGCCGACTCTATATTACTCCTCGAGTTGAGTTCACTCCTTGAGTTGAGTTTCGAGTCCACGAGTCGATCGACAACTCCTCATTCCGACTATACACTTCTCCTCGAGTTGAGTTCACTCCTCGAGTCGAGTACCGAGTCCACGAGTCGACAAGCTACTCCTCGTGCCGACTCTACATTACTCCTCGGGTTGAGTTCACTCCTCGAGTTGAGTTTCGAGTCCACGAGTCGATCGACAACTCCTCGTGCCGACTCTACATTACTCCTCGAGTTGAGTTCACTCCTCGAGTTGAGTTTCGAGTCCACGAGTCGATCGACAACTCCTCGTGCCGACTCTACACAACTCCTCGAGTTTAGTTTACTCGTCGAGTCGAGCACCGAGTCCACGAGTCGACAAGGTACTCCTCGTGCCGACTCCACATTTCTCCTCGAGTTGAGGTCACTCCTCGAGTCATGCACCGAGTCCACGAGTCGACAAGCTACTCCTCGTGCCGACTCTACGTTTCTCCTCGAGTTGAGTTCGCTCCTCGAGTCGAGTACCGAGTCCACGAGTCGACAAGCTACTCCTCGTGCCGACTCTACACTTCTCCTCGAGTTGAGTTCACTCCTCGAGTCGAGTACCGAGTCCACGAGTCGACAAGCTACTCCTCGTGCCGACTCTACATTACTCCTCGAGTTGTGTTCACTCCTCCAGTTGAGTTTCGAGTCCACGAGTCGGTCGACAACTCCTCGTGCCGACTCTACATTACTTCTCGAGTTGAGTTCACTCCTCGAGTTGAGTTTCGAGTCCACGAGTCGATCGACAACTCCTCGTTCCGACTATACATTTCTCCTCGAGTTGAATTCAATCCTCGAGTTGAGTTTCGAGTCCACGAGTCGATCGACAACTCCTCGTGCCGACTCTACATTACTCCTCGAGTTGAGTTCACTCCTTGAGTTGAGTTTCGAGTCAACGAGTCGATCGACAACTCCTCGTGCCGACTCTACACTTCTCCTCGAGTTGAGTTCACTCCTCGAGTCGAGTACCGAGTCCACGAGTCGACAAGCTACTCCTCGTGCCGACTCTACATTACTCCTCGAGTTGAGTTCACTCCTCGAGTTGAGTTTCGAGTCCACGAGTCGATCGACAACTCCTCGTACCGACTCTACATTACTCCTCGAGTTGAGTTCACTCCTCGAGTTGAGTTTCGAGTCCACGAGTCGATCGACAACTCCTCGTGCCGACTCTACACTACTCCTCGAGTTGAGTTCACTCGTCGAGTCTAGCACCGAGTCCACGAGTCGACAAGCTACTCCTCGTGCCGACTCTACATTACTCCTCGAGTTGAGTTCACTCCTCGAGTTGAGTTTCGAGTCCACGAGTCGGTCGACAACTCCTCGTGCCGACTCTACATTACTCCTCGAGTTGAGTTCACTCCTCGAGTTGAGTTTCGAGTCCACGAGTCGATCGACAACTCCTCGTTCCGACTCTACACTTCTCCTCGAGTTGAGTTCACTCCTCGAGTCGAGTACCGAGTCCACGAGTCGACAAGCTACTCCTCGTGCCGACTCTACATTACTCCTCGAGTTGAGTTCACTCCTCGAGTTGAGTTTCGAGTCCACGAGTCGGTCGACAACTCCTCGTGCCGACTCTACATTACTCCTCGAGTTGAGTTCAGTCCTCGAGTTGAGTTTTGAGTCCACGAGTCGATCGACAACTCCTCGTTCCGACTCTACATTTCTCCTCGAGTTGAGTTCAATCCTCGAGTTGAGTTTCGAGTCCACGAGTCGATCGACAACTCCTCGTGCCGACTCTACATTACTCCTCGACTTGAGTTCACTTCTTGACTTGAGTTTCGAGTCCACGAGTCGATCGACAACTCCTCGTGCCGACTCTACACTTCTCCTCGAGTTGAGTTCACTCCTCGAGTCGAGTACCGAGTCCACGAGTCGACAAGCTACTCCTCGTGCCGACTCTACATTACTCCTCGAGTTGAGTTCACTCCTCGAGTTGAGTTTCGAGTCCACGAGTCGCTAGACAACTCCTCGTGCCGACTCTACATTACTCCTCGAGTTGAGTTCACTCCTCGAGTTGAGTTTCGAGTCCACGAGTCGATCGACAACTCCTCGTGCCGACTCTACACTACTCCTCGAGTTGAGTTCACTCGTCGAGTCTAGCACCGAGTCCACGAGTCGACAAGGTACTCCTCGTGCCGACTCCACATTTCTCCTCGAGTTGAGTTCACTCCTCGAGTCATGCACCGAGTCCACGAGTCGACAAGCTACTCCTCGTGCCGACTCTACGTTTCTCCTCGAGTTGAGTTCACTCCTCGAGTTGAGTACCGAGTCCGCGAGTCGACAAGCTACTCCTCGTGCCGACTCTACACTTCTCCTCCAGTTGAGTTCACTCCTCGAGTCGAGTACCGAGTCCACGAGTCGACAAGCTACTCCTCGTGCCGACTCTACATTACTCCTCGAGTTGAGTTCACTCCTCGAGTTGAGTTTCGAGTCCACGAGTCGGTCGACAACTCCTCGTGCCGACTCTACATTACTCCTCGAGTTGAGTTCACTCCTCGAGTTGAGTTTTGAGTCCACGAGTCGATCGACAACTCCTCGTTCCGACTCTACATTTCTCCTCGAGTTGAGTTCAATCCTCGAGTTGAGTTTCGAGTCCACGAGTCGATCGACAACTCCTCGTGCCGACTCTACATTACTCCTCGAGTTGAGTTCACTCCTTGAGTTGAGTTTCGAGTCCACGAGTCGATCGACAACTCCTCGTGCCGACTCTACACTTCTCCTCGAGTTGAGTTCACTCCTCGAGTCGAGTACCGAGTCCACGAGTCGACAAGCTACTCCTCGTGCCGACTCTACATTACTCCTCGAGTTGTGTTCACTCCTCCAGTTGAGTTTCGAGTCCACGAGTCGGTCGACAACTCCTCGTGCCGACTCTACATTACTTCTCGAGTTGAGTTCACTCCTCGAGTTGAGTTTCGAGTCCACGAGTCGATCGACAACTCCTCGTTCCGACTATACATTTCTCCTCGAGTTGAATTCAATCCTCGAGTTGAGTTTCGAGTCCACGAGTCGATCGACAACTCCTCGTGCCGACTCTACATTACTCCTCGAGTTGAGTTCACTCCTTGAGTTGAGTTTCGAGTCAACGAGTCGATCGACAACTCCTCGTGCCGACTCTACACTTCTCCTCGAGTTGAGTTCACTCCTCGAGTCGAGTACCGAGTCCACGAGTCGACAAGCTACTCCTCGTGCCGACTCTACATTACTCCTCGAGTTGAGTTCACTCCTCGAGTTGAGTTTCGAGTCCACGAGTCGATCGACAACTCCTCGTACCGACTCTACATTACTCCTCGAGTTGAGTTCACTCCTCGAGTTGAGTTTCGAGTCCACGAGTCGATCGACAACTCCTCGTGCCGACTCTACACTACTCCTCGAGTTGAGTTCACTCGTCGAGTCTAGCACCGAGTCCACGAGTCGACAAGCTACTCCTCGTGCCGACTCTACATTACTCCTCGAGTTGAGTTCACTCCTCGAGTTGAGTTTCGAGTCCACGAGTCGGTCGACAACTCCTCGTGCCGACTCTACATTACTCCTCGAGTTGAGTTCACTCCTCGAGTTGAGTTTCGAGTCCACGAGTCGATCGACAACTCCTCGTTCCGACTCTACACTTCTCCTCGAGTTGAGTTCACTCCTCGAGTCGAGTACCGAGTCCACGAGTCGACAAGCTTCTCCTCGTGCCGACTCTACATTACTCCTCGAGTTGAGTTCACTCCTCGAGTTGAGTTTCGAGTCCACGAGTCGGTCGACAACTCCTCGTGCCGACTCTACATTACTCCTCGAGTTGAGTTCAGTCCTCGAGTTGAGTTTTGAGTCCACGAGTCGATCGACAACTCCTCGTTCCGACTCTACATTTCTCCTCGAGTTGAGTTCAATCCTCGAGTTGAGTTTCGAGTCCACGAGTCGATCGACAACTCCTCGTGCCGACTCTACATTACTCCTCGACTTGAGTTCACTTCTTGACTTGAGTTTCGAGTCCACGAGTCGATCGACAACTCCTCGTGCCGACTCTACACTTCTCCTCGAGTTGAGTTCACTCCTCGAGTCGAGTACCGAGTCCACGAGTCGACAAGCTACTCCTCGTGCCGACTCTACATTACTCCTCGAGTTGAGTTCACTCCTCGAGTTGAGTTTCGAGTCCACGAGTCGCTAGACAACTCCTCGTGCCGACTCTACATTACTCCTCGAGTTGAGTTCACTCCTCGAGTTGAGTTTCGAGTCCACGAGTCGATCGACAACTCCTCGTGCCGACTCTACACTACTCCTCGAGTTGAGTTCACTCGTCGAGTCTAGCACCGAGTCCACGAGTCGACAAGGTACTCCTCGTGCCGACTCCACATTTCTCCTCGAGTTGAGTTCACTCCTCGAGTCATGCACCGAGTCCACGAGTCGACAAGCTACTCCTCGTGCCGACTCTACGTTTCTCCTCGAGTTGAGTTCACTCCTCGAGTTGAGTACCGAGTCCGCGAGTCGACAAGCTACTCCTCGTGCCGACTCTACACTTCTCCTCCAGTTGAGTTCACTCCTCGAGTCGAGTACCGAGTCCACGAGTCGACAAGCTACTCCTCGTGCCGACTCTACATTACTCCTCGAGTTGAGTTCACTCCTCGAGTTGAGTTTCGAGTCCACGAGTCGGTCGACAACTCCTCGTGCCGACTCTACATTACTCCTCGAGTTGAGTTCACTCCTCGAGTTGAGTTTTGAGTCCACGAGTCGATCGACAACTCCTCGTTCCGACTCTACATTTCTCCTCGAGTTGAGTTCAATCCTCGAGTTGAGTTTCGAGTCCACGAGTCGATCGACAACTCCTCGTGCCGACTCTACATTACTCCTCGAGTTGAGTTCACTCCTTGAGTTGAGTTTCGAGTCCACGAGTCGATCGACAACTCCTCGTGCCGACTCTACACTTCTCCTCGAGTTGAGTTCACTCCTCGAGTCGAGTACCGAGTCCACGAGTCGACAAGCTACTCCTCGTGCCGACTCTACATTACTCCTCGAGTTGAGTTCACTCCTTGAGTTGAGTTTCGAGTCCACGAGTCGATCGACAACTCCTCGTGCCGACTCTACATTACTCCTCGAGTTGAGTTCACTCCTCGAGTTGAGTTTCGAGTCCACGAGTCGATCGACAACTCCTCGTGCCGACTCTACACTACTCCTCGAGTTGAGTTCACTCGTCGAGTCTAGCACCGAGTCCACGAGTCGACAAGGTACTCCTCGTGCCGACTCCACATTTCTCCTCGAGTTGAGTTCACTCCTCGAGTCATGCACCGAGTCCACGAGTCGACAAGCTACTCCTCGTGCCGACTCTACGTTTCTCCTCGAGTTGAGTTCACTCCTCGAGTCGAGTACCGAGTCCGCGAGTCGACAAGCTACTCCTCGTGCCGACTCTACACTTCTCCTCCAGTTGAGTACACTCCTCGAGTCGAGTACCGAGTCCACGAGTCGACAAGCTACTCCTCGTGCCGACTCTACATTACTCCTCGAGTTGAGTTCACTCCTCGAGTTGAGTTTTCAGTCCACGAGTCGATCGACAACTCCTCGTTCCGACTCTACATTTCTCCTCGAGTTGAGTTCAATCCTCGAGTTGAGTTTCGAGTCCACGAGTCGATCGACAACTCTTCGTGCCGACTCTACATTACTCCTCGAGTTGAGTTCACTCCTCAAGTTGAGTTTCGAGTCCACGAGTCGATCGACAACTCCTCGTTCCGACTATACATTTCTCCTCGAGTTGAGTTCAATCCTCGAGTTGAGTTTCGAGTCCACGAGTCGATCGACAACTCCTCGTGCCGACTCTACATTACTCCTCGAGTTGAGTTCACTCCTTGAGTTGAGTTTCGAGTCAACGAGTCGATCGACAACTCCTCGTGCCGACTCTACACTTCTCCTCGAGTTGAGTTCACTCCTCGAGTCGAGTACCGAGTCCACGAGTCGACAAGCTACTCCTCGTGCCAACTCTACATTACTCCTCGAGTTGAGTTCACTCCTCGAGTTGAGTTTCGAGTCCACGAGTCGATCGACAACTCCTCGTGCCGACTCTACATTACTCCTCGAGTTGAGTTCACTCCTCGAGTTGAGTTTCGAGTCCACGAGTCGATCGACAACTCCTCGTGCCGACTCTACACTACTCCTCGAGTTGAGTTCACTCGTCGAGTCTAGCACCGAGTCCACGAGTCGACAAGGTACTCCTCGTGCCGACTCCACATTTCTCCTCGAGTTGAGTTCACTCCTCGAGTCATGCACCGAGTCCACGAGTCGACAAGCTACTCCTCGTGTCGACTCTACGTTTCTCCTCGAGTTGAGTTCACTCCTCGAGTCGAGTACCGAGTCCGCGAGTCGACAAGCTACTCCTCGTGCCGACTCTACACTTCTCCTCCAGTTGAGTTCACTCCTCGAGTCGAGTACCGAGTCCACGAGTCGACAAGCTACTCCTCGTGCCGACTCTACATTACTCCTCGAGTTGAGTTCACTCCTCGAGTTGAGTTTCGAGTCCACGAGTCGGTCGACAACTCCTCGTGCCGACTCTACATTACTCCTCGAGTTGAGTTCACTCCTCGAGTTGAGTTTCGACTCCACGAGTCGATCGACAACTCCTCGTTCCGACTCTACACTTCTCCTCGAGTTGAGTTCACTCCTCGAGTCGAGTACCGAGTCCACGAGTCGACAAGCTACTCCTCGTGCCGACTCTACATTACTCCTCGAGTTGAGTTCACTCCTCGAGTTGAGTTTCGAGTCCACGAGTCGGTCGACAACTCCTCGTGCCGACTCTACATTACTCCTCGAGTTGAGTTCACTCCTCGAGTTGAGTTTTGAGTCCACGAGTCGATCGACAACTCCTCGTTCCGACTCTACATTTCTCCTCGAGTTGAGTTCAATCCTCGAGTTGAGTTTCGAGTCCACGAGTCGATCGACAACTCTTCGTGCCGACTCTACATTACTCCTCGAGTTGAGTTCACTCCTCAAGTTGAGTTTCGAGTCCACGAGTCGATCGACAACTCCTCGTTCCGACTATACATTTCTCCTCGAGTTGAGTTCAATCCTCGAGTTGAGTTTCGAGTCCACGAGTCGATCGACAACTCCTCGTGCCGACTCTACATTACTCCTCGAGTTGAGTTCACTCCTTGAGTTGAGTTTCGAGTCAACGAGTCGATCGACAACTCCTCGTGCCGACTCTACACTTCTCCTCGAGTTGAGTTGACTCCTCGAGTCGAGTACCGAGTCCACGAGTCGACAAGCTACTCCTCGTGCCAACTCTACATTACTCCTCGAGTTGAGTTCACTCCTCGAGTTGAGTTTCGAGTCCACGAGTCGATCGACAACTCCTCGTGCCGACTCTACATTACTCCTCGAGTTGAGTTCACTCCTCGAGTTGAGTTTCGAGTCCACGAGTCGATCGACAACTCCTCGTGCCGACTCTATACTACTCCTCGAGTTGAGTTCACTCGTCGAGTCTAGCACCGAGTCCACGAGTCGACAAGGTACTCCTCGTGCCGATTCCACATTTCTCCTCGAGTTGAGTTCACTCCTCGAGTCATGCACCGAGTCCACGAGTCGACAAGCTACTCCTCGTGCCGACTCTACGTTTCTCCTCGAGTTGAGTTCACTCCTCGAGTCGAGTACCGAGTCCGCGAGTCGACAAGCTACTCCTCGTGCCGACTCTACACTTCTCCTCCAGTTGAGTTCACTCCTCGAGTCGAGTACCGAGTCCACGAGTCGACAAGCTACTCCTCGTGCCGACTCTACATTACTCCTCGAGTTGAGTTCACTCCTCGAGTTGAGTTTCGAGTCCACGAGTCGGTCGACAACTCCTCGTGCCGACTCTACATTACTCCTCGAGTTGAGTTCACTCCTCGAGTTGAGTTTTGAGTCCACGAGTCGATCGACAACTCCTCGTTCCGACTCTACATTTCTCCTCGAGTTGAGTTCAATCCTCGAGTTGAGTTTCGAGTCCACGAGTCGATCGACAACTCCTCGTGCCGACTCTACATTACTCCTCGAGTTGAGTTCACTCCTTGAGTTGAGTTTCGAGTCCACGAGTCGATCGACAACTCCTCGTGCCGACTCTACACTTCTCCTCGAGTTGAGTTCACTCCTCGAGTCGAGTACCGAGTCCACGAGTCGACAAGCTACTCCTCGTGCCGACTCTACATTACTCCTCGAGTTGAGTTCACTCCTCGAGTTGAGTTTCGAGTCCACGAGTCGATCGACAACTCCTCGTGCCGACTCTACATTACTCCTCGAGTTGAGTTCACTCCTCGAGTTGAGTTTCGAGTCCACGAGTCGATCGACAACTCCTCGTGCCGACTCTACACAACTCCTCGAGTTTAGTTTACTCGTCGAGTCGAGCACCGAGTCCACGAGTCGACAAGGTACTCCTCGTGCCGACTCCACATTTCTCCTCGAGTTGAGGTCACTCCTCGAGTCATGCACCGAGTCCACGAGTCGACAAGCTACTCCTCGTGCCGACTCTACGTTTCTCCTCGAGTTGAGTTCACTCCTCGAGTCGAGTACCGAGTCCACGAGTCGACAAGCTACTCCTCGTGCCGACTCTACACTTCTCCTCGAGTTGAGTTCACTCCTCGAGTCGAGTACCGAGTCCACGAGTCGACAAGCTACTCCTCGTGCCGACTCTACATTACTCCTCGAGTTGTGTTCACTCCTCCAGTTGAGTTTCGAGTCCACGAGTCGGTCGACAACTCCTCGTGCCGACTCTACATTACTTCTCGAGTTGAGTTCACTCCTCGAGTTGAGTTTCGAGTCCACGAGTCGATCGACAACTCCTCGTTCCGACTATACATTTCTCCTCGAGTTGAATTCAATCCTCGAGTTGAGTTTCGAGTCCACGAGTCGATCGACAACTCCTCGTGCCGACTCTACATTACTCCTCGAGTTGAGTTCACTTCTTGAGTTGAGTTTCGAGTCAACGAGTCGATCGACAACTCCTCGTGCCGACTCTACACTTCTCCTCGAGTTGAGTTCACTCCTCGAGTCGAGTACCGAGTCCACGAGTCGACAAGCTACTCCTCGTGCCGACTCTACATTACTCCTCGAGTTGAGTTTCGAGTCCACGAGTCGATCGACAACTCCTCGTGCCGACTCTACATTACTCCTCGAGTTGAGTTCACTCCTCGAGTTGAGTTTCGAGTCCACGAGTCGATCGACAACTCCTCGTGCCGACTCTACACTACTCCTCGAGTTGAGTTCACTCGTCGAGTCTAGAACCGAGTCCACGAGTCGACAAGGTACTCCTCGTGCCGACTCCACATTTCTCCTCGAGTTGAGTTCACTCCTCGAGTCATGAACCGAGTCCACGAGTCGACAAGCTACTCCTCGTGCCGACTCTACGTTTCTCCTCGAGTTGAGTTCACTCCTCGAGTCGAGTACCGAGTCCGCGAGTCGACAAGCTACTCCTCGTGCCGACTCTACACTTCTCCTCCAGTTGAGTTCACTCCTCGAGTCGAGTACCGAGTCCACGAGTCGACAAGCTACTCCTCGTGCCGACTCTACATTACTCCTCGAGTTGAGTTCACTCCTCGAGTTGAGTTTCGAGTCCACGAGTCGGTCGACAACTCCTCGTGCCGACTCTACATTACTCCTCGAGTTGAGTTCACTCCTCGAGTTTAGTTTTGAGTCCACGAGTCGATCGACAACTCCTCGTTCCGACTCTACATTTCTCCTCGAGTTGAGTTCAATCCTCGAGTTGAGTTTCGAGTCCACGAGTCGATCGACAACTCCTCGTGCCGACTCTACATTACTCCTCGAGTTGAGTTCACTCCTTGAGTTGAGTTTCGAGTCCACGAGTCGATCGACAACTCCTCGTGCCGACTCTACACTTCTCCTCGAGTTGAGTTCACTCCTCGAGTCGAGTACCGAGTCCACGAGTCGACAAGCTACTCCTCGTGCCGACTCTACATTACTCCTCGAGTTGAGTTCACTCCTCGAGTTGAGTTTCGAGTCCACGAGTCGCTCGACAACTCCTCGTGCCGACTCTACATTACTCCTCGAGTTGAGTTCACTCCTCGAGTTGAGTTTCGAGTCCACGAGTCGATCGACAACTCCTCGTGCCGACTCTACACTACTCCTCGAGTTGAGTTCACTCGTCGAGTCTAGCACCGAGTCTACGAGTCGACAAGGTACTCCTCGTGCCGACTCCACATTTCTCCTCGAGTTGAGTTCACTCCTCGAGTCATGCACCGAGTCCACGAGTCGACAAGCTACTCCTCGTGCCGACTCTACGTTTCTCCTCGAGTTGAGTTCACTCCTCGAGTCGAGTACCGAGTCCGCGAGTCGACAAGCTACTCCTCGTGCCGACTCTACACTTCTCCTCCAGTTGAGTTCACTCCTCGAGTCGAGTACCGAGTCCACGAGTCGACAAGCTACTCCTCGTGCCGACTCTACATTACTCCTCGAGTTGAGTTCACTACTCGAGTTGAGTTCACTCCTCGAGTTGAGTTTCGAGTCCACGAGTCGATCGACAACTCCTCGTTCCGACTATACATTTCTCCTCGAGTTGAATTCAATCCTCGAGTTGAGTTTCGAGTCCACGAGTCGATCGACAACTCCTCGTGCCGACTCTACATTACTCCTCGAGTTGAGTTCACTCCTTGAGTTGAGTTTCGAGTCAACGAGTCGATCGACAACTCCTCGTGCCGACTCTACACTTCTCCTCGAGTTGAGTTCACTCCTCGAGTCGAGTACCGAGTCCACGAGTCGACAAGCTACTCCTCGTGCCGACTCTACATTACTCCTCGAGTTGAGTTTCGAGTCCACGAGTCGATCGACAACTCCTCGTGCCGACTCTACATTACTCCTCGAGTTGAGTTCACTCCTCGAGTTGAGTTTCGAGTCCACGAGTCGATCGACAACTCCTCGTGCCGACTCTACACTACTCCTCGAGTTGAGTTCACTCGTCGAGTCTAGAACCGAGTCCACGAGTCGACAAGGTACTCCTCGTGCCGACTCCACATTTCTCCTCGAGTTGAGTTCACTCCTCGAGTCATGAACCGAGTCCACGAGTCGACAAGCTACTCCTCGTGCCGACTCTACGTTTCTCCTCGAGTTGAGTTCACTCCTCGAGTCGAGTACCGAGTCCGCGAGTCGACAAGCTACTCCTCGTGCCGACTCTACACTTCTCCTCCAGTTGAGTTCACTCCTCGAGTCGAGTACCGAGTCCACGAGTCGACAAGCTACTCCTCGTGCCGACTCTAATTTACTCCTCGAGTTGAGTTCACTCCTCGAGTTGAGTTTCGAGTCCACGAGTCGGTCGACAACTCCTCGTGCCGACTCTACATTACTCCTCGAGTTGAGTTCACTCCTCGAGTTTAGTTTTGAGTCCACGAGTCGATCGACAACTCCTCGTTCCGACTCTACATTTCTCCTCGAGTTGAGTTCAATCCTCGAGTTGAGTTTCGAGTCCACGAGTCGATCGACAACTCCTCGTGCCGAATCTACATTACTCCTCGAGTTGAGTTCACTCCTTGAGTTGAGTTTCGAGTCCACGAGTCGATCGACAACTCCTCGTGCCGACTCTACACTTCTCCTCGAGTTGAGTTCACTCCTCGAGTCGAGTACCGAGTCCACGAGTCGACAAGCTACTCCTCGTGCCGACTCTACATTACTCCTCGAGTTGAGTTCACTCCTCGAGTTGAGTTTCGAGTCCACGAGTCGCTCGACAACTCCTCGTGCCGACTCTACATTACTCCTCGAGTTGAGTTCACTCCTCGAGTTGAGTTTCGAGTCCACGAGTCGATCGACAACTCCTCGTGCCGACTCTACACTACTCCTCGAGTTGAGTTCACTCGTCGAGTCTAGCACCGAGTCCACGAGTCGACAAGGTACTCCTCGTGCCGACTCCACATTTCTCCTCGAGTTGAGTTCACTCCTCGAGTCATGCACCGAGTCCACGAGTCGACAAGCTACTCCTCGTGCCGACTCTACGTTTCTCCTCGAGTTGAGTTCACTCCTCGAGTCGAGTACCGAGTCCGCGAGTCGACAAGCTACTCCTCGTGCCGACTCTACACTTCTCCTCCAGTTGAGTTCACTCCTCGAGTCGAGTACCGAGTCCACGAGTCGACAAGCTACTCCTCGTGCCGACTCTACATTACTCCTCGAGTTGAGTTCACTACTCGAGTTGAGTTTCGAGTCCACGAGTCGGTCGACAACTCCTCGTGCCGACTCTACATTACTCCTCGAGTTGAGTTCACTCCTCGAGTTGAGTTTTGAGTCCACGAGTCGATCGACAACTCCTCGTTCCGACTCTACATTTCTCCTCGAGTTGAGTTCAATCCTCGAGTTGAGTTTCGAGTCCACGAGTCGATCGACAACTCCTCGTGCCGACTCTACATTACTCCTCGAGTTGAGTTCACTCCTTGAGTTGAGTTTCGAGTCCACGAGTCGATCGACAACTCCTCGTGCCGACTCTACACTTCTCCTCGAGTTGAGTTCACTCCTCGAGTCGAGTACCGAGTCCACGAGTCGACAAGCTACTCGTCGTGCCGACTCTACATTACTCCTCGAGTTGAGTTCACTCCTCGAGTTGAGTTTCGAGTCCACGAGTCGATCGACAACTCCTCGTGCCGACTCTACATTACTCCTCGAGTTGAGTTCACTCCTCGAGTTGAGTTTCGAGTCCACGAGTCGATCGACAACTCCTCGTGCCGACTCTACACTACTCCTCGAGTTGAGTTCACTCGTCGAGTCTAGCACCGAGTCCACGAGTCGACAAGGTACTCCTCGTGCCGACTCCACATTTCTCCTCGAGTTGAGTTCACTCCTCGAGTCATGCACCGAGTCCACGAGTCGACAAGCTACTCCTCGTGCCGACTCTACGTTTCTCCTCGAGTTGAGTTCACTCCTCGAGTCGAGTACCGAGTCCGCGAGTCGACAAGCTACTCCTCGTGCCGACTCTACACTTCTCCTCCAGTTGAGTTCACTCCTCGAGTCGAGTACCGAGTCCACGAGTCGACAAGCTACTCCTCGTGCCGACTCTACATTACTCGTCGAGTTGAGTTCACTCCTCGAGTTGAGTTTCGAGTCCACGAGTCGGTCGACAACTCCTCGTGCCGACTCTACATTACTCCTCGAGTTGAGTTCACTCCTCGAGTTGAGTTTTGAGTCCACGAGTCGATCGACAACTCCTCGTTCCGACTCTACATTTCTCCTCGAGTTGAGTTCAATCCTCGAGTTGAGTTTCGAGTCCACGAGTCGATCGACAACTCCTCATGCCGACTCTACATTACTCCTCGAGTTGAGTTCACTCCTTGAGTTGAGTTTCGAGTCCACGAGTCGATCGACAACTCCTCGTGCCGACTCTACACTTCTCCTCGAGTTGAGTTCACTCCTCGAGTCGAGTACCGAGTCCACGAGTCGACAAGCTACTCCTCGTGCCGACTCTACATTACTCCTCGAGTTGAGTTCACTCCTCGAGTTGAGTTTCGAGTCCACGAGTCGCTCGACAACTCCTCGTGCCGACTCTACACTACTCCTCGAGTTGAGTTCACTCCTCGAGTTGAGTTTCGAGTCCACGAGTCGATCGACAACTCCTCGTGCCGACTCTACACTACTCCTCGAGTTGAGTTCACTCGTCGAGTCTAGCACCGAGTCCACGAGTCGACAAGGTACTCCTCGTGCCGACTCCACATTTCTCCTCGAGTTGAGTTCACTCCTCGAGTCATGCACCGAGTCCACGAGTCGACAAGCTACTCCTCGTGCCGACTCTACGTTTCTCCTCGAGTTGAGTTCACTCCTCGAGTCGAGTACCGAGTCCGCGAGTCGACAAGCTACTCCTCGTGCCGACTCTACACTTCTCCTCCAGTTGAGTTCACTCCTCGAGTCGAGTACCGAGTCCACGAGTCGACAAGCTACTCCTCGTGCCGACTCTACATTACTCCTCGAGTTGAGTTCACTCCTTGAGTTGAGTTTCGAGTCCACGAGTCGGTCGACAACTCCTCGTGCCGACTCTACATTACTCCTCGAGTTGAGTTCACTCCTCGAGTTGAGTTTTGAGTCCACGAGTCGATCGACAACTCCTCGTTCCGACTCTACATTTCTCCTCGAGTTGAGTGTTGGAATCGATCTAGGGTTTAAGAAAAAGTTTAACGCTTCGTTAAGCGGCGGAATTTTAAAAATTTTCTTTTTAAGTAAAACTAGTTTTTACTAACCTAGACAAGAGCATGTACATGTAAATAAAAACCAATATGAGCTATTAAAGTTACTAACCTTTCTTGAAGCTTGAACCTTGTAGAAGCTTTTGGAAAGTTGCAACGCTCGTCTCCCCTCGCAGCACGTCTCTCTTTCTTTCCTCGGCTCCTCGAGCAACCACGAAAGTTTCTATCACTAAATCACTCGAAAAGAAGGAATCAGTGAGTGGGCACTTTTAAACACTACGACTTGAGAACGAGTCTCGAAGTCGCAGAGCTAAAGACTAGGTCGAGTGAGGACCTAGGTGCCAAGACAAGAGAAAACCGAAAATAAACTAGAGAGAGAGAGAAGAGGACTTCGGCCAAGTTCTAGAGAGAGAGTCTCTCAAATCTCTTAAACTTGGATGAATGAATTGTGAGGAAATGGGGCTCCTATTTATAGGAGAGGTCTCACCTTCAATAAGGTAGTTTCCTCTTCTATAGAATATCACATATTCATGAGCAAAAATCCTTCATTTCCCATTCCTTGTTGGGCGCCCAAGGCTGCCTCCTAGAGGCAAGGATTTGTTTCCTTTTTTTTGTTCCTTGGCTTTCCCTTTTCTCACTTGGCCGAATTTCCCATTGCATGTGTGGGAAATTTGTTTCCTCTTTTTCTTTTGGCAAGTATCTAAATACATTTATGCACAAAATAAACTCTCTTTCCTTGGGTATTATGGGCGCCCATTTCACTTCTAGAAGGAGCTTCTAGAAGCTTCTTCATTTATTCATGAGAACATGAAAAAGGCCCATTAAGAGTTTTCAATAAAATTCTTATGAAATGAAATTAATTCACAAGGCCCAATTAATCATATTATGGCCGAGTGACATTAAGTCATCAAATGAACTTGTCAAAATTTATTGACATCCATTTCATCCTTATGTCTCAAAAGACAAAAATACCCTTTTAACTATTTTCGTTCTTGTTTTGGCTTAGCTTCCAGTTTAACTATTCCTATCGATGTGATTCGTGACAGTGACCTCATGGACCCAAATGAACAAAGCTTTAGCTAAACACTTGGACTCAAAAGTTCACAAACCTTTTCCAAGTTTAGCTTAATGCCAACTGACTCCACTAAAGAGCTGACACTGAAAATCTCTCGGTTCAAATGAATTTATTTTCTACTCAAGAATTCGACCTAATTATGATGAGCGGATCCACTGAATATTATCTATGTTTACCCTTCATGAATGTCATCAGCTAGTCGGGATTTACTAAATTACCATTTTACCCTTCTAGCTGTTATTTCCTCAACTCCTTTGTCGCTTGTGAATAAGTTAGAAACAATGTATTGACGAGGAGCTAACAAGTCACATTGTTTCATCCAAAAGAGTCAAGACTCAATTTGGACACTGGCCAGTTCATTTATTCACACTCCAAGGAACAAAGCATGAGGTGACATACATTGCATTTCAGCAATCTTGTACATGAATTCCATATCTATGAGAACTTCACAAAGTTACTCATGACAGACTCACAACTTAGTACTTCACCAATAGGCCTTGTTCGGAATCACATAGTGAGTCCGAACTTTGACTTTCTCAAATGAGAATACTAAGGTGTGAAATGGCATGTCTCATTTCAGGATTAAGGTAAGCATGATGCAATTCATACATAGTGACTTCGAGACATAAGAGGTTAAATGGTTTGTTCTTATCTTGTCTCTAGAAGTGCACTGGTCAATTCAGTACCTTCGGAAGATACCTAGAAGAACTATAGAGTTCCTAACTCTCAATGCCTCATAACCAGACATCATAGATTCTTCTAACAATCATACTGAGGTCAATAGTCCTTTGACCCTAAGATTGCGAATATATCGTTTTAAGCAAACTACGAAGAGTTTGTTCATGCAAATCTACATTTGTCTCTTCGTAAGTTGTTAAGTTTGTTTATGGACTAAAAGACTATGGTTTTATCATAAAGCTTCAGACAAGGAAGATTGAATGAACGTTTCAACTTTATTAATGAATGAATAGGCAATTACAAGCAAGAGTCTTCATGAGACTTTATTACATCAAATGTTCAAAATAAAGACTACAACTCTTCTTGTGGGCACTATTGACAACAAACTCCCACTTGACTCAAAGAAGGTGTGTGTAGTCCTTCATGCCTAATCCCTCACGATGTTGGTCGAAGACCTTGTTCGCTAGGGCCTTGGTGAATGGATCTGCGAGGTTGTCCACCGTTGAGATCTTCTTCACTTCCACGTCTCCGCGCTGCACGATCTCTCGAATCAAATGGTATTTCCTCTCAATATGCTTAGAGCGCTTATGGCTTCTAGGTTCCTTTGAGTTAGCGACAGCCCCACTATTATCACAATAAAGGGTCATGGGCTCGTCGACGTTTGGAACAACTTCCAAATACTTAAGGAACTTTCTAAGCCATACAGCCTCTTTGGATGCTTCACAAGCAGCCACATATTCTGCTTCCATTGTGGAGTCAGCAATGCAAGATTGCTTAATACTTCTCCACACAACAGCTCCACCATTAAGGATGAACACAGATCCCGAAGTGGATTTCCTGGAATCCTTATCCGCTTGAAAATCGGAGTCGGTATATCCCATCATAGTCAGGTCAGTACCTGAGTATGTAAGCATCAAGTTCCTAGTTCTTCGAAGATACTTAAGAACATGCTTAACAGCAATCCAGTGCTCGGGTCCAGGGTTGGATTGGAAACGACTAACTACGCCAACGGCGAAACATACATCAGGTCGGGTGCAAAGCATAGCATACATGAGGCTTCCTACGGCAGAGGCGTAAGGAATTTTCCTCATGTCTTCAATCTCTTGTGCAGTCTTGGGAGACTGGTCCTTAGAGAGTGAAACTCCATGCCTAAAGGGTGTTTGACCCCTCTTGCAGTCTTGCATCGAGAAGCGATCCATCACCTTATCAATATAAGATGCTTGAGAGAGCGACAGGGTCCGGTTTTTCCTATCTCGAAAGATTTGGATTCCCAGAATGTATGCGGCTTCTCCTAGATCCTTCATATCGAATTGCTTTGCTAGCCAGACCTTAACCTCAGATAACTTACCCACGTCATTACCAATGAGTAGTATATCATCGACATATAGTACCAGAAACACAACTTTGCCTTCGTGTATTAACTTGTAAACACAAGGCTCATCTATTGACTGTTCAAAGCCGAAGCTCTTTACAGTTTCATCGAATCTAATGTTCCATGACCTAGATGCTTGCTTTAGTCCATAAATGGATTTAAGCAACTCACAAACCTTGGTCTCTTGACCTTTATCCACGAAACCGTCTGGTTGAGCCATGTAAATGCGCTCGTCAAGATTGCCATTCAGAAAGGCTGTCTTGACATCCATTTGCCAGATCTCATAGTCGAGAGCTGCAGCTATGGATAGGAGTATGCGGATGGATTTAAGCATCGCGACTGGCGAGAAGGTTTCTTCATAGTCAATCCCTTCTTGTTGGGTATAACCCTTCGCCACAAGTCGTGCTTTGAACGTCTCAACGTTCCCATCAGGACCCCTTTTCTTCTTGTATATCCACTTACACCCTACGGGTTTAATCCCTTCAGGAAGGTCTACAAGTTTCCAGACTTTGTTGACATACATCGAGTGCATCTCAACTTTCATGGCGTCAAGCCAAAGGTTTGATTCAGAACAAGCCATTGCTTGGCTATAGGAAACAGGATCATCCATGTCAGAGACGGCTACAAGAGAGTCTCCATAAGACATGTACCTGTCAGGCTTTTGAGTAGCCCTCCCACTACGTCGAAGTACTACTTGACGAGATTCTGATGAGTTAGGTTGTGTTTCAGTTGGGGTAAGAACAGTTCTTACAGATGAGGTAGAAGCTTCCTCACCCAACTTTTCTTCAAGCACAATTTTGCTTCTAGGTTTCGCATCCTTCATAAAGTCCTCCTCGAGGAAACGAGCATTCGTGCTAACGAAAGTCTTATCGTCCTCGGGACTATAGAAAGTAAAACCTTTGGTTTCCTTCGGATATCCTACAAACAGGCACAATTCTGACCTACTAGCCAACTTGCTAGTCTTTTGCCTTAGCACGTGTGCAGGGCAACCCCAAATTCGGATGCGGCCAAGATTCACTTTACGGCCAGTCCATCGTTCATAAGGAGTACCAGGAACCGTTTTGGACGGAACTTGGTTCAGAATATAAGCGGCTGTTTCGAGGGCATATCCCCAAAAGGAAAGCGGGAGTGATGAGTAACTCATCATTGATCTAACCATCTCCATAAGAGTTCGGTTTCTTCTCTCTGACACTCCGTTTTGTTGAGGTGTGCCAGGCGCGGTAAGCTGAGAAGCGATACCTTCTTCTTTAAGAAAGTCATCGAACTCTCCAGACATATACTCACCACCTCGATCAGATCGAAGGGTTTTGATCACTTTGCCAGTTTGCTTTTCCACTAAAGCCCTAAAGACCTTAAATACGTTAAAGGTCTCGGATTTGTGTTTAAGCAAATAGACAAACCCATATCTTGAGTAATCATCAGTGAAGGTAACGAAGTATTCGTATCCTCCACGTGCCTGTTGGTTGAGTGGACCACATACATCAGAATGTATTAGTTCCAGCAACTCAGTGGCTCTTCGACCCTTATCGGAGAAAGGTCGCTTAGTCATTTTTCCTTCTATGCAGGATTCACAAGTAGGTAGTGAACCTATTGCAGAGGCTTGGAGTGGACCATCCCTCACAAGTCTCTTAATCCTATCTAGACTGATATGACCAAGTCTTAAGTGCCAGAGGTATGTTGATTTTGTTAGATCGGAGGATTCAGAAAGTTTGATCCTCTTTGGCTCCCTAATTAGATCGTTATCTATTTCGGTGTCTAAGAGAGAAGGTTGAGTGGGATAGATGTAAAAAAGACCATTCTTCATACATGCATCAGTGACGAAAGAATTAGAAAAAGAAATACGAATTCCATTCTTTATAAACTTTAAATAATAATCTTGCTCGAAAAGTTGAGCAACGGATATTAAGTTCTTCCCAAAGGTAGGAACAAAATAAACATTATTCAAGTTTAAGGTGCGGTCTTCAAAAGACAGCGTCACGGATCCCACAGCCTTCGCAGACACCAGGCTCCCATCACCCCATTTGAAACAGAACTCGCCTTCCTCTAAGCTTTTGGTTTTCTTGAAACCATTCAAGGAACAACAAATATGGTTAGTAGCAGCGGAGTCAATAATCCACGATGATACATTATCAGCTACTAAGCATGCTTCGGTAACTAGTACAATACAGTGTTCCTTTGCTTTGAGATAGGCGGGACAGTTCTTTTTATCGGCCTTGTAAGGTCTCTTCACAGTTCCAGAGGTGGAGGCCTTTTGCTCAGTAGCATGTGCCTCTCCTTGATTCCTCTTTCTCTTAGTGAGACCTACAGCAGTGTGAAGTTCCTCCATAAGCTTGGTAACAGTGTACACTAGCTTGTTTATGGAGTAGTTCATGTTGGAGGTATCAAGAGATGCGGGGAGAGTTTCTAAGATCATATCTATGAGATTCTTCCCATCAGTCTCAGATCCTAGGATTTCCATTTTATTTAGAAAACTAATGATCAGTATCATGAAGTCTCTAACAGGAGTCCTAGCCTTCATATGACAGTTCATAAACTGTCGGACTGCTTTTTGCCTTGCTTGACGCCTTTGCCCTCCAAAACTCTCAAGGAGATTGTAGAGCATGTCGGCGGCAGTCTCGATGTCACGATGTTGCTTTTTCAGCATATTGTTCATAGATGCTAAGATATAGCACCTCACAATCTCATCGGATCGAAGCCAGGCCGCTAAGGCGTCATTGTCCTCTAGAGTTGAATCATCATTCGTCAGAGGAGGACACGGGGTGGTGAGTACCCATTTGTGCTTGTTAACGGTAGGTATTATGTCGAGGTTACGTTTCGAATCTACGCAGTTTTCGTTTTCGAGTTTGATCGAGGAAAGAAAGATTGAGAGTGGGTTGAGAGACATATTGCCTATTTAAGTTGAAACAAGTTTATGATTAGTCTTTGGTTTAGGATTTAAGTTTTATTAAGACTTTTGTAAAACCCAAAGGTGTTATAAACCAAACGATAATTTACTCCCTCAAGAGAAGGCCGCAAAAAATCTCCTTTTATAAGTAAATGACACATCATTAATGCTAAGCCAAGATGTCAGTACATCATTTTGACTAGCCACCTTGTAAATTGGTTTGATCACTCATATCCTTTCGCAGAGCCTTAAGGAAGGATACTAGGGATTGAGCCTAAGTGTGCAACCAACCACTTAGTCCAAAAGATCAGCTTTGAAAAACAATCCCCCAAGGGGAGGCCTTGCCATCATTGCATCACTCTCGGACGTAGCTCATTGAGCAATGATCGAAGCAATAACGCCTTGGAGTACTCACATTTAAGTGAGGGTCGCAAGAGCGGCTCTTAGTCCCACGTTATTGCATCTTTCACTAGTGTTGGGGATCGCGGGTTACAAACAACGAATATAACCCTCCCACTTAGTTTTTGGAGTTGGTTCATCGACTCTTATAAGTTCGGAAACAAATTTCCTAGTTAGAGAGCGACAGAGCGGACAACTAGAAGAGAATCCTAGATCGACATGTTCAGAGCAGTATTAGTGCATAAAGGCACAAGGGACATACTCGATCTTTTCCTATTTTCTATTTCGGGAAAGTGCGTGAGGGAAGTGTGAACTTCAACTCACTCGAACACTTGAAAGTTTGAGATTACACATCTTTTATTTTTCGGCTTGTCTACAAGGAGACCTCCCACTCAAATTTTCAAGAGCATATAGATTTTGAACATATGTGATATAGATATAGTTTTGAAAACATTTTGAAAACTTATTTGATTTGGATGACAAAATATTTTCAAGTTTGAAAGTGAAAACGGTTTTTCAAAATTCAAACTAGTTTTGTAAAAATTCAATTTCAATTAATCTTTCAAAAATCAAAACTTTTAATCTTTACACATCATGTTTATAATCATATGAAAAACATTTTTGCTCAAGAAAATTTTCTCATTAGAGTTCTATAACTCATGGTAGTGGGGTTTGAAAATCCGGATTTTTAAAAAACTGGAGTTTCAGACAGCCGCGCACCTCGGAGTAAAATCGCCATAACTGGCGGCTCCGATGTCCTTTTGAGCCGAAACCGGTGGCATTGGACAGAGGACAGACAGAGCTTTAATTTGATTCAAGAATCATTAAATTTCGATTTCTGAGCAGAGAGTTATGCCGCTTTTAATGCGGGTCTACATTCCAGCTCGAAGAAAAGAAATAAATTAAAGCTTTGTCCTTTTAGGTGCGAAAAAGAATCGAGTGTAACGGAACGTTTTAAGATGTTGTTTAAAGCTTTTATTTGTGTTTTATTAGCAGGGTAATAACAATGCATAAAAGAAATAACAACAAGCATAAAACGATTCAAGTAAAAATAAGAAACTAGCAAGATAACAAAACTAGTCACAAAATTTTACTCGAAATTTCTCAAACCTTTAAAACACGTTTTTTAATATAAAAAATTAAAAACTTTTAGAACTGATTCTAATGTGTTTTAACATCATCCCAAACTCATAGAAAAACAACATGCTTTTTAATTTAAAGACAAGAGCAATAAATTAAAAAAAAATCTAAGATTACAATTCTAACTTGTCACAAAATTAGTAAACTTTCGAAAACGATTTTCAAGCTCATAATTTTAAAAACATGAACATGCATTCCTTTGACCATAGCTCTGATACCATTTGTTGGAATCGATCTAGGGTTTAAGAAAAAGTTTAACGCTTCGTTAAGCGGCGGAATTTTAAAAATTTTCTTTTTAAGTAAAACTAGTTTTTACTAACCTAGACAAGAGCATGTACATGTAAATAAAAACCAATATGAGCTATTAAAGTTACTAACCTTTCTTGAAGCTTGAACCTTGTAGAAGCTTTTGGAAAGTTGCAACGCTCGTCTCCCCTCGCAGCACGTCTCTCTTTCTTTCCTCGGCTCCTCGAGCAACCACGAAAGTTTCTATCACTAAATCACTCGAAAAGAAGGAATCAGTGAGTGGGCACTTTTAAACACTACGACTTGAGAACGAGTCTCGAAGTCGCAGAGCTAAAGACTAGGTCGAGTGAGGACCTAGGTGCCAAGACAAGAGAAAACCGAAAATAAACTAGAGAGAGAGAGAAGAGGACTTCGGCCAAGTTCTAGAGAGAGAGTCTCTCAAATCTCTTAAACTTGGATGAATGAATTGTGAGGAAATGGGGCTCCTATTTATAGGAGAGGTCTCACCTTCAATAAGGTAGTTTCCTCTTCTATAGAATATCACATATTCATGAGCAAAAATCCTTCATTTCCCATTCCTTGTTGGGCGCCCAAGGCTGCCTCCTAGAGGCAAGGATTTGTTTCCTTTTTTTTGTTCCTTGGCTTTCCCTTTTCTCACTTGGCCGAATTTCCCATTGCATGTGTGGGAAATTTGTTTCCTCTTTTTCTTTTGGCAAGTATCTAAATACATTTATGCACAAAATAAACTCTCTTTCCTTGGGTATTATGGGCGCCCATTTCACTTCTAGAAGGAGCTTCTAGAAGCTTCTTCATTTATTCATGAGAACATGAAAAAGGCCCATTAAGAGTTTTCAATAAAATTCTTATGAAATGAAATTAATTCACAAGGCCCAATTAATCATATTATGGCCGAGTGACATTAAGTCATCAAATGAACTTGTCAAAATTTATTGACATCCATTTCATCCTTATGTCTCAAAAGACAAAAATACCCTTTTAACTATTTTCGTTCTTGTTTTGGCTTAGCTTCCAGTTTAACTATTCCTATCGATGTGATTCGTGACAGTGACCTCATGGACCCAAATGAACAAAGCTTTAGCTAAACACTTGGACTCAAAAGTTCACAAACCTTTTCCAAGTTTAGCTTAATGCCAACTGACTCCACTAAAGAGCTGACACTGAAAATCTCTCGGTTCAAATGAATTTATTTTCTACTCAAGAATTCGACCTAATTATGATGAGCGGATCCACTGAATATTATCTATGTTTACCCTTCATGAATGTCATCAGCTAGTCGGGATTTACTAAATTACCATTTTACCCTTCTAGCTGTTATTTCCTCAACTCCTTTGTCGCTTGTGAATAAGTTAGAAACAATGTATTGACGAGGAGCTAACAAGTCACATTGTTTCATCCAAAAGAGTCAAGACTCAATTTGGACACTGGCCAGTTCATTTATTCACACTCCAAGGAACAAAGCATGAGGTGACATACATTGCATTTCAGCAATCTTGTACATGAATTCCATATCTATGAGAACTTCACAAAGTTACTCATGACAGACTCACAACTTAGTACTTCACCAATAGGCCTTGTTCGGAATCACATAGTGAGTCCGAACTTTGACTTTCTCAAATGAGAATACTAAGGTGTGAAATGGCATGTCTCATTTCAGGATTAAGGTAAGCATGATGCAATTCATACATAGTGACTTCGAGACATAAGAGGTTAAATGGTTTGTTCTTATCTTGTCTCTAGAAGTGCACTGGTCAATTCAGTACCTTCGGAAGATACCTAGAAGAACTATAGAGTTCCTAACTCTCAATGCCTCATAACCAGACATCATAGATTCTTCTAACAATCATACTGAGGTCAATAGTCCTTTGACCCTAAGATTGCGAATATATCGTTTTAAGCAAACTACGAAGAGTTTGTTCATGCAAATCTACATTTGTCTCTTCGTAAGTTGTTAAGTTTGTTTATGGACTAAAAGACTATGGTTTTATCATAAAGCTTCAGACAAGAAAGATTGAATGAACGTTTCAACTTTATTAATGAATGAATAGGCAATTACAAGCAAGAGTCTTCATGAGACTTTATTACATCAAATGTTCAAAATAAAGACTACAACTCTTCTTGTGGGCACTATTGACAACATTGAGTTCAATCCTCGAGTTGAGTTTCGAGTCCACGAGTCGATCGACAACTCCTCGTGCCGACTCTACATTACTCCTCGAGTTGAGTTCACTCCTTGAGTTGAGTTTCGAGTCCACGAGTCGATCGACAACTCCTCGTGCCGACTCTACACTTCTCCTCGAGTTGAGTTCACTCCTCGAGTCGAGTACCGAGTCCACGAGTCGACAAGCTACTGCTCGTGCCGACTCTACATTACTCCTCGAGTTGAGTTCACTCCTCGAGTTGAGTTTCGAGTCCACGAGTCGATCGACAACTCCTCGTGCCGACTCTACATTACTCCTCGAGTTGAGTTCACTCCTCGAGTTGAGTTTCGAGTCCACGAGTCGATCGACAACTCCTCGTGCCGACTCTACACTACTCCTCGAGTTGAGTTCACTCGTCGAGTCTAGCACCGAGTCCACGAGTCGACAAGGTACTCCTCGTGCCGACTCCACATTTCTCCTCGAGTTGAGTTCACTCCTCGAGTCATGCACCGAGTCCACGAGTCGACAAGCTACTCCTCGTGCCGACTCTACGTTTCTCCTCGAGTTGAGTTCACTCCTCGAGTCGAGTACCGAGTCCGCGAGTCGACAAGCTACTCCTCGTGCCGACTCTACACTTCTCCTCCAGTTGAGTTCACTCCTCGAGTCGAGTACCGAGTCCACGAGTCGACAAGCTACTCCTCGTGCCGACTCTACATTACTCCTCGAGTTGAGTTCACTCCTCGAGTTGAGTTTCGAGTCCACGAGTCGGTCGACAACTCCTCGTGCCGACTCTACATTACTCCTCGAGTTGAGTTCACTCCTCGAGCTGAGTTTTGAGTCCACGAGTCGATCGACAACTCCTCGTTCCGACTCTACATTTCTCCTCGAGTTGAGTTCAATCCTCGAGTTGAGTTTCGAGTCCACGAGTCGATCGACAACTCCTCGTGCCGACTCTACATTACTCCTCGAGTTGAGTTCACTCCTTGAGTTGAGTTTCGAGTCCACGAGTCGATCGAAAACTCCTCGTTCCGACTCTACACTTCTCCTCGAGTTGAGTTCACTCCTCGAGTCGAGTACCGAGTCCACGAGTCGACAAGCTACTCCTCGTGCCGACTCTACATTACTCCTCGAGTTGAGTTCACTCCTCGAGTTGAGTTTCGAGTCCACGAGTCGATCGACAACTCCTCGTGCCGACTCTACATTACTCCTCGAGTTGAGTTCACTCCTCGAGTTGAGTTTCGAGTCCACGAGTCGATCGACAACTCCTCGTGCCGACTCTACATTACTCCTCGAGTTGAGTTCACTCCTCGAGTTGAGTTTCGAGTCCACGAGTCGATCGACAACTCCTCGTGCCGACTCTACACTACTCCTCGAGTTGAGTTCACTCGTCGAGTCTAGCACCGAGTCCACGAGTCGACAAGGTACTCCTCGTGCCGACTCCACATTTCTCCTCGAGTTGAGTTCACTCCTCGAGTCATGCACCGAGTCCACGAGTCGACAAGCTACTCCTCGTGCCGACTCTACGTTTCTCCTCGAGTTGAGTTCACTCCTCGAGTCGAGTACCGAGTCCACGAGTCGACAAGCTACTCCTCGTGCCGACTCTACATTACTCCTCGAGTTGAGTTCACTCCTCTAGTTGAGTTTCGAGTCCACGAGTCGGTCGACAACTCCTCGTGCCGACTCTACATTACTTCTCGAGTTGAGTTCACTCCTCGAGTTGAGTTTCGAGTCCACGAGTCGATCGACAACTCCTCGTTCCGACTATACATTTCTCCTCGAGTTGAATTCAATCCTCGAGTTGAGTTTCGAGTCCACGAGTCGATTGACAACTCCTCGTGCCGACTCTACATTACTCCTCGAGTTGAGTTCACTCCTTGAGTTGAGTTTCGAGTCAACGAGTCGATCGACAACTCCTCGTGCCGACTCTACACTTCTCCTCGAGTTGAGTTCACTCCTCGAGTCGAGTACCGAGTCCACGAGTCGACAAGCTACTCCTCGTGCCGACTCTACGTTTCTCCTCGAGTTGAGTTCACTCCTCGAGTTGAGTTTCGAGTCCACAAGTCGATCGACAACTCCTCGTGCCGACTCTACATTACTCCTCGAGTTGAGTTCACTCCTCGAGTTGAGTTTCGAGTCCACGAGTCGATCGACAACTCCTCGTGCCGACTCTACACAACTCCTCGAGTTTAGTTTACTCGTCGAGTCGAGCACCGAGTCCACGAGTCGACAAGGTACTCCTCGTGCCGACTCCACATTTCTCCTCGAGTTGAGGTCACTCCTCGAGTCATGCACCGAGTCCACTAGTCGACAAACTACTCCTCGTGCCGACTCTACGTTTCTCCTCGAGTTGAGTTCACTCCTCGAGTCGAGTACCGAGTCCACGAGTCGACAAGCTACTCCTCGTGCCGACTCTACATTACTCCTCGAGTTGAGTTCACTCCTCTAGTTGAGTTTCGAGTCCACGAGTCGGTCGACAACTCCTCCTGCCGACTCTACATTACTTCTCGAGTTGAGTTCACTCATCGAGTTGAGTTTCGAGTCCACGAGTCGATCGACAACTCCTCGTTCCGACTATACATTTCTCCTCGAGTTGAATTCAATCCTCGAGTTGAGTTTCGAGTCCACGAGTCGATCGACAACTCCTCGTGCCGACTCTACATTACTCCTCGAGTTGAGTTCACTCCTTGAGTTGAGTTTCGAGTCAACGAGTCGATCGACAACTCCTCGTGCCGACTCTACACTTCTCCTCGAGTCGAGTTCACTCCTCGAGTCGAGTACCGAGTCCACGAGTCGACAAGCTACTCCTCGTGCCGACTCTACGTTTCTCCTCGAGTTGAGTTCACTCCTCGAGTTGAGTTTCGAGTCCACGAGTCGATCGACAACTCCTCGTGCCGACTCTACATTACTCCTCGAGTTGAGTTCACTCCTCGAGTTGAGTTTCGAGTCCACGAGTCGATCGACAACTCCTCGTGCCGACTCTACACAACTCCTCGAGTTTAGTTTACTCGTCGAGTCGAGCACCGAGTCCACGAGTCGACAAGGTACTCCTCGTGCCGACTCCACATTTCTCCTCGAGTTGAGGTCACTCCTCGAGTCATGCACCGAGTCCACGAGTCGACAAACTACTCCTCGTGCCGACTCTACGTTTCTCCTCGAGTTGAGTTCACTCCTCGAGTCGAGTACCGAGTCCACGAGTCGACAAGCTACTCCTCGTGCCGACTCTACACTTCTCCTCGAGTTGAGTTCACTCGTCGAGTCTAGAACCGACTCCACGAGTCGACAAGGTACTCCTCGTGCCGACTCCACATTTCTCCTCGAGTTGAGTTCACTCCTCGAGTCATGCACCGAGTCCACGAGTCGACAAGCTAATCCTCGTGCCGACTCTACGTTTCTCCTCGAGTTGAGTTCACTCCTCGAGTCGAGTACCGAGTCCACGAGTCGACAAGCTACTCCTCGTGCCGACTCTACATTACTCCTCGAGTTGAGTTCACTCCTCTAGTTGAGTTTCGAGTCCACGAGTCGGTCGACAACTCCTCCTGCCGACTCTACATTACTTCTCGAGTTGAGTTCACTCATCGAGTTGAGTTTCGAGTCCACGAGTCGATCGACAACTCCTCGTTCCGACTATACATTTCTCCTCGAGTTGAATTCAATCCTCGAGTTGAGTTTCGAGTCCACGAGTCGATCGACAACTCCTCGTGCCGACTCTACATTACTCCTCGAGTTGAGTTCACTCCTTGAGTTGAGTTTCGAGTCAACGAGTCGATCGACAACTCCTCGTGCCGACTCTACACTTCTCCTCGAGTCGAGTTCACTCCTCGAGTCGAGTACCGAGTCCACGAGTCGACAAGCTACTCCTCGTGCCGACTCTACGTTTCTCCTCGAGTTGAGTTCACTCCTCGAGTTGAGTTTCGAGTCCACGAGTCGATCGACAACTCCTCGTGCCGACTCTACACTTCTCCTCGAGTCGAGTTCACTCCTCGAGTCGAGTACCGAGTCCACGAGTCGACAAGCTACTCCTCGTGCCGACTCTACGTTTCTCCTCGAGTTGAGTTCACTCCTCGAGTTGAGTTCACTCCTTGAGTTGAGTTCACTCCTTGAGTTGAGTTTCGAGTCAACGAGTCGATCGACAACTCCTCGTGCCGACTCTACACTTCTCCTCGAGTCGAGTTCACTCCTCGAGTCGAGTACCGAGTCCACGAGTCGACAAGCTACTCCTCGTGCCGACTCTACGTTTCTCCTCGAGTTGAGTTCACTCCTCGAGTTGAGTTTCGAGTCCACGAGTCGATCGACAACTCCTCGTGCCGACTCTACATTACTCCTCGAGTTGAGTTCACTCCTCGAGTTGAGTTTCGAGTCCACGAGTCGATCGACAACTCCTCGTGCCGACTCTACACAACTCCTCGAGTTTAGTTTACTCGTCGAGTCGAGCACCGAGTCCACGAGTCGACAAGGTACTCCTCGTGCCGACTCCACATTTCTCCTCGAGTTGAGGTCACTCCTCGAGTCATGCACCGAGTCCACGAGTCGACAAACTACTCCTCGTGCCGACTCTACGTTTCTCCTGGAGTTGAGTTCACTCCTCGAGTCGAGTACCGAGTCCACGAGTCGACAAGCTACTCCTCGTGCCGACTCTACACTTCTCCTCGAGTTGAGTTCACTCCTCGAGTCGAGTACCGAGTCCACGAGTCGACAAGCTACTCCTCGTGCCGACTCTACATTACTCCTCGAGTTGAGTTCACTCCTCTAGTTGAGTTTCGAGTCCACGAGTCGGTCGACAACTCCTCGTGCCGACTCTACATTACTTCTCGAGTTGAGTTCACTCCTCGAGTTGAGTTTCGAGTCCACGAGTCGATCGACAACTCCTCGTTCCGACTATACATTTCTCCTCGAGTTGAATTCAATCCTCGAGTTGAGTTTCGAGTCCACGAGTCGATCGACAACTCCTCGTGCCGACTCTACATTACTCCTCGAGTTGAGTTCACTCCTTGAGTTGAGTTTCGAGTCAACGAGTCGATCGACAACTCCTCGTGCCGACTCTACACTTCTCCTCGAGTTGAGTTCACTCCTCGAGTCGAGTACCGAGTCCACGAGTCGACAAGCTACTCCTCGTGCCGACTCTACATTACTCCTCGAGTTGAGTTCACTCCTCGAGTTGAGTTTCGAGTCCACGAGTCGATCGACAACTCCTCGTGCCGACTCTACATTACTCCTCGAGTTGAGTTCACTCCTCGAGTTGAGTTTCGAGTCCACGAGTCGATCGACAACTCCTCGTGCCGACTCTACACTACTCCTCGAGTTGAGTTCACTCGTCGAGTCTAGAACCGAGTCCACGAGTTGACAAGGTACTCCTCGTGCCGACTCCACATTTCTCCTCGAGTTGAGTTCACTCCTCGAGTCATGCACCGAGTCCACGAGTCGACAAGCTACTCCTCGTGCCGACTCTACGTTTCTCCTCGAGTTGAGTTCACTCCTCGAGTCGAGTACCGAGTCCACGAGTCGACAAGCTACTCCTCGTGCCGACTCTACATTACTCCTCGAGTTGAGTTCACTCCTCTAGTTGAGTTTCGAGTCCACGAGTCGGTCGACAACTCCTCGTGCCGACTCTACATTACTTCTCGAGTTGAGTTCACTCCTCGAGTTGAGTATCGAGTCCACGAGTCGATCGACAACTCCTCGTTCCGACTATACATTTCTCCTCGAGTTGAATTCAATCCTCGAGTTGAGTTTCGAGTCCACGAGTTGATCGACAACTCCTCGTGCCGACTCTACATTACTCCTCGAGTTGAGTTCACTCCTTGAGTTGAGTTTCGAGTCAACGAGTCGATCGACAACTCCTCGTGCCGACTCTACACTTCTCCTCGAGTTGAGTTCACTCCTCGAGTTGAGTACCGAGTCCACGAGTCGACAAGCTACTCCTCGTGCCGACTCTACGTTTCTCCTCGAGTTGAGTTCACTCCTCGAGTTGAGTTTCGAGTCCACGAGTCGATCGACAACTCCTCGTGCCGACTCTACATTACTCCTCGAGTTGAGTTCACTCCTCGAGTTGAGTTTCGAGTCCACGAGTCGATCGACAACTCCTCGTGCCGACTCTACACAACTCCTCGAGTTTAGTTTACTCGTCGAGTCGAGCACCGAGTCCACGAGTCGACAAGGTACTCCTCGTGCCGACTCCATATTTCTCCTCGAGTTGAGGTCACTCCTCGAGTCATGCACCGAGTCCACGAGTCGACAAACTACTCCTCGTGCCGACTCTACGTTTCTCCTCGAGTTGAGTTCACTCCTCGAGTCGAGTACCGAGTCCACGAGTCGACAAGCTACTCCTCGTGCCGACTCTACACTTCTCCTCGAGTTGAGTTCACTCCTCGAGTCGAGTACCGAGTCCACGAGTCGACAAGCTACTCCTCGTGCCGACTCTACATTACTCCTCGAGTTGAGTTCACTCCTCTAGTTGAGTTTCGAGTCCACGAGTCGGTCGACAACTCCTCGTGCCGACTCTACATTACTTCTCGAGTTGAGTTCACTCCTCGAGTTGAGTTTCGAGTCCACGAGTCGATCGACAACTCCTCGTTCCGACTATACATTTCTCGTCGAGTTGAATTCAATCCTCGAGTTGAGTTTCGAGTCCACGAGTCGATCGACAACTCCTCGTGCCGACTCTACATTACTCCTCGAGTTGAGTTCACTCCTTGAGTTGAGTTTCGAGTCAACGAGTCGATCGACAACTCCTCGTGCCGACTCTACACTTCTCCTCGAGTTGAGTTCACTCCTCGAGTCGAGTACCGAGTCCACGAGTCGACAAGCTACTCCTCGTGCCGACTCTACATTACTCCTCGAGTTGAGTTCACTCCTCGAGTTGAGTTTCGAGTCCACGAGTCGATCGACAACTCCTCGTGCCGACTCTACATTACTCCTCGAGTTGAGTTCACTCCTCGAGTTGAGTTTCGAGTCCACGAGTCGATCGACAACTCCTCGTGCCGACTCTACACTACTCCTCGAGTTGAGTTCACTCGTCGAGTCTAGAACCGAGTCCACGAGTCGACAAGGTACTCCTCGTGCCGACTCCACATTTCTCCTCGAGTTGAGTTCACTCCTCGAGTCATGCACCGAGTCCACGAGTCGACAAGCTACTCCTCGTGCCGACTCTACGTTTCTCCTCGAGTTGAGTTCACTCCTCGAGTCGAGTACCGAGTCCGCGAGTCGACAAGCTACTCCTCGTGCCGACTCTACACTTCTCCTCCAGTTGAGTTCACTCCTCGAGTCGAGTACCGAGTCCACGAGTCGACAAGCTACTCCTTGTGCCGACTCTACATTACTCCTCGAGTTGAGTTCACTCCTCGAGTTGAGTTTCGAGTCCACGAGTCGGTCGACAACTCCTCGTGCCGACTCTACATTACTCCTCGAGTTGAGTTCACTCCTCGAGTTGAGTTTTGAGTCCACGAGTCGATCGACAACTCCTCGTTCCGACTCTACATTTCTCCTCGAGTTGAGTTCAATCCTCGAGTTGAGTTTCGAGTCCACGAGTCGATCGACAACTCCTCGTGCCGACTCTACATTACTCCTCGAGTTGAGTTCACTCCTTGAGTTGAGTTTCGAGTCCACGAGTCGATCGACAACTCCTCGTGCCGACTCTACACTTCTCCTCGAGTTGAGTTCACTCCTCGAGTCGAGTACCGAGTCCATGAGTCGACAAGCTACTCCTCGTGCCGACTCTACATTACTCCTCGAGTTGAGTTCACTCCTCGAGTTGAGTTTCGAGTCCACGAGTCGATCGACAACTCCTCGTGCCGACTCTACATTACTCCTCGAGTTGAGTTCACTCCTCGAGTTGAGTTTCGAGTCCACGAGTCGATCGACAACTCCTCGTGCCGACTCTACACTACTCCTCGAGTTGAGTTCACTCGTCGAGTCTAGCACCGAGTCCACGAGTCGACAAGGTACTCCTCGTGCCGACTCCACATTTCTCCTCGAGTTGAGTTCACTCCTCGAGTCATGCACCGAGTCCACGAGTCGACAAGCTACTCCTCGTGCCGACTCTACGTTTCTCCTCGAGTTGAGTTCACTCCTTGAGTCGAGTACCGAGTCCGCGAGTCGACAAGCTACTCCTCGTGCCGACTCTAAACTTCTCCTCCAGTTGAGTTCACTCCTCGAGTCGAGTACCGAGTCCACGAGTCGACAAGGTACTCCTCGTGCCGACTCCACATTTCTCCTCGAGTCATGCACCGAGTCCACGAGTCGACAAGCTACTCCTCGTGCCGACTCTACGTTTCTCCTCGAGTTGAGTGTTGTCAATGGTGCCCACAAGAAGGGTTGTAGTCTTTATTTTGAACATTTGATGTAATAAAGTCTCATGAAGACTCTTGCTTGTAATTGCCTATTCATTCATTAATAAAGTTGAAACGTTCATTCAATCTTCCTTGTCTGAAGCTTTATGATAAAACCATAGTCTTTTAGTCCATAAACAAACTTAACAACTTACGAAGAGACAAATGTAGATTTGCATGAACAAACTCTTCGTAGTTTGCTTAAAACGATATATTCGCAATCTTAGGGTCAAAGGACTATTGACCTCAGTATGATTGTTAGAAGAATCTATGATGTCTGGTTATGAGGCATTGAGAGTTAGGAACTCTATAGTTCTTCTAGGTACCTTCCGAAGGTACTGAATTGACCAGTGCACTTCTAGAGACAAGATAAGAACAAACCATTTAACCTCTTATGTCTCGAAGTCACTATGTATGAATTGCATCATGCTTACCTTAATCCTGAAATGAGACATGCCATTTCACACCTTAGTATTCTCATTTGAGAAAGTCAAAGTTCGGACTCACTATGTGATTCCGAACAAGGCCTATTGGTGAAGTACTAAGTTGTGAGTCTGTCATGAGTAACTTTGTGAAGTTCTCATAGATATGGAATTCATGTACAAGATTGCTGAAATGCAATGTATGTCACCTCATGCTTTGTTCCTTGGAGTGTGAATAAATGAACTGGCCAGTGTCCAAATTGAGTCCTGACTCTTTTGGATGAAACAATGTGACTTGTTAGCTCCTCGTCAATACATTGTTTCTAACTTATTCACAAGCGACAAAGGAGTTGAGGAAATAACAGCTAGAAGGGTAAAATGGTAATTTAGTAAATCCCGACTAGCTGATGACATTCATGAAGGGTAAACATAGATAATATTCAGTGGATCCACTCATCATAATTAGGTCGAATTCTTGAGTAGAAAATAAATTCATTTGAACCGAGAGATTTTCAGTGTCAGCTCTTTAGTGGAGTCAGTTGGCATTAAGCTAAACTTGGAAAAGGTTTGTGAACTTTTGAGTCCAAGTGTTTAGCTAAAGCTTTGTTCATTTGGGTCCATGAGGTCACTGTCACGAATCACATCGATAGGAATAGTTAAACTGGAAGCTAAGCCAAAACAAGAACGAAAATAGTTAAAAGGGTATTTTTGTCTTTTGAGACATAAGGATGAAATGGATGTCAATAAATTTTGACAAGTTCATTTGATGACTTAATGTCACTCGGCCATAATATGATTAATTGGGCCTTGTGAATTAATTTCATTTCATAAGAATTTTATTGAAAATTCTTAATGGGCCTTTTTCATGTTGTCATGAACAAAATGGAAAAGCTTCTAGAAGCCCTTTCTAGATGGTGTAGGCGCCCATATTACCCAAGAGGAAAGAGAGTTTATTTTGTGCATAAATGTATTAAGATACTTGCCAAAAGAAAAAGAGGAAACAAATTTCCCCTAAGGGGAAAGCATGGTAGGCGCCCAAAAGGATCAAGAGAGAAGCAAATAAAAGAGGAAACAAATCCAAGGACTTACTTGCTTAGTCTTGGCCGTGTGACTCTTTGAAGGAAAAGGGAAATTGGCTCATGAATATGTGATATTCTATAGAAGAGGAAACTACCTTATTGAAGGTGAGACCTCTCCTATAAATAGGAGCCTCATTCCACACTTTTCATTCATGCAAAGTTTTAGAGATTGAGAGCTTCTCTCTCTAGAACTTGGCCGAAGTCCTCTTCTCTCTCTCTCTCTAGTTTATTTTCGGTTTTCTCTTGTCTTGGCACCTAGGTCCTCACTCGACCTAGTCTTTAGCTCTGCGACTTTGAGACTCGTTCTTAAGTCGTAGTGTTTAAAAGTGCCCACTCACTGATTCCTTCTTTTCGAGTGATTTAGTGATAGAAACTTTCGTGGTTGCTCGAGGTGCCGAGGAAAGAAAGAGAGACGTGCTGCGAGGGGAGACGAGCGTTGCAACTTTCCAAAAGCTTCTACAAGGTTCAAGCTTCAAGAAAGGTTAGTAACTTTAATAGCTCATATTAGTTTTTATTTACATGCATATGCTCTTGTCTAGGTTAGTAAAAACTAGTTTTACTTAAAAAGAAAATTTTTAAAATTCCGCCGCTTAACGAAGCGTTAAACTTTTTCTTAAACCCTAGATCGATTCCAACAAATGGTATCAGAGCTATGGTCAAAGGAATGCATGTGCATGTTTTTAAATTATGAGCTTGAAAATCGTTTTCGAAAGTTTACTAATTTTGTGACAAGTTAGAATTGTAATCTTAGATTTTTTTTAATTTATTGCTCATGCCTTTAAATTAAAAACCATGTTGTTTTTCTATGAGTTTGGGATGATGTTAAAACACATTAGAATCAGTTCTAAAAGTTTTTAATTTTTTATATTGAAAAACGTGTTTTAAAGGTTTGAGAATTTTCGAGTAAATTTTGTGACTAGTTTTATTTTCTTACTAGTTCCGTTTATTTACTTGAATCGTTTTATGCATGTTGTTATTTCTTTTATTCTATGTTGTTACCCTGCTAATAAAACACAAATAAAAGCTTTAAACAACCTCATAAAACGTTCCGTTACACTCGTTTCTTTTTCGCACCTAAAAGGACAAAGCTTTAATTTATTTCTTTTTCTTCGAGCTGGAATGTAAACCCGCATTAAAAGCGGCATAACTCTCTGCTCAGAAATCGAAATTTAATGATTCTTGAATCAAATTAAAGCTCTGTCTGTCCTCTGTCCAATGCCACCGGTTTCGGCTCAAAAGGACATCGGAGCCGCCAGTTATGGCGATTTTACTCCGAGGTGCGCGGCTGTCTGAAACTCCAGTTTTTTTTTAGAAATCCGGATTTTCAAACCCCACTACCATGAGTTATAGAACTCTAATGAGAAAACTTTCTTGAGCAAAAATGTTTTTCATATGATTATAAACATGATGTGTAAAGATTAAAAGTTTTGTTTTTTGAAAGATTAATTGAAATTGAATTTTTACAAAACTAGTTTGAATTTTGAAAAACCGTTTTCACTTTCAAACTTGAAAATATTTTGTCATCCAAATCAAATAAATTTTCAAAATGTTTTCAAAACTATATCTATATCACATATGTTCAAAATCTATATGCTCTTGAAATTTTGAGTGGGAGGTCTCTTTGTAGACAAAACCGAAAAATAAAAAGATGTGTAATCTCAAACTTTCAAGTGTTCGAGTGAGTTGAAGTTCACACTTCCCTCACGCACTTTCCCGAAATAGAAAATAGGAAAAGATCGAGTATGTCCCTTGTGCCTTTATGCACTAATACTGCTCTGAACATGTCGATCTAGGATTCTCTTCTAGTTGTCCGCTCCGTCGCTCTCTAACTAGGAAATCTGTTTCCGAACTTAAAAGAGTCGATGAACCAACTCCAAAAACTAAGTGGGAGGGTTATACTCGTTGTTTGTAACCCGCGATCCCCAACACTAGTGAAAGATGCAATAACGTGGGACTAAGAGCCGCTCTTGCGACCCTCACTTAAATGTGAGTACTCCAAGGCGTTATTGCTTCGATCATTGCTCAATGAGCTACGTCCGAGAGTGATGCAATGATGGCAAGGCCTCCCCTTGGGGGATTGTTTTTCAAAGCTGATCTTTTGGACTAAGTGGTTGGTTGCACACTTAGGCTCAATCCCTAGTATCCTTCCTTAAGGCTCTGCGAAAGGATATGAGTGATCAAACCAATTTACAAGGTGGCTAGTCGAAATGATGTACTGACATCTTGGCTTAGCATTAATGATGTGTCATTTACTTATAAAAGGAGATTTTTTGCGGCCTTCTCTTGAGGGAGTAAATTATCGTTTGGTTTATAACACCTTTGGGTTTTACAAAAGTCTTAATAAAACTTAAATCCTAAACCAAAGACTAATCATAAACTTGTTTCAACTGTTATAGGCAATATGTCTCTCAACCCTCTCTCAACAATTCTTTCCTCGAATAAACTCGAAGGCGACAATTACGTCGACTGGAAACGTAACCTCGACATAGTCCTTACTGTCGACAAGCACAAATGGGTTCTCACCACCCCCTGTCCTCAAACGAATGATGATTCGACGCAAGAGGAGAAAGACGTCCTGGCGGCCTGGCTTCGATCCGATGAGATTGCGAGATGCTATATTTTGGCATCGATGAACAATGTGTTGCAACAACAACATCGTGATTTCGAAACTGCCACCGATATGCTCTACAATCTCCATGAGATGTTTGGAGGGCAAGGACGTCAAGCTAGGCAACAAGCGGTCCGACAATTCATGAACTGTCGTATGAAGGCTGGAACTCCCGTTAGAGATCATATGATGCTGATCATTAGCTATCTCAACGAGATGGAGATTCTTGGATCTGAGATTGATGGGGAGACCAAAATAGATATGATCTTGGAAACTCTCCCCGAAACCTTTGATACCTTCAAATTGAACTATTCCATGAACAAGCTGGAGTACACTGTTACCGAGCTCATGAAGGAACTTCAAACCGCTGAGGCACTCACTAAGAAAAAGAGGGCTCAAGGAGAAGTACATGCTACTGCCTCCACCTCTGGATCTAAGAAGAGACCTCGCAACGCCGAGAAAAAGAACCAACCTAAGGTTCAAACGAAGAAGAAGGCGCCAAAGGCTCCGAAGGTGGACAAGTCTAAAGACAAGTGCCACCACTACAACGAGCCTGGTCACTGGCGTAGGAACTGTCCCGCCTACCTCAAAACCAAAGCTAAAGGTATTGTACTTGTTACTGAAGCCTGTTTAGTAGCTGATAATGTATCATCGTGGATTATTGACTCCGCTGCTACTAACCATATTTGCTGCTCCTTGACTGGTTTTAGGAAAAGCAAAAGCTTAGAGGATGGCGACTTCTGCTTCAAGTGGGGTGATGAGAGCGTGGTGTCTGCGAAGGCTGTGGGATCCGTGACGCTATCTTTTGAAGATCGAACTTTAAATTTGAATAATGTTTATTATGTTCCTTCCTTTGGGAAAAACCTAGTATCTGTTGCTCAACTTTTCGAGCAAGATTATTATTTGAAGTTTATAAAGAATGGAATTCGTATTTCTTTTTCTAATTCTTTCGTCACTGATGCATGTATGAAGAATGGTCTTTTTTACATCTATCCCACTCAACCTTCTCTCTTAGACACCGAAATAGATAACGATCTAATTAGGGAGCCAAAGAGGATCAAACTTTCTGAATCCTCCGATCTAACAAAATCAACATACCTCTGGCACTTAAGACTTGGTCATATCAGTCTAGATAGGATTAAGAGACTTGTGAGGGATGGTCCACTCCAAGCCTCTGCAATAGGTTCACTACCTACTTGTGAATCCTGCATAGAAGGAAAAATGACTAAGCGACCTTTCTCCGATAAGGGTCGAAGAGCCACTGAGTTGCTGGAACTAATACATTCTGATGTATGTGGTCCGCTCAACCAACAGGCACGTGGAGGATACGAATACTTCGTTACCTTCACTGATGATTACTCGAGATATGGGTTTGTCTATTTGCTTAAACACAAATCCGAGACCTTTAACGTATTTAAGGTCTTTAGGGCTTTAGTGGAAAAGCAAACTGGCAAAGTGATCAAAACCCTTCGATCTGATCGAGGTGGTGAGTATATGTCTGGAGAGTTCGATGACTTTCTTAAAGAAGAAGGTATCGCTTCTCAGCTTACCGCACCTGGCACACCTCAACAAAACGGAGTGTCAGAGAGAAGAAACCGAACTCTTATGGAGATGGTTAGATCAATGATGAGTTACTCATCACTCCCGCTTTCCTTTTGGGGATATGCCCTCGAAACAGCCGCCTACATTCTGAACCAAGTTCCGTCCAAAACGGTTCCTGGTACTCCTTATGAACGATGGACTGGCCGTAAAGTGAATCTTGGCCGCATCCGAATTTGGGGTTGCCCTGCACACGTGCTGAGGCAAAAGACTAGCAAGTTGGCTAGTAGGTCAGAATTGTGCCTGTTTGTAGGATATCCGAAGGAAACCAAAGGTTTTACTTTCTATAGTCCCGAGGACGATAAGACTTTCGTTAGCACGAATGCTCGTTTCCTTGAGGAGGACTTTATGAAGGATGCGAAACCTAGAAGCAAAATTGTGCTTGAAGAAAAGTTGGGTGAGGAAGCTTCTACCTCATCTGTAAGAACTGTTCTTACCCCAACTGAAACACAACCTAACTCATCAGAATCTCGTCAAGTAGTACTTCGACGTAGTGGGAGGGCTACTCAAAAGCCTGACAGGTACATGTCTTATGGAGACTCTCTTGTAGCCGTCTCTGACATGGATGATCCTGTTTCCTATAGCCAAGCAATGGCTTGTTCTGAATCAAACCTTTGGCTTGACGCCATGAAAGTTGAGATGCACTCGATGTATGTCAACAAAGTCTGGAAACTTGTAGACCTTCCTGAAGGGATTAAACCCGTAGGGTGTAAGTGGATATACAAGAAGAAAAGGGGTCCTGATGGGAACGTTGAGACGTTCAAAGCACGACTTGTGGCGAAGGGTTATACCCAACAAGAAGGGATTGACTATGAAGAAACCTTCTCGCCAGTCGCGATGCTTAAATCCATCCGCATACTCCTATCCATAGCTGCAGCTCTCGACTATGAGATCTGGCAAATGGATGTCAAGACAGCTTTTCTGAATGGCAATCTTGACGAGCGCATTTACATGGCTCAACCAGACGGTTTCGTGGATAAAGGTCAAGAGACCAAGGTTTGTGAGTTGCTTAAATCCATTTATGGACTAAAGCAAGCATCTAGGTCATGGAACATTAGATTCGATGAAACTGTAAAGAGCTTCGGCTTTGAACAGTCAATAGATGAGCCTTGTGTTTACAAGTTAATACACGAAGGCAAAGTTGTGTTTCTGGTACTATATGTCGATGATATACTACTCATTGGTAATGACGTGGGTAAGTTATCTGAGGTCAAGGTCTGGCTGGCAAAGCAATTCGATATGAAGGATCTAGGAGAAGCCGCGTACATTCTGGGAATCCAAATCTTTCGAGATAGGAAAAACCGGACCCTGTCGCTCTCTCAAGCATCTTATATTGATAAGGTGATGGATCGCTTCTCGATGCAAGACTGCAAGAGGGGTCAAACACCCTTTAGGCATGGAGTTTCACTCTCTAAGGACCAGTCTCCCAAGACTGCACAAGAGATTGAAGACATGAGGAAAATTCCTTACGCCTCTGCCGTAGGAAGCCTCATGTATGCTATGCTTTGCACCCGACCTGATATATGTTTCGCCGTTGGCGTAGTTAGTCGTTTCCAATCCAACCCTGGACCCGAGCACTGGATTGCTGTTAAGCATGTTCTTAAGTATCTTCGAAGAACTAGGAACTTGATGCTTACATACTCAGGTACTGACCTGACTATGACGGGATATACCGACTCCGATTTTCAAGCGGATAAGGATTCCAGGAAATCCACTTCGGGATCTGTGTTCATCCTTAATGGTGGAGCTGTTGTGTGGAGAAGTATTAAGCAATCTTGCATTGCTGACTCCACAATGGAAGCAGAATATGTGGCTGCTTGTGAAGCATCCAAAGAGGCTGTATGGCTTAGAAAGTTCCTTAAGTATTTGGAAGTTGTTCCAAACGTCGACGAGCCCATGACCCTTTATTGTGATAATAGTGGGGCTGTCGCTAACTCAAAGGAACCTAGAAGCCATAAGCGCTCTAAGCATATTGAGAGGAAATACCATTTGATTCGAGAGATCGTGCAGCGCGGAGACGTGGAAGTGAAGAAGATCTCAACGGTGGACAACCTCGCAGATCCATTCACCAAGGCCCTAGCGAACAAGGTCTTCGACCAACATCGTGAGGGATTAGGCATGAAGGACTACACACACCTTCTTTGAGTCAAGTGGGAGTTTGTTGTCAATGGTGCCCACAAGAAGGGTTGTAGTCTTTATTTTGAACATTTGATGTAATAAAGTCTCATGAAGACTCTTGCTTGTAATTGCCTATTCATTCATTAATAAAGTTGAAACGTTCATTCAATCTTCCTTGTCTGAAGCTTTATGATAAAACCATAGTCTTTTAGTCCATAAACAAACTTAACAACTTACGAAGAGACAAATGTAGATTTGCATGAACAAACTCTTCGTAGTTTGCTTAAAACGATATATTCGCAATCTTAGGGTCAAAGGACTATTGACCTCAGTATGATTGTTAGAAGAATCTATGATGTCTGGTTATGAGGCATTGAGAGTTAGGAACTCTATAGTTCTTCTAGGTACCTTCCGAAGGTACTGAATTGACCAGTGCACTTCTAGAGACAAGATAAGAACAAACCATTTAACCTCTTATGTCTCGAAGTCACTATGTATGAATTGCATCATGCTTACCTTAATCCTGAAATGAGACATGCCATTTCACACCTTAGTATTCTCATTTGAGAAAGTCAAAGTTCGGACTCACTATGTGATTCCGAACAAGGCCTATTGGTGAAGTACTAAGTTGTGAGTCTGTCATGAGTAACTTTGTGAAGTTCTCATAGATATGGAATTCATGTACAAGATTGCTGAAATGCAATGTATGTCACCTCATGCTTTGTTCCTTGGAGTGTGAATAAATGAACTGGCCAGTGTCCAAATTGAGTCCTGACTCTTTTGGATGAAACAATGTGACTTGTTAGCTCCTCGTCAATACATTGTTTCTAACTTATTCACAAGCGACAAAGGAGTTGAGGAAATAACAGCTAGAAGGGTAAAATGGTAATTTAGTAAATCCCGACTAGCTGATGACATTCATGAAGGGTAAACATAGATAATATTCAGTGGATCCACTCATCATAATTAGGTCGAATTCTTGAGTAGAAAATAAATTCATTTGAACCGAGAGATTTTCAGTGTCAGCTCTTTAGTGGAGTCAGTTGGCATTAAGCTAAACTTGGAAAAGGTTTGTGAACTTTTGAGTCCAAGTGTTTAGCTAAAGCTTTGTTCATTTGGGTCCATGAGGTCACTGTCACGAATCACATCGATAGGAATAGTTAAACTGGAAGCTAAGCCAAAACAAGAACGAAAATAGTTAAAAGGGTATTTTTGTCTTTTGAGACATAAGGATGAAATGGATGTCAATAAATTTTGACAAGTTCATTTGATGACTTAATGTCACTCGGCCATAATATGATTAATTGGGCCTTGTGAATTAATTTCATTTCATAAGAATTTTATTGAAAATTCTTAATGGGCCTTTTTCATGTTGTCATGAACAAAATGGAAAAGCTTCTAGAAGCCCTTTCTAGATGGTGTAGGCGCCCATATTACCCAAGAGGAAAGAGAGTTTATTTTGTGCATAAATGTATTAAGATACTTGCCAAAAGAAAAAGAGGAAACAAATTTCCCCTAAGGGGAAAGCATGGTAGGCGCCCAAAAGGATCAAGAGAGAAGCAAATAAAAGAGGAAACAAATCCAAGGACTTACTTGCTTAGTCTTGGCCGTGTGACTCTTTGAAGGAAAAGGGAAATTGGCTCATGAATATGTGATATTCTATAGAAGAGGAAACTACCTTATTGAAGGTGAGACCTCTCCTATAAATAGGAGCCTCATTCCACACTTTTCATTCATGCAAAGTTTTAGAGATTGAGAGCTTCTCTCTCTAGAACTTGGCCGAAGTCCTCTTCTCTCTCTCTCTCTAGTTTATTTTCGGTTTTCTCTTGTCTTGGCACCTAGGTCCTCACTCGACCTAGTCTTTAGCTCTGCGACTTTGAGACTCGTTCTTAAGTCGTAGTGTTTAAAAGTGCCCACTCACTGATTCCTTCTTTTCGAGTGATTTAGTGATAGAAACTTTCGTGGTTGCTCGAGGTGCCGAGGAAAGAAAGAGAGACGTGCTGCGAGGGGAGACGAGCGTTGCAACTTTCCAAAAGCTTCTACAAGGTTCAAGCTTCAAGAAAGGTTAGTAACTTTAATAGCTCATATTAGTTTTTATTTACATGCATATGCTCTTGTCTAGGTTAGTAAAAACTAGTTTTACTTAAAAAGAAAATTTTTAAAATTCCGCCGCTTAACGAAGCGTTAAACTTTTTCTTAAACCCTAGATCGATTCCAACATTGAGTTCACTCCTCGAGTCGAGTACCGAGTCCACGAGTTGACAAGCTACTCCTCGTGCCGACTCTACATTACTCCTCGAGTTGAGTTCACTCCTCTAGTTGAGTTTCGAGTCCACGAGTCGGTCGACAACTCCTCGTGCCGACTCTACATTACTTCTCGAGTTGAGTTCACTCCTCGAGTTGAGTTTCGAGTCCACGAGTCGATCGACAACTCCTCGTTCCGACTATACATTTCTCCTCGAGTTGAATTCAATCCTCGAGTTGAGTTTCGAGTCCACGAGTCGATCGACAACTCCTCGTGCCGACTCTACATTACTCCTCGAGTTGAGTTCACTCCTTGAGTTGAGTTTCGAGTCAACGAGTCGATCGACAACTCCTCGTGCCGACTCTACACTTCTCCTCGAGTTGAGTTCACTCCTCGAGTCGAGTACCGAGTCCACGAGTCGACAAGCTACTCCTCGTGCCGACTCTACGTTTCTCCTCGAGTTGAGTTCACTCCTCGAGTTGAGTTTCGAGTCCACGAGTCGATCGACAACTCCTCGTGCCGACTCTACATTACTCCTCGAGTTGAGTTCACTCCTCGAGTTGAGTTTCGAGTCCACGAGTCGATCGACAACTCCTCGTGCCGACTCTACACAACTCCTCGAGTTTAGTTTACTCGTCGAGTCGAGCACCGAGTCCACGAGTCGACAAGGTACTCCTCGTGCCGACTCCACATTTCTCCTCGAGTTGAGGTCACTCCTCGAGTCATGCACCGAGTCCACGAGTCGACAAACTACTCCTCGTGCCGACTCTACGTTTCTCCTCGAGTTGAGTTCACTCCTCGAGTCGAGTACCGAGTCCACGAGTCGACAAGCTACTCCTCGTGCCGACTCTACACTTCTCCTCGAGTTGAGTTCACTCCTCGAGTCGAGTACCGAGTCCACGAGTCGACAAGCTACTCCTCGTGCCGACTCTACATTACTACTCGAGTTGAGTTCACTCCTCTAGTTGAGTTTCGAGTCCACGAGTCGGTCGACAACTCCTCGTGCCGACTCTACATTACTTCTCGAGTTGAGTTCACTCCTCGAGTTGAGTTTCGAGTCCACGAGTCGATCGACAACTCCTCGTTCCGACTATACATTTCTCCTCGAGTTGAATTCAATCCTCGAGTTGAGTTTCGAGTCCACGAGTCGATCGACAACTCCTCGTGCCGACTCTACATTACTCCTCGAGTTGAGTTCACTCCTTGAGTTGAGTTTCGAGTCAACGAGTCGATCGACAACTCCTCGTGCCGACTCTACACTTCTCCTCGAGTTGAGTTCACTCCTCGAGTCGAGTACCGAGTCCACGAGTCGACAAGCTACTCCTCGTGCCGACTCTACATTACTCCTCGAGTTGAGTTCACTCCTCGAGTTGAGTTTCGAGTCCACGAGTCGATCGACAACTCCTCGTGCCGACTCTACATTACTCCTCGAGTTGAGTTCACTCCTCGAGTTGAGTTTCGAGTCCACAAGTCGATCGACAACTCCTCGTGCCGACTCTACACTACTCCTCGAGTTGAGTTCACTCGTCGAGTCTAGAACCGAGTCCACGAGTCGACAAGGTACTCCTCGTGCCGACTCCACATTTCTCCTCGAGTTGAGTTCACTCCTCGAGTCATGCACCGAGTCCACGAGTCGACAAGCTACTCCTCGTGCCGACTCTACGTTTCTCCTCGAGTTGAGTTCACTCCTCGAGTCGAGTACCGAGTCCGCGAGTCGACAAGCTACTCCTCGTGCCGACTCTACACTTCTCCTCCAGTTGAGTTCACTCCTCGAGTCGAGTACCGAGTCCACGAGTCGACAAGCTACTCCTTGTGCCGACTCTACATTACTCCTCGAGTTGAGTTCACTCCTCGAGTTGAGTTTCGAGTCCACGAGTCGGTCGACAACTCCTCGTGCCGACTCTACATTACTCCTCGAGTTGAGTTCACTCCTCGAGTTGAGTTTTGAGTCCACGAGTCGATCGACAACTCCTCGTTCCGACTCTACATTTCTCCTCGAGTTGAGTTCAATCCTCGAGTTGAGTTTCGAGTCCACAAGTCGATCGACAACTCCTCGTGCCGACTCTACATTACTCCTCGAGTTGAGTTCACTCCTTGAGTTGAGTTTCGAGTCCACGAGTCGATCGACAACTCCTCGTGCCGACTCTACACTTATCCTCGAGTTGAGTTCACTCCTCGAGTCGAGTACCGAGTCCACGAGTCGACAAGCTACTCGTCGTGCCGACTCTACATTACTCCTCGAGTTGAGTTCACTCCTCGAGTTGAGTTTCGAGTCCACGAGTCGATCGACAACTCCTCGTGCCGACTCTACATTACTCCTCGAGTTGAGTTCACTCCTCGAGTTGAGTTTCGAGTCCACGAGTCGATCGAAAACTCCTCGTGCCGACTCTACACTACTCCTCGAGTTGAGTTCACTCGTCGAGTCTAGCACCGAGTCCACGAGTCGACAAGGTACTCCTCGTGCCGACTCCACATTTCTCCTCGAGTTGAGTTCACTCCTCGAGTCATGCACCGAGTCCACGAGTCGACAAGCTACTCCTCGTGCCGACTCTACGTTTCTCCTCGAGTTGAGTTCACTCCTCGAGTCGAGTACCGAGTCCGCGAGTCGACAAGCTACTCCTCGTGCCGACTCTAAACTTCTCCTCCAGTTGAGTTCACTCCTCGAGTCGAGTACCGAGTCCACGAGTCGACAAGCTACTCCTCGTGCCGACTCTACATTACTCCTCGAGTTGAGTTCACTCCTCGAGTTGAGTTTCGAGTCCACGAGTCGGTCGACAACTCCTCGTGCCGACTCTACATTACTCCTCGAGTTGAGTTCACTCCTCGAGTTGAGTTTTGAGTCCACGAGTCGATCGACAACTCCTCGTTCCGACTCTACATTTCTCCTCGAGTTGAGTTCAATCCTCGAGTTGAGTTTCGAGTCCACGAGTCGATCGACAACTCCTCGTGCCGACTCTACATTACTCCTCGAGTTGAGTTCACTCCTTGAGTTGAGTTTCGAGTCCACGAGTCGATCGACAACTCCTCGTGCCGACTCTACACTTCTCCTCGAGTTGAGTTCACTCCTCGAGTCGAGTACCGAGTCCACGAGTCGACAAGCTACTCCTCGTGCCGACTCTACATTACTCCTCGAGTTGAGTTCACTCCTCGAGTTGAGTTTCGAGTCCACGAGTCGATCGACAACTCCTCGTGCCGACTCTACATTACTCCTCGAGTTGAGTTCACTCCTCGAGTTGAGTTTCGAGTCCACGAGTCGATCGACAACTCCTCGTGCCGACTCTACACTACTCCTCGAGTTGAGTTCACTCGTCGAGTCTAGCACCGAGTCCACGAGTCGACAAGGTACTCCTCGTGCCGACTCCACATTTCTCCTCGAGTTGAGTTCACTCCTCGAGTCATGCACCGAGTCCACGAGTCGACAAGCTACTCCTCGTGCCGACTCTACGTTTCTCCTCGAGTTGAGTTCACTCCTCGAGTCGAGTACCGAGTCCGCGAGTCGACAAGCTACTCCTCGTGCCGACTCTAAACTTCTCCTCCAGTTGAGTTCACTCCTCGAGTCGAGTACCGAGTCCACGAGTCGACAAGCTACTCCTCGTGCCGACTATACATTACTCCTCGAGTTGAGTTCACTCCTCGAGTTGAGTTTCGAGTCCACGAGTCGGTCGACAACTCCTCGTGTCGACTCAACATTACTCCTCGAGTTGAGTTCACTCCTCGAGTTGAGTTTTGAGTCCACGAGTCGATCGACAACTCCTCGTTCCAACTCTACATTTCTCCTCGAGTTGAGTTCAATCCTCGAGTTGAGTTTCGAGTCCACGAGTCGATCGACAACTCCTCGTGCCGACTCTACATTACTCCTCGAGTTGAGTTCACTCCTTGAGTTGAGTTTCGAGTCCACGAGTCGATCGACAACTCCTCGTGCCGACTCTACACTTCTCCTCGAGTTGAGTTCACTCCTCGAGTCGAGTACCGAGTCCACGAGTCGACCGACTATACATTTCTCCTCGAGTTGAATTCAATCCTCGAGTTGAGTTACGAGTCCACGAGTCGATCGACAACTCCTCGTGCCGACTCTACATTACTCCTCGAGTTGAGTTCACTCCTTGAGTTGAGTTTCGAGTCAACGAGTCGATCGACAACTCCTCGTGCCGACTCTACACTTCTCCTCGAGTTGAGTTCACTCCTCGAGTCGAGTACCGAGTCCACGAGTCGACAAGCTACTCCTCGTGCCGACTCTACATTACTCCTCGAGTTGAGTTCACTCCTCGAGTTGAGTTTCGAGTCCACGAGTTGATCGACAACTCCTCGTGCCGACTCTACATTACTCCTCGAGTTGAGTTCACTCCTCGAGTTGAGTTTCGAGTCCACGAGTCGATCGACAACTCCTCGTGCCGACTCTACACTACTCCTCGAGTTGAGTTCACTCGTCGAGTCTAAAACCGAGTCCACGAGTCGACAAGGTACTCCTCGTGCCGACTCCACATTTCTCCTCGAGTTGAGTTCACTCCTCGAGTCATGCACCGAGTCCACGAGTCGACAAGCTACTCCTCGTGCCGACTCTACGTTTCTCCTCGAGTTGAGTTCACTCCTCGAGTCGAGTACCGAGTCCGCGAGTCGACAAGCTACTCCTCGTGCCGACTCTACACTTCTCCTCCAGTTGAGTTCACTCCTCGAGTCGAGTACCGAGTCCACGAGTCGACAAGCTACTCCTCGTGCCGACTCTACATTACTCCTCGAGTTGAGTTCACTCCTCGAGTTGAGTTTCGAGTCCACGAGTCGGTCGACAACTCCTCGTGCCGACTCTACATTACTCCTCGAGTTGAGTTCACTCCTCGAGTTGAGTTTTGAGTCCACGAGTCGATCGACAACTCCTCGTTCCGACTCTACATTTCTCCTCGAGTTGAGTTCAATCCTCGAGTTGAGTTTCGAGTCCACGAGTCGATCGACAACTCCTCGTGCCGACTCTACACTTCTCCTCGAGTTGAGTTCACTCCTCGAGTCGAGTACCGAGTCCACGAGTCGACAAGCTACTCCTCGTGCCGACTCTACATTACTCCTCGAGTTGAGTTCACTCCTCGAGTTGAGTTTCGAGTCCACGAGTCGATCGACAACTCCTCGTGCCGACTCTACATTACTCCTCGAGTTGAGTTCACTCCTCGAGTTGAGTTTCGAGTCCACGAGTCGATCGACAACTCCTCGTGCCGACTCTACACTACTCCTCGAGTTGAGTTCACTCGTCGAGTCTGGCACCGAGTCCACGAGTCGACAAGGTACTCCTCGTGCCGACTCCACATTTCTCCTCGAGTTGAGTTCACTCCTCGAGTCATGCACCGAGTCCACGAGTCGACAAGCTACTCCTCGTGCCGACTCTACGTTTCTCCTCGAGTTGAGTTCACTCCTCGAGTCGAGTACCGAGTCCGCGAGTCGACAAGCTACTCCTCGTGCCGACTCTAAACTTCTCCTCCAGTTGAGTTCACTCCTCGAGTCGAGTACCGAGTCCACGAGTCGACAAGCTACTCCTCGTGCCGACTATACATTACTCCTCGAGTTGAGTTCACTCCTCGAGTTGAGTTTCGAGTCCACGAGTCGGTCGACAACTCCTCGTGTCGACTCAACATTACTCCTCGAGTTGAGTTCACTCCTCGAGTTGAGTTTTGAGTCCACGAGTCGATCGACAACTCCTCGTTCCAACTCTACATTTCTCCTCGAGTTGAGTTCAATCCTCGAGTTGAGTTTCGAGTCCACGAGTCGATCGACAACTCCTCGTGCCGACTCTACATTACTCCTCGAGTTGAGTTCACTCCTTGAGTTGAGTTTCGAGTCCACGAGTCGATCGACAACTCCTCGTGCCGACTCTACACTTCTCCTCGAGTTGAGTTCACTCCTCGAGTCGAGTACCGAGTCCACGAGTCGACCGACTATACATTTCTCCTCGAGTTGAATTCAATCCTCGAGTTGAGTTACGAGTCCACGAGTCGATCGACAACTCCTCGTGCCGACTCTACATTACTCCTCGAGTTGAGTTCACTCCTTGAGTTGAGTTTCGAGTCAACGAGTCGATCGACAACTCCTCGTGCCGACTCTACACTTCTCCTCGAGTTGAGTTCACTCCTCGAGTCGAGTACCGAGTCCACGAGTCGACAAGCTACTCCTCGTGCCGACTCTACATTACTCCTCGAGTTGAGTTCACTCCTCGAGTTGAGTTTCGAGTCCACGAGTTGATCGACAACTCCTCGTGCCGACTCTACATTACTCCTCGAGTTGAGTTCACTCCTCGAGTTGAGTTTCGAGTCCACGAGTCGATCGACAACTCCTCGTGCCGACTCTACACTACTCCTCGAGTTGAGTTCACTCGTCGAGTCTAAAACCGAGTCCACGAGTCGACAAGGTACTCCTCGTGCCGACTCCACATTTCTCCTCGAGTTGAGTTCACTCCTCGAGTCATGCACCGAGTCCACGAGTCGACAAGCTACTCCTCGTGCCGACTCTACGTTTCTCCTCGAGTTGAGTTCACTCCTCGAGTCGAGTACCGAGTCCGCGAGTCGACAAGCTACTCCTCGTGCCGACTCTACACTTCTCCTCCAGTTGAGTTCACTCCTCGAGTCGAGTACCGAGTCCACGAGTCGACAAGCTACTCCTCGTGCCGACTCTACATTACTCCTCGAGTTGAGTTCACTCCTCGAGTTGAGTTTCGAGTCCACGAGTCGGTCGACAACTCCTCGTGCCGACTCTACATTACTCCTCGAGTTGAGTTCACTCCTCGAGTTGAGTTTTGAGTCCACGAGTCGATCGACAACTCCTCGTTCCGACTCTACATTTCTCCTCGAGTTGAGTTCAATCCTCGAGTTGAGTTTCGAGTCCACGAGTCGATCGACAACTCCTCGTGCCGACTCTACACTTCTCCTCGAGTTGAGTTCACTCCTCGAGTCGAGTACCGAGTCCACGAGTCGACAAGCTACTCCTCGTGCCGACTCTACATTACTCCTCGAGTTGAGTTCACTCCTCGAGTTGAGTTTCGAGTCCACGAGTCGATCGACAACTCCTCGTGCCGACTCTACATTACTCCTCGAGTTGAGTTCACTCCTCGAGTTGAGTTTCGAGTCCACGAGTCGATCGACAACTCCTCGTGCCGACTCTACACTACTCCTCGAGTTGAGTTCACTCGTCGAGTCTAGCACCGAGTCCACGAGTCGACAAGGTACTCCTCGTGCCGACTCCACATTTCTCCTCGAGTTGAGTTCACTCCTCGAGTCATGCACCGAGTCCACGAGTCGACAAGCTACTCCTCGTGCCGACTCTACGTTTCTCCTCGAGTTGAGTTCACTCCTCGAGTCGAGTACCGAGTCCGCGAGTCGACAAGCTACTCCTCGTGCCGACTCTAAACTTCTCCTCCAGTTGAGTTCACTCCTCGAGTCGAGTACCGAGTCCACGAGTCGACAAGCTACTCCTCGTGCCGACTATACATTACTCCTCGAGTTGAGTTCACTCCTCGAGTTGAGTTTCGAGTCCACGAGTCGGTCGACAACTCCTCGTGTCGACTCAACATTACTCCTCGAGTTGAGTTCACTCCTCGAGTTGAGTTTTGAGTCCACGAGTCGATCGACAACTCCTCGTTCCAACTCTACATTTCTCCTCGAGTTGAGTTCAATCCTCGAGTTGAGTTTCGAGTCCACGAGTCGATCGACAACTCCTCGTGCCGACTCTACATTACTCCTCGAGTTGAGTTCACTCCTTGAGTTGAGTTTCGAGTCCACGAGTCGATCGACAACTCCTCGTGCCGACTCTACACTTCTCCTCGAGTTGAGTTCACTCCTCGAGTCGAGTACCGAGTCCACGAGTCGACCGACTATACATTTCTCCTCGAGTTGAATTCAATCCTCGAGTTGAGTTACGAGTCCACGAGTCGATCGACAACTCCTCGTGCCGACTCTACATTACTCCTCGAGTTGAGTTCACTCCTTGAGTTGAGTTTCGAGTCAACGAGTCGATCGACAACTCCTCGTGCCGACTCTACACTTCTCCTCGAGTTGAGTTCACTCCTCGAGTCGAGTACCGAGTCCACGAGTCGACAAGCTACTCCTCGTGCCGACTCTACATTACTCCTCGAGTTGAGTTCACTCCTCGAGTTGAGTTTCGAGTCCACGAGTTGATCGACAACTCCTCGTGCCGACTCTACATTACTCCTCGAGTTGAGTTCACTCCTCGAGTTGAGTTTCGAGTCCACGAGTCGATCGACAACTCCTCGTGCCGACTCTACACTACTCCTCGAGTTGAGTTCACTCGTCGAGTCTAAAACCGAGTCCACGAGTCGACAAGGTACTCCTCGTGCCGACTCCACATTTCTCCTCGAGTTGAGTTCACTCCTCGAGTCATGCACCGAGTCCACGAGTCGACAAGCTACTCCTCGTGCCGACTCTACGTTTCTCCTCGAGTTGAGTTCACTCCTCGAGTCGAGTACCGAGTCCGCGAGTCGACAAGCTACTCCTCGTGCCGACTCTACACTTCTCCTCCAGTTGAGTTCACTCCTCGAGTCGAGTACCGAGTCCACGAGTCGACAAGCTACTCCTCGTGCCGACTCTACATTACTCCTCGAGTTGAGTTCACTCCTCGAGTTGAGTTTCGAGTCCACGAGTCGGTCGACAACTCCTCGTGCCGACTCTACATTACTCCTCGAGTTGAGTTCACTCCTCGAGTTGAGTTTTGAGTCCACGAGTCGATCGACAACTCCTCGTTCCGACTCTACATTTCTCCTCGAGTTGAGTTCAATCCTCGAGTTGAGTTTCGAGTCCACGAGTCGATCGACAACTCCTCGTGCCGACTCTACATTACTCCTCGAGTTGAGTTCACTCCTTGAGTTGAGTTTCGAGTCCACGAGTCGATCGACAACTCCTCGTGCCGACTCTACACTTCTCCTCGAGTTGAGTTCACTCCTCGAGTCGAGTACCGAGTCCACGAGTCGACAAGCTACTCCTCGTGCCGACTCTACATTACTCCTCGAGTTGAGTTCACTCCTCGAGTTGAGTTTCGAGTCCACGAGTCGATCGACAACTCCTCGTGCCGACTCTACATTACTCCTCGAGTTGAGTTCACTCCTCGAGTTGAGTTTCGAGTCCACGAGTCGATCGACAACTCCTCGTGCCGACTCTACACTACTCCTCGAGTTGAGTTCACTCGTCGAGTCTAGCACCGAGTCCACGAGTCGACAAGGTACTCCTCGTGCCGACTCCACATTTCTCCTCGAGTTGAGTTCACTCCTCGAGTCATGCACCGAGTCCACGAGTCGACAAGCTACTCCTCGTGCCGACTCTACGTTTCTCCTCGAGTTGAGTTCACTCCTCGAGTCGAGTACCGAGTCCGCGAGTCGACAAGCTACTCCTCGTGCCGACTCTAAACTTCTCCTCCAGTTGAGTTCACTCCTCGAGTCGAGTACCGAGTCCACGAGTCGACAAGCTACTCCTCGTGCCGACTATACATTACTCCTCGAGTTGAGTTCACTCCTCGAGTTGAGTTTCGAGTCCACGAGTCGGTCGACAACTCCTCGTATCGACTCAACATTACTCCTCGAGTTGAGTTCACTCCTCGAGTTGAGTTTTGAGTCCACGAGTCGATCGACAACTCCTCGTTCCAACTCTACATTTCTCCTCGAGTTGAGTTCAATCCTCGAGTTGAGTTTCGAGTGCACGAGTCGATCGACAACTCCTCGTGCCGACTCTACATTACTCCTCGAGTTGAGTTCACTCCTTGAGTTGAGTTTCGAGTCCACGAGTCGATCGACAACTCCTCGTGCCGACTCTACACTTCTCCTCGAGTTGAGTTCACTCCTCGAGTCGAGTACCGAGTCCACGAGTCGACCGACTATACATTTCTCCTCGAGTTGAATTCAATCCTCGAGTTGAGTTACGAGTCCACGAGTCGATCGACAACTCCTCGTGCCGACTCTACATTACTCCTCGAGTTGAGTTCACTCCTTGAGTTGAGTTTCGAGTCAACGAGTCGATCGACAACTCCTCGTGCCGACTCTACACTTCTCCTCGAGTTGAGTTCACTCCTCGAGTCGAGTACCGAGTCCACGAGTCGACAAGCTACTCCTCGTGCCGACTCTACATTACTCCTCGAGTTGAGTTCACTCCTCGAGTTGAGTTTCGAGTCCACGAGTTGATCGACAACTCCTCGTGCCGACTCTACATTACTCCTCGAGTTGAGTTCACTCCTCGAGTTGAGTTTCGAGTCCACGAGTCGATCGACAACTCCTCGTGCCGACTCTACACTACTCCTCGAGTTGAGTTCACTCGTCGAGTCTAAAACCGAGTCCACGAGTCGACAAGGTACTCCTCGTGCCGACTCCACATTTCTCCTCGAGTTGAGTTCACTCCTCGAGTCATGCACCGAGTCCACGAGTCGACAAGCTACTCCTCGTGCCGACTCTACGTTTCTCCTCGAGTTGAGTTCACTCCTCGAGTCGAGTACCGAGTCCGCGAGTCGACAAGCTACTCCTCGTGCCGACTCTACACTTCTCCTCCAGTTGAGTTCACTCCTCGAGTCGAGTACCGAGTCCACGAGTCGACAAGCTACTCCTCGTGCCGACTCTACATTACTCCTCGAGTTGAGTTCACTCCTCGAGTTGAGTTTCGAGTCCACGAGTCGGTCGACAACTCCTTGTGCCGACTCTACATTACTCCTCGAGTTGAGTTCACTCCTCGAGTTGAGTTTTGAGTCCACGAGTCGATCGACAACTCCTCGTTCCGACTCTACATTTCTCCTCGAGTTGAGTTCAATCCTCGAGTTGAGTTTCGAGTCCACGAGTCGATCGACAACTCCTCGTGCCGACTCTACATTACTCCTCGAGTTGAGTTCACTCCTTGAGTTGAGTTTCGAGTCAACGAGTCGATCGACAACTCCTCGTGCCGACTCTACACTTCTCCTCGAGTTGAGTTCACTCCTCGAGTCGAGTACCGAGTCCACGAGTCGACAAGCTACTCCTCGTGCCGACTCTACATTACTCCTCGAGTTGAGTTCACTCCTCGAGTTGAGTTTCGAGTCCACGAGTCGATCGACAACTCCTCGTGCCAACTCTACATTACTCCTCGAGTTGAGTTCACTCCTCGAGTTGAGTTTCGAGTCCACGAGTCGATCGACAACTCCTCGTGCCGACTCTACACAACTCCTCGAGTTTAGTTTACTCGTCGAGTCGAGCACCGAGTCCACGAGTCGACAAGGTACTCCTCGTGCCGACTCCACATTTCTCCTCGAGTTGAGGTCACTCCTCGAGTCATGCACCGAGTCCACGAGTCGACAAGCTACTCCTCGTGCCGACTCTACGTTTCTCCTCGAGTTGAGTTCACTCCTCGAGTCGAGTACCGAGTCCACGAGTCGACAAGCTACTCCTCGTGCCGACTCTACACTTCTCCTCGAGTTGAGTTCACTCCTTGAGTCGAGTACCGAGTCCACGAGTCGACAGGCTACTCCTCGTGCCGACTCTACATTACTCCTCGAGTTTAGTTCACTCCTCCAGTTGAGTTTCGAGTCCACGAGTCGGTCGACAACTCCTCGTGCCGACTCTACATTACTTCTCGAGTTGAGTTCACTCCTCGAGTTGAGTTTCGAGTCCACGAGTCGATCGACAACTCCTCGTTCCGACTATACATTTCTCCTCGAGTTGAATTCAATCCTCGAGTTGAGTTTCGAGTCCACGAGTCGATCGACAACTCCTCGTGCCGACTCTACATTACTCCTCGAGTTGAGTTCACTCCTTGAGTTGAGTTTCGAGTCAACGAGTCGATCGACAACTCCTCGTGCCGACTCTACACTTCTCCTCGAGTTGAGTTCACTCCTCGAGTCGAGTACCGAGTCCACGAGTCGACAAGCTACTCCTCGTGCCGACTCTACATTACTCCTCGAGTTGAGTTTACTCCTCGAGTTGAGTTTCGAGTCCACGAGTCGATCGACAACTCCTCGTGCCGACTCTACATTACTCCTCGAGTTGAGTTCACTCCTCGAGTTGAGTTTCGAGTCCACGAGTCGATCGACAACTCCTCGTGCCGACTCTACATTACTCCTCGAGTTGAGTTCACTCCTCGAGTTGAGTTTTGAGTCCACGAGTCGATCGACAACTCCTCGTTCCGACTCTACATTTCTCCTCGAGTTGAGTTCAATCCTCTAGTTGAGTTTCGAGTCCACGAGTCGATCGACAACTCCTCGTGCCGACTCTACATTACTCCTCGAGTTGAGTTCACTCCTTGAGTTGAGTTTCGAGTCCACGAGTCGATCGACAACTCCTCGTGCCGACTCTACACTTCTCCTCGAGTTGAGTTCACTCCTCGAGTCGAGTACCGAGTCCACGAGTCGACAAGCTACTCCTCGTGCCGACTCTACATTACTCCTCGAGTTGAGTTCACTCCTCGAGTTGAGTTTCGAGTCCACGAGTCGATCGACAACTCCTCGTGCCAACTCTACATTACTCCTCGAGTTGAGTTCACTCCTCGAGTTGAGTTTCGAGTCCACGAGTCGATCGACAACTCCTCGTGCCGACTCTACACAACTCCTCGAGTTTAGTTTACTCGTCGAGTCGAGCACCGATTCCACGAGTCGACAAGGTACTCCTCGTGCCGACTCCACATTTCTCCTCGAGTTGAGGTCACTCCTCGAGTCATGCACCGAGTCCACGAGTCGACAAGCTACTCCTCGTGCCGACTCTACGTTTCTCCTCGAGTTGAGTTCACTCCTCGAGTCGAGTACCGAGTCCACGAGTCGACAAGCTACTCCTCGTGCCGACTCTACACTTCTCCTCGAGTTGAGTTCACTCCTTGAGTCGAGTACCGAGTCCACGAGTCGACAAGCTACTCCTCGTGCCGACTCTACATTACTCCTCGAGTTTAGTTCACTCCTCCAGTTGAGTTTCGAGTCCACGAGTCGGTCGACAACTCCTCGTGCCGACTCTACATTACTTCTCGAGTTGAGTTCACTCCTCGAGTTGAGTTTCGAGTCCACGAGTCGATCGACAACTCCTCGTTCCGACTATACATTTCTCCTCGAGTTGAATTCAATCCTCGAGTTGAGTTTCGAGTCCACGAGTCGATCGACAACTCCTCGTGCCGACTCTACATTACTCCTCGAGTTGAGTTCACTCCTTGAGTTGAGTTTCGAGTCAACGAGTCGATCGACAACTCCTCGTGCCGACTCTACACTTCTCCTCGAGTTGAGTTCACTCCTCGAGTCGAGTACCGAGTCCACGAGTCGACAAGCTACTCCTCGTGCCGACTCTACATTACTCCTCGAGTTGAGTTCACTCCTCGAGTTGAGTTTCGAGTCCACGAGTCGATCGACAACTCCTCGTGCCGACTCTACATTACTCCTCGAGTTGAGTTCACTCCTCGAGTTGAGTTTCGAGTCCACGAGTCGATCGACAACTCCTCGTGCCGACTCTACACTACTCCTCGAGTTGAGTTCACTCGTCGAGTCTAAAACCGAGTCCACGAGTTGACAAGGTACTCCTCGTGCCGACTCCACATTTCTCCTCGAGTTGAGTTCACTCCTCGAGTCATGCACCGAGTCCACGAGTCGACAAGCTACTCCTCGTGCCGACTCTACGTTTCTCCTCGAGTTGAGTTCACTCCTCGAGTCGAGTACCGAGTCCGCGAGTCGACAAGCTACTCCTCGTGCCGACTCTAAACTTCTCCTCCAGTTGAGTTCACTCCTCGAGTCGAGTACCGAGTCCACGAGTCGACAAGCTACTCCTCGTGCCGACTCTACATTACTCCTCGAGTTGAGTTCACTCCTCGAGTTGAGTTTCGAGTCCACGAGTCGGTCGACAACTCCTCGTGTCGACTCTACATTACTCCTCGAGTTGAGTTCACTCCTCGAGTTGAGTTTTGAGTCCACGAGTCGATCGACAACTCCTCGTTCCGACTCTACATTTCTCCTCGAGTTGAGTTCAATCCTCGAGTTGAGTTTCGAGTCCACGAGTCGATCGACAACTCCTCGTGCCGACTCTACATTACTCCTCGAGTTGAGTTCACTCCTTGAGTTGAGTTTCGAGTCCACGAGTCGATCGACAACTCCTCGTGCCGACTCTACACTTCTCCTCGAGTTGAGTTCACTCCTCGAGTCGAGTACCGAGTCCACGAGTCGACAAGCTACTCCTCGTGCCGACTCTACATTACTCCTCGAGTTGAGTTCACTCCTCGAGTTGAGTTTCGAGTCCACGAGTCGATCGACAACTCCTCGTGCCGACTCTACATTACTCCTCGAGTTGAGTTCACTCCTCGAGTTGAGTTTCGAGTCCACGAGTCGATCGACAACTCCTCGTGCCGACTCTACATTACTCCTCGAGTTGAGTTCACTCCTCGAGTTGAGTTTCGAGTCCACGAGTCGATCGACAACTCCTCGTGCCGACTCTACACTACTCCTCGAGTTGAGTTCACTCGTCGAGTCTAGCACCGAGTCCACGAGTCGACAAGGTACTCCTCGTGCCGACTCCACATTTCTCCTCGAGTTGAGTTCACTCCTCGAGTCATGCACCGAGTCCACGAGTCGACAAGCTACTCCTCGTGCCGACTCTACGTTTCTCCTCGAGTTGAGTTCACTCCTCGAGTCGAGTACCGAGTCCGCGAGTCGACAAGCTACTCCTCGTGCCGACTCTAAACTTCTCCTCCAGTTGAGTTCACTCCTCGAGTCGAGTACCGAGTCCACGAGTCGACAAGCTACTCCTCGTGCCGACTCTACATTACTCCTCGAGTTGAGTTCACTCCTCGAGTTGAGTTTCGAGTCCACGAGTCGGTCGACAACTCCTCGTGCCGACTCTACATTACTCCTCGAGTTGAGTTCACTCCTCGAGTTGAGTTTTGAGTCCACGAGTCGATCGACAACTCCTCGTTCCGACTCTACATTTCTCCTCGAGTTGAGTTCAATCCTCGAGTTGAGTTTCGAGTCCACGAGTCGATCGACAACTCCTCGTGCCGACTCTACATTACTCCTCGAGTTGAGTTCACTCCTTGAGTTGAGTTTCGAGTCCACGAGTTGATCGACAACTCCTCGTCCCGACTCTACACTTCTCCTCGAGTTGAGTTCACTCCTCGAGTCGAGTACCGAGTCCACGAGTCGACAAGCTACTCCTCGTGCCGACTCTACATTACTCCTCGAGTTGAGTTCACTCCTCGAGTTGAGTTTCGAGTCCACGAGTCGATCGACAACTCCTCGTGCCGACTCTACATTACTCCTCGAGTTGAGTTCACTCCTCGAGTTGAGTTTCGAGTCCACGAGTCGATCGACAACTCCTCGTGCCGACTCTACACTACTCCTCGAGTTGAGTTCACTCGTCGAGTCTAGCACCTAGTCCACGAGTCGACAAGGTACTCCTCGTGCCGACTCCACATTTCTCCTCGAGTTGAGTTCACTCCTCGAGTCATGCACCGAGTCCACGAGTCGACAAGCTACTCCTCGTGCCGACTCTACGTTTCTCCTCGAGTTGAGTTCACTCCTCGAGTCGAGTACCGAGTCCGCGAGTCGACAAGCTACTCCTCGTGCCGACTCTAAACTTCTCCTCCAGTTGAGTTCACTCCTCGAGTCGAGTACCGAGTCCACGAGTCGACAAGCTACTCCTCGTGCCGACTCTACATTACTCCTCGAGTTGAGTTCACTCCTCGAGTTGAGTTTCGAGTCCACGAGTTGGTCGACAACTCCTCGTGTCGACTCTACATTACTCCTCGAGTTGAGTTCACTCCTCGAGTTGAGTTTTGAGTCCACGAGTCGATCGACAACTCCTAGTTCCGACTCTACATTTCTCCTCGAGTTGAGTTCAATCCTCGAGTTGAGTTTCGAGTCCACGAGTCGATCGACAACTCCTCGTGCCGACTCTACATTACTCCTCGAGTTGAGTTCACTCCTTGAGTTGAGTTTCGAGTCCACGAGTCGATCGACAACTCCTCGTGCCGACTCTACACTTCTCCTCGAGTTGAGTTCACTCCTCGAGTCGAGTACCGAGTCCACGAGTCGACAAGCTACTCCTCGTGCCGACTCTACATTACTCCTCGAGTTGAGTTCACTCCTCGAGTTGAGTTTCGAGTCCACGAGTCGATCGACAACTCCTCGTGCCGACTCTACATTACTCCTCGAGTTGAGTTCACTCCTCGAGTTGAGTTTCGAGTCCACGAGTCGATCAACAACTCCTCGTGCCGACTCTACACTACTCCTCGAGTTGAGTTCACTCGTCGAGTCTAGCACCGAGTCCATGAGTCGACAAGGTACTCCTCGTGCCGACTCCACATTTCTCCTCGAGTTGAGTTCACTCCTCGAGTCATGCACCGAGTCCACGAGTCGACAATCTACTCCTCGTGCCGACTCTACGTTTCTCCTCGAGTTGAGTTCACTCTTCGAGTCGAGTACCGAGTCCGCGAGTCGACAAGCTACTCCTCGTGCCGACTCTAAACTTCTCCTCCAGTTGAGTTCACTCCTCGAGTCGAGTACCGAGTCCACGAGTCGACAAGCTACTCCTCGTGCCGACTCTACATTACTCCTCGAGTTGAGTTCACTCCTCGAGTTGAGTTTCGAGTCCACGAGTCGGTCGACAACTCCTCGTGCCGACTCTACATTACTCCTCGAGTTGAGTTCACTCCTCGAGTTGAGTTTTGAGTCCACGAGTCGATCGACAACTCCTCGTTCCGACTCTACATTTCTCCTCGAGTTGAGTTTAATCCTCGAGTTGAGTTTCGAGTCCACGAGTCGATCGACAACTCCTCGTGCCGACTCTACATTACTCCTCGAGTTGAGTTCACTCCTTGAGTTGAGTTTCGAGTCCACGAGTCGATCGACAACTCCTCGTTACGACTCTACACTTCTCCTCGAGTTGAGTTCACTCCTCGAGTCGAGTACCGAGTCCACGAGTCGACAAGCTACTCCTCGTGCCGACTCTACATTACTCCTCGAGTTGAGTTCACTCCTCGAGTTGAGTTTCGAGTCCACGAGTCGATCGACAACTCCTCGTGCCAACTCTACATTACTCCTCGAGTTGAGTTCACTCCTCGAGTTGAGTTTCGAGTCCACGAGTCGATCGACAACTCCTCGTGCCGACTCTACACAACTCCTCGAGTTTAGTTTACTCGTCGAGTCGAGCACCGAGTCCACGAGTCGACAAGGTACTCCTCGTGCCGACTCCACATTTCTCCTCGAGTTGAGGTCACTCCTCGAGTCATGCACCGAGTCCACGAGTCGACAAGCTACTCCTCGTGCCGACTCTACGTTTCTCCTCGAGTTGAGTTCACTCCTCGAGTCGAGTACCGAGTCCACGAGTCGACAAGCTACTCCTCGTGCCGACTCTACACTTCTCCTCGAGTTGAGTTCACTCCTTGAGTCGAGTACCGAGTCCACGAGTCGACAAGCTACTCCTCGTGCCGACTCTACATTACTCCTCGAGTTTAGTTCACTCCTCCAGTTGAGTTTCGAGTCCACGAGTCGGTCGACAACTCCTCGTGCCGACTCTACATTACTTCTCGAGTTGAGTTCACTCCTCGAGTTGAGTTTCGAGTCCACGAGTCGATCGACAACTCCTCGTTCCGACTATACATTTCTCCTCGAGTTGAATTCAATCCTCGAGTTGAGTTTCGAGTCCACGAGTCGATCGACAACTCCTCGTGCCGACTCTACATTACTCCTCGAGTTGAGTTCACTCCTTGAGTTGAGTTTCGAGTCAACGAGTCGATCGACAACTCCTCGTGCCGACTCTACACTTCTCCTCGAGTTGAGTTCACTCCTCGAGTCGAGTACCGAGTCCACGAGTCGACAAGCTACTCCTCGTGCCGACTCTACATTACTCCTCGAGTTGAGTTCACTCCTCGAGTTGAGTTTCGAGTCCACGAGTCGATCGACAACTCCTCGTGCCGACTCTACACTACTCCTCGAGTTGAGTTGACTCGTCGAGTCTAAAACCGAGTCCACGAGTCGACAAGGTACTCCTCGTGCCGACTCCACATTTCTCCTCGAGTTGAGTTCACTCCTCGAGTCATGCACCGAGTCCACGAGTCGACAAGCTACTCCTCGTGCCGACTCTACGTTTCTCCTCGAGTTGAGTTCACTCCTCGAGTCGAGTACCGAGTCCGCGAGTCGACAAGCTACTCCTCGTGCCGACTCTACACTTCTCCTCCAGTTGAGTTCACTCCTCGAGTCGAGTACCGAGTCCACGAGTCGACAAGCTACTCCTCGTGCCGACTCTACATTACTCCTCGAGTTGAGTTCACTCCTCGAGTTGAGTTTCGAGTCCACGAGTCGGTCGACAACTCCTCGTGCCGACTCTACATTACTCCTCGAGTTGAGTTCACTCCTCGAGTTGAGTTTCGAGTCCACGAGTCGATCGACAACTCCTCGTGCCGACTCTACACTACTCCTCGAGTTGAGTTGACTCGTCGAGTCTAAAACCGAGTCCACGAGTCGACAAGGTACTCCTCGTGCCGACTCCACATTTCTCCTCGAGTTGAGTTCACTCCTCGAGTCATGCACCGAGTCCACGAGTCGACAAGCTACTCCTCGTGCCGACTCTACGTTTCTCCTCGAGTTGAGTTCACTCCTCGAGTCGAGTACCGAGTCCGCGAGTCGACAAGCTACTCCTCGTGCCGACTCTACACTTCTCCTCCAGTTGAGTTCACTCCTCGAGTCGAGTACCGAGTCCACGAGTCGACAAGCTACTCCTCGTGCCGACTCTACATTACTCCTCGAGTTGAGTTCACTCCTCGAGTTGAGTTTCGAGTCCACGAGTCGGTCGACAACTCCTCGTGCCGACTCTACATTACTCCTCGAGTTGAGTTCACTCCTCGAGTTGAGTTTTGAGTCCACGAGTCGATCGACAACTCCTCGTTCCGACTCTACATTTCTCCTCGAGTTGAGTTCAATCCTCGAGTTGAGTTTCGAGTCCACGAGTCGATCGACAACTCCTCGTGCCGACTCTACATTACTCCTCGAGTTGAGTTCACTCCTCGAGTTGAGTTTCGAGTCCACGAGTCGATCGACAACTCCTCGTGCCGACTCTACACTACTCCTCGAGTTGAGTTGACTCGTCGAGTCTAAAACCGAGTCCACGAGTCGACAAGGTACTCCTCGTGCCGACTCCACATTTCTCCTCGAGTTGAGTTCACTCCTCGAGTCATGCACCGAGTCCACGAGTCGACAAGCTACTCCTCGTGCCGACTCTACGTTTCTCCTCGAGTTGAGTTCACTCCTCGAGTCGAGTACCGAGTCCGCGAGTCGACAAGCTACTCCTCGTGCCGACTCTACACTTCTCCTCCAGTTGAGTTCACTCCTCGAGTCGAGTACCGAGTCCACGAGTCGACAAGCTACTCCTCGTGCCGACTCTACATTACTCCTCGAGTTGAGTTCACTCCTCGAGTTGAGTTTCGAGTCCACGAGTCGGTCGACAACTCCTCGTGCCGACTCTACATTACTCCTCGAGTTGAGTTCACTCCTCGAGTTGAGTTTTGAGTCCACGAGTCGATCGACAACTCCTCGTTCCGACTCTACATTTCTCCTCGAGTTGAGTTCAATCCTCGAGTTGAGTTTCGAGTCCACGAGTCGATCGACAACTCCTCGTGCCGACTCTACATTACTCCTCGAGTTGAGTTCACTCCTTGAGTTGAGTTTCGAGTCCACGAGTCGATCGACAACTCCTCGTGCCGACTCTACACTTCTCCTCGAGTTGAGTTCACTCCTCGAGTCGAGTACCGAGTCCACGAGTCGACAAGCTACTCCTCGTGCCGACTCTACATTACTCCTCGAGTTGAGTTCACTCCTCGAGTTGAGTTTCGAGTCCACGAGTCGATCGACAACTCCTCGTGCCAACTCTACATTACTCCTCGAGTTGAGTTCACTCCTCGAGTTGAGTTTCGAGTCCACGAGTCGATCGACAACTCCTCGTGCCGACTCTACACTACTCCTCGAGTTGAGTTCACTCGTCGAGTCTAAAACCGAGTCCACGAGTCGACAAGGTACTCCTCGTGCCGACTCCACATTTCTCCTCGAGTTGAGTTCACTCCTCGAGTCATGCACCGAGTCCACGAGTCGACAAGCTACTCCTCGTGCCGACTCTACGTTTCTCCTCGAGTTGAGTTCACTCCTCGAGTCGAGTACCAAGTCCGCGAGTCGACAAGCTACTCCTCGTGCCGACTCTACACTTCTCCTCCAGTTGAGTTCACTCCTCGAGTCGAGTACCGAGTCCACGAGTCGACAAGCTACTCCTCGTGCCGACTCTACATTACTCCTCGAGTTTAGTTCACTCCTCCAGTTGAGTTTCGAGTCCACGAGTCGGTCGACAACTCCTCGTGCCGACTCTACATTACTCCTCGAGTTGAGTTCACTCCTCGAGTTGAGTTTTGAGTCCACGAGTCGATCGACAACTCCTCGTTCCGACTATACATTTCTCCTCGAGTTGAATTCAATCCTCGAGTTGAGTTTCGAGTCCACGAGTCGATCGACAACTCCTCGTGCCGACTCTACACTTCTCCTCGAGTTGAGTTCACTCCTCGAGTCGAGTACCGAGTCCACGAGTCGACAAGCTACTCCTCGTGCCGACTCTACATTACTCCTCGAGTTGAGTTCACTCCTCGAGTTGAGTTTCGAGTCCACGAGTCGATCGACAACTCCTCGTGCCGACTCTACATTACTCCTCGAGTTGAGTTCACTCCTCGAGTTGAGTTTCGAGTCCACGAGTCGATCGACAACTCCTCGTGCCGACTCTACATTACTCCTCGAGTTGAGTTCACTCCTCGAGTTGAGTTTTGAGTCCACGAGTCGATCGACAACTCCTCGTTCCGACTCTACATTTCTCCTCGAGTTGAGTTCAATCCTCGAGTTGAGTTTCGAGTCCACGAGTCGATCGACAACTCCTCGTGCCGACTCTACATTACTCCTCGAGTTGAGTTCACTCCTTGAGTTGAGTTTCGAGTCCACGAGTCGATCGACAACTCCTCGTGCCGACTCTACACTTCTCCTCGAGTTGAGTTCACTCCTCGAGTCGAGTACCGAGTCCACGAGTCGACAAGCTACTCCTCGTGCCGACTCTACACTTCTCCTCGAGTTGAGTTCACTCCTTGAGTCGAGTACCGAGTCCACGAGTCGACAGGCTACTCCTCGTGCCGACTCTACATTACTCCTCGAGTTTAGTTCACTCCTCCAGTTGAGTTTCGAGTCCACGAGTCGGTCGACAACTCCTCGTGCCGACTCTACATTACTTCTCCAGTTGAGTTCACTCCTCGAGTTGAGTTTCGAGTCCACGAGTCGATCGACAACTCCTCGTTCCGACTATACATTTCTCCTCGAGTTGAATTCAATCCTCGAGTTGAGTTTCGAGTCCACGAGTCGATCGACAACTCCTCGTGCCGACTCTACACTTCTCCTCGAGTTGAGTTCACTCCTCGAGTCGAGTACCGAGTCCACGAGTCGACAAGCTACTCCTCGTGCCGACTCTACATTACTCCTCGAGTTGAGTTCACTCCTCGAGTTGAGTTTCGAGTCCACGAGTCGATCGACAACTCCTCGTGCCGACTCTACATTACTCCTCGAGTTGAGTTCACTCCTCGAGTTGAGTTTCGAGTCCACGAGTCGATCGACAACTCCTCGTGCCGACTCTACATTACTCCTCGAGTTGAGTTCACTCCTCGAGTTGAGTTTTGAGTCCACGAGTCGATCGACAACTCCTCGTTCCGACTCTACATTTCTCCTCGAGTTGAGTTCAATCCTCGAGTTGAGTTTCGAGTCCACGAGTCGATCGACAACTCCTCGTGCCGACTCTACGTTACTCCTCGAGTTGAGTTCACTCCTTGAGTTGAGTTTCGAGTCCACGAGTCGATCGACAACTCCTCGTGCCGACTCTACACTTCTCCTCGAGTTGAGTTCACTCCTCGAGTCGAGTACCGAGTCCACGAGTCGACAAGCTACTCCTCGTGCCGACTCTACACTTCTCCTCGAGTTGAGTTCACTCCTTGAGTCGAGTACCGAGTCCACGAGTCGACAGGCTACTCCTCGTGCCGACTCTACATTACTCCTCGAGTTTAGTTCACTCCTCCAGTTGAGTTTCGAGTCCACGAGTCGGTCGACAACTCCTCGTGCCGACTCTACATTACTTCTCGAGTTGAGTTCACTCCTCGAGTTGAGTTTCGAGTCCACGAGTCGATCGACAACTCCTCGTTCCGACTATACATTTCTCCTCGAGTTGAATTCAATCCTCGAGTTGAGTTTCGAGTCCACGAGTCGATCGACAACTCCTCGTGCCGACTCTACATTACTCCTCGAGTTGAGTTCACTCCTTGAGTTGAGTTTCGAGTCAACGAGTCGATCGACAACTCCTCGTGCCGACTCTACACTTCTCCTCGAGTTGAGTTCACTCCTCGAGTCGAGTACCGAGTCCACGAGTCGACAAGCTACTCCTCGTGCCGACTCTACATTACTCCTCGAGTTGAGTTCACTCCTCGAGTTGAGTTTCGAGTCCACGAGTCGATCGACAACTCCTCGTGCCGACTCTACATTACTCCTCGAGTTGAGTTCACTCCTCGAGTTGAGTTTCGAGTCCACGAGTCGATCGACAACTCCTCGTGCCGACTCTACATTACTCCTCGAGTTGAGTTCACTCCTCGAGTTGAGTTTTGAGTCCACGAGTCGATCGACAACTCCTCGTTCCGACTCTACATTTCTCCTCGAGTTGAGTTCAATCCTCGAGTTGAGTTTCGAGTCCACGAGTCGATCGACAACTCCTCGTGCCGACTCTACATTACTCCTCGAGTTGAGTTCACTCCTTGAGTTGAGTTTCGAGTCCACGAGTCGATCGACAACTCCTCGTGCCGACTCTACACTTCTCCTCGAGTTGAGTTCACTCCTCGAGTCGAGTACCGAGTCCACGAGTCGACAAGCTACTCCTCGTGCCGACTCTACATTACTCCTCGAGTTGAGTTCACTCCTCGAGTTGAGTTTCGAGTCCACGAGTCGATCGACAACTCCTCGTGCCGACTCTACATTACTCCTCGAGTTGAGTTCACTCCTCGAGTTGAGTTTCGAGTCCACGAGTCGATCGACAACTCCTCGTGCCGACTCTACACTACTCCTCGAGTTGAGTTCACTCGTCGAGTCTAAAACCGAGTCCACGAGTCGACAAGGTACTCCTCGTGCCGACTCCACATTTCTCCTCGAGTTGAGTTCACTCCTCGAGTCATGCACCGAGTCCACGAGTCGACAAGCTACTCCTCGTGCCGACTCTACGTTTCTCCTCGAGTTGAGTTCACTCCTCGAGTCGAGTACCGAGTCCGCGAGTCGACAAGCTACTCCTCGTGCCGACTCTACACTTCTCCTCCAGTTGAGTTCACTCCTCGAGTCGAGTACCGAGTCCACGAGTCGACAAGCTACTCCTCGTGCCGACTCTACATTACTCCTCGAGTTTAGTTCACTCCTCCAGTTGAGTTTCGAGTCCACGAGTCGGTCGACAACTCCTCGTGCCGACTCTACATTACTCCTCGAGTTGAGTTCACTCCTCGAGTTGAGTTTTGAGTCCACGAGTCGATCGACAACTCCTCGTTCCGACTATACATTTCTCCTCGAGTTGAATTCAATCCTCGAGTTGAGTTTCGAGTCCACGAGTCGATCGACAACTCCTCGTGCCGACTCTACATTACTCCTCGAGTTGAGTTCACTCCTTGAGTTGAGTTTCGAGTCAACGAGTCGATCGACAACTCCTCGTGCCGACTCTACACTTCTCCTCGAGTTGAGTTCACTCCTCGAGTCGAGTACCGAGTCCACGAGTCGACAAGCTACTCCTCGTGCCGACTCTACATTACTCCTCGAGTTGAGTTCACTCCTCGAGTTGAGTTTCGAGTCCACGAGTCGATCGACAACTCCTCGTGCCGACTCTACATTACTCCTCGAGTTGAGTTCACTCCTCGAGTTGAGTTTCGAGTCCACGAGTCGATCGACAACTCCTCGTGCCGACTCTACATTACTCCTCGAGTTGAGTTCACTCCTCGAGTTGAGTTTTGAGTCCACGAGTCGATCGACAACTCCTCGTTCCGACTCTACATTTCTCCTCGAGTTGAGTTCAATCCTCGAGTTGAGTTTCGAGTCCACGAGTCGATCGACAACTCCTCGTGCCGACTCTACATTACTCCTCGAGTTGAGTTCACTCCTTGAGTTGAGTTTCGAGTCCACGAGTCGATCGACAACTCCTCGTGCCGACTCTACACTTCTCCTCGAGTTGAGTTCACTCCTCGAGTCGAGTACCGAGTCCACGAGTCGACAAGCTACTCCTCGTGCCGACTCTACACTTCTCCTCGAGTTGAGTTCACTCCTTGAGTCGAGTACCGAGTCCACGAGTCGACAGGCTACTCCTCGTGCCGACTCTACATTACTCCTCGAGTTTAGTTCACTCCTCCAGTTGAGTTTCGAGTCCACGAGTCGGTCGACAACTCCTCGTGCCGACTCTACATTACTTCTCGAGTTGAGTTCACTCCTCGAGTTGAGTTTCGAGTCCACGAGTCGATCGACAACTCCTCGTTCCGACTATACATTTCTCCTCGAGTTGAATTCAATCCTCGAGTTGAGTTTCGAGTCCACGAGTCGATCGACAACTCCTCATGCCGACTCTACATTACTCCTCGAGTTGAGTTCACTCCTTGAGTTGAGTTTCTAGTCAACGAGTCGATCGACAACTCCTCGTGCCGACTCTACACTTCTCCTCGAGTTGAGTTCACTCCTCGAGTCGAGTACCGAGTCCACGAGTCGACAAGCTACTCCTCGTGCCGACTCTACATTACTCCTCGAGTTGAGTTCACTCCTCGAGTTGAGTTTCGAGTCCACGAGTCGATCGACAACTCCTCGTGCCGACTCTACATTACTCCTCGAGTTGAGTTCACTCCTCGAGTTGAGTTTCGAGTCCACGAGTCGATCGACAACTCCTCGTGCCGACTCTACATTACTCCTCGAGTTGAGTTCACTCCTCGAGTTGAGTTTTGAGTCCACGAGTCGATCGACAACTCCTCGTTCCGACTCTACATTTCTCCTCGAGTTGAGTTCAATCCTCGAGTTGAGTTTCGAGTCCACGAGTCGATCGACAACTCCTCGTGCCGACTCTACATTACTCCTCGAGTTGAGTTCACTCCTTGAGTTGAGTTTCGAGTCCACGAGTCGATCGACAACTCCTCGTGCCGACTCTACACTTCTCCTCGAGTTGAGTTCACTCCTCGAGTCGAGTACCGAGTCCACGAGTCGACAAGCTACTCCTCGTGCCGACTCTACATTACTCCTCGAGTTGAGTTCACTCCTCGAGTTGAGTTTCGAGTCCACGAGTCGATCGACAACTCCTCGTGCCGACTCTACATTACTCCTCGAGTTGAGTTCACTCCTCGAGTTGAGTTTCGAGTCCACGAGTCGATCGACAACTCCTCGTGCCGACTCTACACTACTCCTCGAGTTGAGTTCACTCGTCGAGTCTAAAACCGAGTCCACGAGTCGACAAGGTACTCCTCGTGCCGACTCCACATTTCTCCTCGAGTTGAGTTCACTCCTCGAGTCATGCACCGAGTCCACGAGTCGACAAGCTACTCCTCGTGCCGACTCTACGTTTCTCCTCGAGTTGAGTTCACTCCTCGAGTCGAGTACCGAGTCCGCGAGTCGACAAGCTACTCCTCGTGCCGACTCTACACTTCTCCTCTAGTTGAGTTCACTCCTCGAGTCGAGTACCGAGTCCACGAGTCGACAAGCTACTCCTCGTGCCGACTCTACATTACTCCTCGAGTTGAGTTCACTCCTCGAGTTGAGTTTCGAGTCCACGAGTCGGTCGACAACTCCTCGTGCCGACTCTACATTACTCCTCGAGTTGAGTTCACTCCTCGAGTTGAGTTTTGAGTCCACGAGTCGATCGACAACTCCTCGTTCCGACTCTACATTTCTCCTCGAGTTGAGTTCAATCCTCGAGTTGAGTTTCGAGTCCACGAGTCGATCGACAACTCCTCGTGCCGACTCTACATTACTCCTCGAGTTGAGTTCACTCCTTGAGTTGAGTTTCGAGTCCACGAGTCGATCGACAACTCCTCGTGCCGACTCTACACTTCTCCTCGAGTTGAGTTCACTCCTCGAGTCGAGTACCGAGTCCACGAGTCGACAAGCTACTCCTCGTGCCGACTCTACATTACTCCTCGAGTTGAGTTCACTCCTCGAGTTGAGTTTCGAGTCCACGAGTCGATCGACAACTCCTCGTGCCAACTCTACATTACTCCTCGAGTTGAGTTCACTCCTCGAGTTGAGTTTCGAGTCCACGAGTCGATCGACAACTCCTCGTGCCGACTCTACACTACTCCTCGAGTTGAGTTCACTCGTCGAGTCTAAAACCGAGTCCACGAGTCGACAAGGTACTCCTCGTGCCGACTCCACATTTCTCCTCGAGTTGAGTTCACTCCTCGAGTCATGCACCGAGTCCACGAGTCGACAAGCTACTCCTCGTGCCGACTCTACGTTTCTCCTCGAGTTGAGTTCACTCCTCGAGTCGAGTACCGAGTCCGCGAGTCGACAAGCTACTCCTCGTGCCGACTCTACACTTCTCCTCCAGTTGAGTTCACTCCTCGAGTCGAGTACCGAGTCCACGAGTCGACAAGCTACTCCTCGTGCCGACTCTACATTACTCCTCGAGTTTAGTTCACTCCTCCAGTTGAGTTTCGAGTCCACGAGTCGGTCGACAACTCCTCGTGCCGACTCTACATTACTCCTCGAGTTGAGTTCACTCCTCGAGTTGAGTTTTGAGTCCACGAGTCGATCGACAACTCCTCGTTCCGACTATACATTTCTCCTCGAGTTGAATTCAATCCTCGAGTTGAGTTTCGAGTCCACGAGTCGATCGACAACTCCTCGTGCCGACTCTACATTACTCCTCGAGTTGAGTTCACTCCTTGAGTTGAGTTTCGAGTCAACGAGTCGATCGACAACTCCTCGTGCCGACTCTACACTTCTCCTCGAGTTGAGTTCACTCCTCGAGTCGAGTACCGAGTCCACGAGTCGACAAGCTACTCCTCGTGCCGACTCTACATTACTCCTCGAGTTGAGTTCACTCCTCGAGTTGAGTTTCGAGTCCACGAGTCGATCGACAACTCCTCGTGCCGACTCTACATTACTCCTCGAGTTGAGTTCACTCCTCGAGTTGAGTTTCGAGTCCACGAGTCGATCGACAACTCCTCGTGCCGACTCTACATTACTCCTCGAGTTGAGTTCACTCCTCGAGTTGAGTTTTGAGTCCACGAGTCGATCGACAACTCCTCGTTCCGACTCTACATTTCTCCTCGAGTTGAGTTCAATCCTCGAGTTGAGTTTCGAGTCCACGAGTCGATCGACAACTCCTCGTGCCGACTCTACATTACTCCTCGAGTTGAGTTCACTCCTTGAGTTGAGTTTCGAGTCCACGAGTCGATCGACAACTCCTCGTGCCGACTCTACACTTCTCCTCGAGTTGAGTTCACTCCTCGAGTCGAGTACCGAGTCCACGAGTCGACAAGCTACTCCTCGTGCCGACTCTACACTTCTCCTCGAGTTGAGTTCACTCCTTGAGTCGAGTACCGAGTCCACGAGTCGACAGGCTACTCCTCGTGCCGACTCTACATTACTCCTCGAGTTTAGTTCACTCCTCCAGTTGAGTTTCGAGTCCACGAGTCGGTCGACAACTCCTCGTGCCGACTCTACATTACTTCTCGAGTTGAGTTCACTCCTCGAGTTGAGTTTCGAGTCCACGAGTCGATCGACAACTCCTCGTTCCGACTATACATTTCTCCTCGAGTTGAATTCAATCCTCGAGTTGAGTTTCGAGTCCACGAGTCGATCGACAACTCCTCGTGCCGACTCTACATTACTCCTCGAGTTGAGTTCACTCCTTGAGTTGAGTTTCGAGTCAACGAGTCGATCGACAACTCCTCGTGCCGACTCTACACTTCTCCTCGAGTTGAGTTCACTCCTCGAGTCGAGTACCGAGTCCACGAGTCGACAAGCTACTCCTCGTGCCGACTCTACATTACTCCTCGAGTTGAGTTCACTCCTCGAGTTGAGTTTCGAGTCCACGAGTCGATCGACAACTCCTCGTGCCGACTCTACATTACTCCTCGAGTTGAGTTCACTCCTCGAGTTGAGTTTCGAGTCCACGAGTCGATCGACAACTCCTCGTGCCGACTCTACATTACTCCTCGAGTTGAGTTCACTCCTCGAGTTGAGTTTTGAGTCCACGAGTCGATCGACAACTCCTCGTTCCGACTCTACATTTCTCCTCGAGTTGAGTTCAATCCTCGAGTTGAGTTTCGAGTCCACGAGTCGATCGACAACTCCTCGTGCCGACTCTACATTACTCCTCGAGTTGAGTTCACTCCTTGAGTTGAGTTTCGAGTCCACGAGTCGATCGACAACTCCTCGTGCCGACTCTACACTTCTCCTCGAGTTGAGTTCACTCCTCGAGTCGAGTACCGAGTCCACGAGTCGACAAGCTACTCCTCGTGCCGACTCTACACTTCTCCTCGAGTTGAGTTCACTCCTTGAGTCGAGTACCGAGTCCACGAGTCGACAGGCTACTCCTCGTGCCGACTCTACATTACTCCTCGAGTTTAGTTCACTCCTCCAGTTGAGTTTCGAGTCCACGAGTCGGTCGACAACTCCTCGTGCCGACTCTACATTACTTCTCGAGTTGAGTTCACTCCTCGAGTTGAGTTTCGAGTCCACGAGTCGATCGACAACTCCTCGTTCCGACTATACATTTCTCCTCGAGTTGAATTCAATCCTCGAGTTGAGTTTCGAGTCCACGAGTCGATCGACAACTCCTCGTGCCGACTCTACATTACTCCTCGAGTTGAGTTCACTCCTTGAGTTGAGTTTCGAGTCAACGAGTCGATCGACAACTCCTCGTGCCGACTCTACACTTCTCCTCGAGTTGAGTTCACTCCTCGAGTCGAGTACCGAGTCCACGAGTCGACAAGCTACTCCTTGTGCCGACTCTACATTACTCCTCGAGTTGAGTTCACTCCTCGAGTTGAGTTTCGAGTCCACGAGTCGATCGACAACTCCTCGTGCCGACTCTACATTACTCCTCGAGTTGAGTTCACTCCTCGAGTTGAGTTTCGAGTCCACGAGTCGATCGACAACTCCTCGTGCCGACTCTACATTACTCCTCGAGTTGAGTTCACTCCTCGAGTTGAGTTTTGAGTCCACGAGTCGATCGACAACTCCTCGTTCCGACTCTACATTTCTCCTCGAGTTGAGTTCAATCCTCGAGTTGAGTTTCGAGTCCACGAGTCGATCGACAACTCCTCGTGCCGACTCTACATTACTCCTCGAGTTGAGTTCACTCCTTGAGTTGAGTTTCGAGTCCACGAGTCGATCGACAACTCCTCGTGCCGACTCTACACTTCTCCTCGAGTTGAGTTCACTCCTCGAGTCGAGTACCGAGTCCACGAGTCGACAAGCTACTCCTCGTGCCGACTCTACATTACTCCTCGAGTTGAGTTCACTCCTCGAGTTGAGTTTCGAGTCCACGAGTCGATCGACAACTCCTCGTGCCGACTCTACATTACTCCTCGAGTTGAGTTCACTCCTCGAGTTGAGTTTCGAGTCCACGAGTCGATCGACAACTCCTCGTGCCGACTCTACACTACTCCTCGAGTTGAGTTCACTCGTCGAGTCTAAAACCGAGTCCACGAGTCGACAAGGTACTCCTCGTGCCGACTCCACATTTCTCCTCGAGTTGAGTTCACTCCTCGAGTCATGCACCGAGTCCACGAGTCGACAAGCTACTCCTCGTGCCGACTCTACGTTTCTCCTCGAGTTGAGTTCACTCCTCGAGTCGAGTACCGAGTCCGCGAGTCGACAAGCTACTCCTCGTGCCGACTCTACACTTCTCCTCTAGTTGAGTTCACTCCTCGAGTCGAGTACCGAGTCCACGAGTCGACAAGCTACTCCTCGTGCCGACTCTACATTACTCCTCGAGTTGAGTTCACTCCTTGAGTTGAGTTTCGAGTCCACGAGTCGGTCGACAACTCCTCGTGCCGACTCTACATTACTCCTCGAGTTGAGTTCACTCCTCGAGTTGAGTTTTGAGTCCACGAGTCGATCGACAACTCCTCGTTCCGACTCTACATTTCTCCTCGAGTTGAGTTCAATCCTCGAGTTGAGTTTCGAGTCCACGAGTCGATCGACAACTCCTCGTGCCGACTCTACATTACTCCTCGAGTTGACTTCACTCCTTGAGTTGAGTTTCGAGTCCACGAGTCGATCGACAACTCCTCGTGCCGACTCTACACTTCTCCTCGAGTTGAGTTCACTCCTCGAGTCGAGTACCGAGTCCACGAGTCGACAAGCTACTCCTCGTGCCGACTCTACATTACTCCTCGAGTTGAGTTCACTCCTCGAGTTGAGTTTCGAGTCCACGAGTCGATCGACAACTCCTCGTGCCAACTCTACATTACTCCTCGAGTTGAGTTCACTCCTCGAGTTGAGTTTCGAGTCCACGAGTCGATCGACAACTCCTCGTGCCGACTCTACACTACTCCTCGAGTTGAGTTCACTCGTCGAGTCTAAAACCGAGTCCACGAGTCGACAAGGTACTCCTCGTGCCGACTCCACATTTCTCCTCGAGTTGAGTTCACTCCTCGAGTCATGCACCGAGTCCACGAGTCGACAAGCTACTCCTCGTGCCGACTCTACGTTTCTCCTCGAGTTGAGTTCACTCCTCGAGTCGAGTACCGAGTCCGCGAGTCGACAAGCTACTCCTCGTGCCGACTCTACACTTCTCCTCCAGTTGAGTTCACTCCTCGAGTCGAGTACCGAGTCCACGAGTCGACAAGCTACTCCTCGTGCCGACTCTACATTACTCCTCGAGTTTAGTTCACTCCTCCAGTTGAGTTTCGAGTCCACGAGTCGGTCGACAACTCCTCGTGCCGACTCTACATTACTCCTCGAGTTGAGTTCACTCCTCGAGTTGAGTTTCGAGTCCACGAGTCGATCGACAACTCCTCGTTCCGACTATACATTTCTCCTCGAGTTGAATTCAATCCTCGAGTTGAGTTTCGAGTCCACGAGTCGATCGACAACTCCTCGTGCCGACTCTACATTACTCCTCGAGTTGAGTTCACTCCTTGAGTTGAGTTTCGAGTCAACGAGTCGATCGACAACTCCTCGTGCCGACTCTACACTTCTCCTCGAGTTGAGTTCACTCCTCGAGTCGAGTACCGAGTCCACGAGTCGACAAGCTACTCCTCGTGCCGACTCTACATTACTCCTCGAGTTGAGTTCACTCCTCGAGTTGAGTTTCGAGTCCACGAGTCGATCGACAACTCCTCGTGCCGACTCTACATTACTCCTCGAGTTGAGTTCACTCCTCGAGTTGAGTTTCGAGTCCACGAGTCGATCGACAACTCCTCGTGCCGACTCTACATTACTCCTCGAGTTGAGTTCACTCCTCGAGTTGAGTTTTGAGTCCACGAGTCGATCGACAACTCCTCGTTCCGACTCTACATTTCTCCTCGAGTTGAGTTCAATCCTCGAGTTGAGTTTCGAGTCCACGAGTCGATCGACAACTCCTCGTGCCGACTCTACATTACTCCTCGAGTTGAGTTCACTCCTTGAGTTGAGTTTCGAGTCCACGAGTCGATCGACAACTCCTCGTGCCGACTCTACACTTCTCCTCGAGTTGAGTTCACTCCTCGAGTCGAGTACCGAGTCCACGAGTCGACAAGCTACTCCTCGTGCCGACTCTACACTTCTCCTCGAGTTGAGTTCACTCCTTGAGTCGAGTACCGAGTCCACGAGTCGACAGGCTACTCCTCGTGCCGACTCTACATTACTCCTCGAGTTGAGTTCACTCCTCCAGTTGAGTTTCGAGTCCACGAGTCGGTCGACAACTCCTCGTGCCGACTCTACATTACTTCTCGAGTTGAGTTCACTCCTCGAGTTGAGTTTCGAGTCCACGAGTCGATCGACAACTCCTCGTGCCGACTCTACATTACTCCTCGAGTTGAGTTCACTCCTCGAGTTGAGTTTCGAGTCCACGAGTCGATCGACAACTCCTCGTGCCGACTCTACATTACTCCTCGAGTTGAGTTCACTCCTCGAGTTGAGTTTTGAGTCCACGAGTCGATCGACAACTCCTCGTTCCGACTCTACATTTCTCCTCGAGTTGAGTTCAATCCTCGAGTTGAGTTTCGAGTCCACGAGTCGATCGACAACTCCTCGTGCCGACTCTACATTACTCCTCGAGTTGAGTTCACTCCTTGAGTTGAGTTTCGAGTCCACGAGTCGATCGACAACTCCTCGTGCCGACTCTACACTTCTCCTCGAGTTGAGTTCACTCCTCGAGTCGAGTACCGAGTCCACGAGTCGACAAGCTACTCCTCGTGCCGACTCTACATTACTCCTCGAGTTAAGTTCACTCCTCGAGTTGAGTTTCGAGTCCACGAGTCGATCGACAACTCCTCGTGCCGACTCTACATTACTCCTCGAGTTGAGTTCACTCCTCGAGTTGAGTTTCGAGTCCACGAGTCGATCGACAACTCCTCGTGCCGACTCTACACTACTCCTCGAGTTGAGTTCACTCGTCGAGTCTAAAACCGAGTCCACGAGTCGACAAGGTACTCCTCGTGCCGACTCCACATTTCTCCTCGAGTTGAGTTCACTCCTCGAGTCATGCACCGAGTCCACGAGTCGACAAGCTACTCCTCGTGCCGACTCTACGTTTCTCCTCGAGTTGAGTTCACTCCTCGAGTCGAGTACCGAGTCCGCGAGTCGACAAGCTACTCCTCGTGCCGACTCTACACTTCTCCTCCAGTTGAGTTCACTCCTCGAGTCGAGTACCGAGTCCACGAGTCGACAAGCTACTCCTCGTGCCGACTCTACATTACTCCTCGAGTTGAGTTCACTCCTCGAGTTGAGTTTCGAGTCCACGAGTCGGTCGACAACTCCTCGTGCCGACTCTACATTACTCCTCGAGTTGTGTTCACTCCTCGAGTTGAGTTTTGAGTCCACGAGTCGATCGACAACTCCTCGTTCCGACTCTACATTTCTCCTCGAGTTGAGTTCAATCCTCGAGTTGAGTTTCGAGTCCACGAGTCGATCGACAACTCCTCGTGCCGACTCTACATTACTCCTCGAGTTGAGTTCACTCCTTGAGTTGAGTTTCGAGTCCACGAGTCGATCGACAACTCCTCGTGCCGACTCTACATTACTCCTCGAGTTGAGTTCACTCCTCGAGTTGAGTTTTGAGTCCACGAGTCGATCGACAACTCCTCGTTCCGACTCTACATTTCTCCTCGAGTTGAGTTCAATCCTCGAGTTGAGTTTCGAGTCCACGAGTCGATCGACAACTCCTCGTGCCGACTCTACATTACTCCTCGAGTTGAGTTCACTCCTTGAGTTGAGTTTCGAGTCCACGAGTCGATCGACAACTCCTCGTGCCGACTCTACACTTCTCCTCGAGTTGAGTTCACTCCTCGAGTCGAGTACCGAGTCCACGAGTCGACAAGCTACTCCTCGTGCCGACTCTACATTACTCCTCGAGTTGAGTTCACTCCTCGAGTTGAGTTTCGAGTCCACGAGTCGATCGACAACTCCTCGTGCCAACTCTACATTACTCCTCGAGTTGAGTTCACTCCTCGAGTTGAGTTTCGAGTCCACGAGTCGATCGACAACTCCTCGTGCCGACTCTACACAACTCCTCGAGTTTAGTTTACTCGTCGAGTCGAGCACCGAGTCCACGAGTCGACAAGGTACTCCTCGTGCCGACTCCACATTTCTCCTCGAGTTGAGGTCACTCCTCGAGTCATGCACCGAGTCCACGAGTCGACAAGCTACTCCTCGTGCCGACTCTACGTTTCTCCTCGAGTTGAGTTCACTCCTCGAGTCGAGTACCGAGTCCACGAGTCGACAAGCTACTCCTCGTGCCGACTCTACACTTCTCCTCGAGTTGAGTTCACTCCTTGAGTCGAGTACCGAGTCCACGAGTCGACAGGCTACTCCTCGTGCCGACTCTACATTACTCCTCGAGTTTAGTTCACTCCTCCAGTTGAGTTTCGAGTCCACGAGTCGGTCGACAACTCCTCGTGCCGACTCTACATTACTTCTCGAGTTGAGTTCACTCCTCGAGTTGAGTTTCGAGTCCACGAGTCGATCGACAACTCCTCGTTCCGACTATACATTTCTCCTCGAGTTGAATTCAATCCTCGAGTTGAGTTTCGAGTCCACGAGTCGATCGACAACTCCTCGTGCCGACTCTACATTACTCCTCGAGTTGAGTTCACTCCTTGAGTTGAGTTTCGAGTCAACGAGTCGATCGACAACTCCTCGTGCCGACTCTACACTTCTCCTCGAGTTGAGTTCACTCCTCGAGTCGAGTACCGAGTCCACGAGTCGACAAGCTACTCCTCGTGCCGACTCTACATTACTCCTCGAGTTGAGTTCACTCCTCGAGTTGACTTTCGAGTCCACGAGTCGATCGACAACTCCTCGTGCCGACTCTACATTACTCCTCGAGTTGAGTTCACTCCTCGAGTTGAGTTTCGAGTCCACGAGTCGATCGACAACTCCTCGTGCCGACTCTACATTACTCCTCGAGTTGAGTTCACTCCTCGAGTTGAGTTTTGAGTCCACGAGTCGATCGACAACTCCTCGTTCCGACTCTACATTTCTCCTCGAGTTGAGTTCAATCCTCGAGTTGAGTTTCGAGTCCACGAGTCGATCGACAACTCCTCGTGCCGACTCTACATTACTCCTCGAGTTGAGTTCACTCCTTGAGTTGAGTTTCGAGTCCACGAGTCGATCGACAACTCCTCGTGCCGACTCTACACTTCTCCTCGAGTTGAGTTCACTCCTCGAGTCGAGTACCGAGTCCACGAGTCGACAAGCTACTCCTCGTGCCGACTCTACATTACTCCTCGAGTTGAGTTCACTCCTCGAGTTGAGTTTCGAGTCCACGAGTCGATCGACAACTCCTCGTGCCAACTCTACATTACTCCTCGAGTTGAGTTCACTCCTCGAGTTGAGTTTCGAGTCCACGAGTCGATCGACAACTCCTCGTGCCGACTCTACACAACTCCTCGAGTTTAGTTTACTCGTCGAGTCGAGCACCGAGTCCACGAGTCGACAAGGTACTCCTCGTGCCGACTCCACATTTCTCCTCGAGTTGAGGTCACTCCTCGAGTCATGCACCGAGTCCACGAGTCGACAAGCTACTCCTCGTGCCGACTCTACGTTTCTCCTCGAGTTGAGTTCACTCCTCGAGTCGAGTACCGAGTCCACGAGTCGACAAGCTACTCCTCGTGCCGACTCTACACTTCTCCTCGAGTTGAGTTCACTCCTTGAGTCGAGTACCGAGTCCACGAGTCGACAAGCTACTCCTCGTGCCGACTCTACATTACTCCTCTAGTTTAGTTCACTCCTCCAGTTGAGTTTCGAGTCCATGAGTCGGTCGACAACTCCTCGTGCCGACTCTACATTACTTCTCGAGTTGAGTTCACTCCTCGAGTTGAGTTTCGAGTCCACGAGTCGATCGACAACTCCTCGTTCTGACTATACATTTCTCCTCGAGTTGAATTCAATCCTCGAGTTGAGTTTCGAGTCCACGAGTCGATCGACAACTCCTCGTGCCGACTCTACATTACTCCTCGAGTTGAGTTCACTCCTTGAGTTGAGTTTCGAGTCAACGAGTCGATCGACAACTCCTCGTGCCGACTCTACACTTCTCCTCGAGTTGAGTTCACTCCTCGAGTCGAGTACCGAGTCCACGAGTCGACAAGCTACTCCTCGTGCCGACTCTACATTACTCCTCGAGTTGATTTCACTCCTCGAGTTGAGTTTCGAGTCCACGAGTCGATCGACAACTCCTCGTGCCGACTCTACATTACTCCTCGAGTTGAGTTCACTCCTCGAGTTGAGTTTCGAGTCCACGAGTCGATCGACAACTCCTCGTGCCGACTCTACACTACTCCTCGAGTTGAGTTCACTCGTCGAGTCTAAAACCGAGTCCACGAGTCGACAAGGTACTCCTCGTGCCGACTCCACATTTCTCCTCGAGTTGAGTTCACTCCTCGAGTCATGCACCGAGTCCACGAGTCGACAAGCTACTCCTCGTGCCGACTCTACGTTTCTCCTCGAGTTGAGTTCACTCCTCGAGTCGAGTACCGAGTCCGCGAGTTGACAAGCTACTCCTCGTGCCGACTCTACACTTCTCCTCCAGTTGAGTTCACTCCTCGAGTCGAGTACCGAGTCCACGAGTCGACAAGCTACTCCTCGTGCCGACTCTACATTACTCCTCGAGTTGAGTTCACTCCTCGAGTTGAGTTTCGAGTCCACGAGTCGGTCGACAACTCCTCGTGCCGACTCTACATTACTCCTCGAGTTGAGTTCACTCCTCGAGTTGAGTTTTGAGTCCACGAGTCGATCGACAACTCCTCGTTCCGACTCTACATTTCTCCTCGAGTTGAGTTCAATCCTCGAGTTGAGTTTCGAGTCCACGAGTCGATCGACAACTCCTCGTGCCGACTCTACATTACTCCTCGAGTTGAGTTCACTCCTTGAGTTGAGTTTCGAGTCCACGAGTCGATCGACAACTCCTCGTGCCGACTCTACACTTCTCCTCGAGTTGAGTTCACTCCTCGAGTCGAGTACCGAGTCCACGAGTCGACAAGCTACTCCTCGTGCCGACTCTACATTACTCCTCGAGTTGAGTTCACTCCTCGAGTTGAGTTTCGAGTCCACGAGTCGATCGACAACTCCTCGTGCCAACTCTACATTACTCCTCGAGTTGAGTTCACTCCTCGAGTTGAGTTTCGAGTCCACGAGTCGATCGACAACTCCTCGTGCCGACTCTACACAACTCCTCGAGTTTAGTTTACTCGTCGAGTCGAGCACCGAGTCCACGAGTCGACAAGGTACTCCTCGTGCCGACTCCACATTTCTCCTCGAGTTGAGGTCACTCCTCGAGTCATGCACCGAGTCCACGAGTCGACAAGCTACTCCTCGTGCCGACTCTACGTTTCTCCTCGAGTTGAGTTCACTCCTCGAGTCGAGTACCGAGTCCACGAGGCGACAAGCTACTCCTCGTGCCGACTCTACACTTCTCCTCGAGTTGAGTTCACTCCTTGAGTCGAGTACCGAGTCCACGAGTCGACAGGCTACTCCTCGTGCCGACTCTACATTACTCCTCGAGTTTAGTTCACTCCTCCAGTTGAGTTTCGAGTCCACGAGTCGGTCGACAACTCCTCGTGCCGACTCTACATTACTTCTCGAGTTGAGTTCACTCCTCGAGTTGAGTTTCGAGTCCACGAGTCGATCGACAACTCCTCGTTCCGACTATACATTTCTCCTCGAGTTGAATTCAATCCTCGAGTTGAGTTTCGAGTCCACGAGTCGATCGACAACTCCTCGTGCCGACTCTACATTACTCCTCGAGTTGAGTTCACTCCTTGAGTTGAGTTTCGAGTCAACGAGTCGATCGACAACTCCTCGTGCCGACTCTACACTTCTCCTCGAGTTGAGTTCACTCCTCGAGTCGAGTACCGAGTCCACGAGTCGACAAGCTACTCCTCGTGCCGACTCTACATTACTCCTCGAGTTGAGTTCACTCCTCGAGTTGAGTTTCGAGTCCACGAGTCGATCGACAACTCCTCGTGCCGACTCTACATTACTCCTCGAGTTGAGTTCACTCCTCGAGTTGAGTTTCGAGTCCACGAGTCGATCGACAACTCCTCGTGCCGACTCTACATTACTCCTCGAGTTGAGTTCACTCCTCGAGTTGAGTTTTGAGTCCACGAGTCGATCGACAACTCCTCGTTCCGACTCTACATTTCTCCTCGAGTTGAGTTCAATCCTCGAGTTGAGTTTCGAGTCCACGAGTCGATCGACAACTCCTCGTGCCGACTCTACATTACTCCTCGAGTTGAGTTCACTCCTTGAGTTGAGTTTCGAGTCCACGAGTCGATCGACAACTCCTCGTGCCGACTCTACACTTCTCCTCGAGTTGAGTTCACTCCTCGAGTCGAGTACCGAGTCCACGAGTCGACAAGCTACTCCTCGTGCCGACTCTACATTACTCCTCGAGTTGAGTTCACTCCTCGAGTTGAGTTTCGAGTCCACGAGTCGATCGACAACTCCTCGTGCCAACTCTACATTACTCCTCGAGTTGAGTTCACTCCTCGAGTTGAGTTTCGAGTCCACGAGTCGATCGACAACTCCTCGTGCCGACTCTACACAACTCCTCGAGTTTAGTTTACTCGTCGAGTCGAGCACCGAGTCCACGAGTCGACAAGGTACTCCTCGTGCCGACTCCACATTTCTCCTCGAGTTGAGGTCACTCCTCGAGTCATGCACCGAGTCCACGAGTCGACAAGCTACTCCTCGTGCCGACTCTACGTTTCTCCTCGAGTTGAGTTCACTCCTCGAGTCGAGTACCGAGTCCACGAGTCGACAAGCTACTCCTCGTGCCGACTCTACACTTCTCCTCGAGTTGAGTTCACTCCTTGAGTCGAGTACCGAGTCCACGAGTCGACAAGCTACTCCTCGTGCCGACTCTACATTACTCCTCTAGTTTAGTTCACTCCTCCAGTTGAGTTTCGAGTCCACGAGTCGGTCGACAACTCCTCGTGCCGACTCTACATTACTTCTCGAGTTGAGTTCACTCCTCGAGTTGAGTTTCGAGTCCACGAGTCGATCGACAACTCCTCGTTCTGACTATACATTTCTCCTCGAGTTGAATTCAATCCTCGAGTTGAGTTTCGAGTCCACGAGTCGATCGACAACTCCTCGTGCCGACTCTACATTACTCCTCGAGTTGAGTTCACTCCTTGAGTTGAGTTTCGAGTCAACGAGTCGATCGACAACTCCTCGTGCCGACTCTACACTTCTCCTCGAGTTGAGTTCACTCCTCGAGTCGAGTACCGAGTCCACGAGTCGACAAGCTACTCCTCGTGCCGACTCTACATTACTCCTCGAGTTGAGTTCACTCCTCGAGTTGAGTTTCGAGTCCACGAGTCGATCGACAACTCCTCGTGCCGACTCTACATTACTCCTCGAGTTGAGTTCACTCCTCGAGTTGAGTTTCGAGTCCACGAGTCGATCGACAACTCCTCGTGCCGACTCTACACTACTCCTCGAGTTGAGTTCACTCGTCGAGTCTAAAACCGAGTCCACGAGTCGACAAGGTACTCCTCGTGCCGACTCCACATTTCTCCTCGAGTTGAGTTCACTCCTCGAGTCATGCACCGAGTCCACGAGTCGACAAGCTACTCCTCGTGCCGACTCTATGTTTCTCCTCGAGTTGAGTTCACTCCTCGAGTCGAGTACCGAGTCCGCGAGTTGACAAGCTACTCCTCGTGCCGACTCTACACTTCTCCTCCAGTTGAGTTCACTCCTCGAGTCGAGTACCGAGTCCACGAGTCGACAAGCTACTCCTCGTGCCGACTCTACATTACTCCTCGAGTTGAGTTCACTCCTCGAGTTGAGTTTCGAGTCCACGAGTCGGTCGACAACTCCTCGTGCCGACTCTACATTACTCCTCGAGTTGAGTTCACTCCTCGAGTTGAGTTTTGAGTCCACGAGTCGATCGACAACTCCTCGTTCCGACTCTACATTTCTCCTCGAGTTGAGTTCAATCCTCGAGTTGAGTTTCGAGTCCACGAGTCGATCGACAACTCCTCGTGCCGACTCTACATTACTCCTCGAGTTGAGTTCACTCCTTGAGTTGAGTTTCGAGTCCACGAGTCGATCGACAACTCCTCGTGCCGACTCTACACTTCTCCTCGAGTTGAGTTCACTCCTCGAGTCGAGTACCGAGTCCACGAGTCGACAAGCTACTCCTCGTGCCGACTCTACATTACTCCTCGAGTTGAGTTCACTCCTCGAGTTGAGTTTCGAGTCCACGAGTCGATCGACAACTCCTCGTGCCGACTCTACATTACTCCTCGAGTTGAGTTCACTCCTCGAGTTGAGTTTCGAGTCCACGAGTCGATCGACAACTCCTCGTGCCGACTCTACACTACTCCTCGAGTTGAGTTCACTCGTCGAGTCTAGCACCGAGTCCACGAGTCGACAAGGTACTCCTCGTGCCGACTCCACATTTCTCCTCGAGTTGAGTTCACTCCTCGAGTCATGCACCGAGTCCACGAGTCGACAAGCTACTCCTCGTGCCGACTCTACGTTTCTCCTCGAGTTGAGTTCACTCCTCGAGTCGAGTACCGAGTCCGCGAGTCGACAAGCTACTCCTCGTGCCGACTCTACACTTCTCCTCCAGTTGAGTTCACTCCTCGAGTCGAGTACCGAGTCCACGAGTCGACAAGCTACTCCTCGTGCCGACTCTACATTACTCCTCGAGTTGAGTTCACTCCTCGAGTTGAGTTTCGAGTCCACGAGTCGGTCGACAACTCCTCGTGCCGACTCTACATTACTCCTCGAGTTGAGTTCACTCCTCGAGTTGAGTTTTGAGTCCACGAGTCGATCGACAACTCCTCGTTCCGACTCTACATTTCTCCTCGAGTTGAGTTCAATCCTCGAGTTGAGTTTCGAGTCCACGAGTCGATCGACAACTCCTCGTGCCGACTCTACATTACTCCTCGAGTTGAGTTCACTCCTTGAGTTGAGTTTCGAGTCCACGAGTCGATCGACAACTCCTCGTGCCGACTCTACACTTCTCCTCGAGTTGAGTTCACTCCTCGAGTCGAGTACCGAGTCCACGAGTCGACAAGCTACTCCTCGTGCCGACTCTACATTACTCCTCGAGTTGAGTTCACTCCTCGAGTTGAGTTTCGAGTCCACGAGTCGATCGACAACTCCTCGTGCCGACTCTACATTACTCCTCGAGTTGAGTTCACTCCTCGAGTTGAGTTTCGAGTCCACGAGTCGATCGACAACTCCTCGTGCCGACTCTACATAACTCCTCGAATTTAGTTTACTCGTCGAGTCGAGCACCGAGTCCACGAGTCGACAAGGTACTCCTCGTGCCGACTCCACATTTCTCCTCGAGTTGAGTTCACTCCTCGAGTCATGCACCGAGTCCACGAGTCGACAAGCTACTCCTCGTGCCGACTCTACGTTTCTCCTCGAGTTGAGTTCACTCCTCGAGTCGAGTACCGAGTCCACGAGTCGACAAGCTACTCCTCGTGCCGACTCTACACTTCTTCTCGAGTTGAGTTCACTCCTCGAGTCGAGTACCGAGTCCACGAGTCGACAAGCTACTCCTCGTGCCGACTCTACATTACTCCTCGAGTTGAGTTCACTCCTCGAGTTGAGTTTCGAGTCCACGAGTCGATCGACAACTCCTCGTGCCGACTCTACACAACTCCTCGAGTTTAGTTTACTCGTCGAGTCGAGCACCGAGTCCACGAGTCGACAAGGTACTCCTCGCGCCGACTCCACATTTCTCCTCGAGTTGAGTTCACTCCTCGAGTCATGCACCGAGTCCACGAGTCGACAAGCTACTCCTCGTGCCGACTCTACGTTTCTACTCGAGTTGAGTTCACTCCTCGAGTGGAGTACCGAGTCCACGAGTCGACAAGCTACTCCTCGTGCCGACTCTACACTTCTCCTCGAATTGAGTTCACTCCTCGAGTCGAGTACCGAGTCCACGAGTCGACAAGCTACTCCTCGTGCCGACTCTACATTACTCCTCGAGTTGAGTTCACTCCTCCAGTTGAGTTTCGAGTCCACGAGTCGGTCGACAACTCCTCGTGCCGACTCTACATTACTCCTGGAGTTGAGTTCACTCCTCGGGTTGAGTTTCGAGTCCACGAGTCGATCGAAAACTCCTCGTTCCGACTATACATTTCTCCTCGAGTTGAGTTCAATCCTCGAGTTGTGTTTCGAGTCCACGAGTCGATCGACAACTCCTCTTGCCGACTCTACATTACTCCTCGAGTTGAGTTCACTCCTTGAGTTGAGTTTCGAGTCAACGAGTCGATCGACAACTCCTCGTGCCGACTCTACACTTCTGCTCGAGTTGAGTTCACTCCTCGAGTCGAGTACCGAGTCCACGAGTCGACAAGCTACTCCTCGTGCCGACTCTACATTACTCCTCGAGTTGAGTTCACTCCTCGAGTTGAGTTTCGAGTCCACGTGTCGATCGACAACTCCTCGTGCCGACTCTACACTACTCCTCGAGTTGAGTTCACTCGTCGAGTCTAGAACCGAGTCCACGAGTCGACAAGGTACTCCTCGTGCCGACTCCACATTTCTCCTCGAGTTGAGTTCACTCCTCGAGTCATGCACCGAGTCCACGAGTCGACAAGCTACTCCTCGTGCCGACTCTACGTTTCTCCTCGAGTTGAGTTCACTCCTCGAGTCGAGTACCGAGTCCGCGAGTCGACAAGCTACTCCTCGTGCCGACTCTACACTTCTCCTCCAGTTGAGTTCACTCCTCGAGTCGAGTACCGAGTCCACGAGTCGACAAGCTACTCCTCGTGCCGACTCTACATTACTCCTCGAGTTGAGTTCACTCCTCGAGTTGAGTTTCGAGTCCACGAGTCGGTCGACAAGTCCTCGTGCCGACTCTACATTACTCCTCGAGTTGAGTTCACTCCTCGAGTTGAGTTTTGAGTCCACGAGTCGATCGACAACTCCTCGTTCCGACTCTACATTTCTCCTCGAGTTGAGTTCAATCCTCGAGTTGAGTTTCGAGTCCACGAGTCGATCGACAACTCCTCGTGCCGACTCTACATTACTCCTCGAGTTGAGTTCACTCCTTGAATTGAGTTTCGAGTCCACGAGTCGATCGACAACTCCTCGTGCCGACTCTACACTTCTCCTCGAGTTGAGTTCACTCCTCGAGTCGAGTACCGAGTCCACGAGTCGACAAGCTACTCCTCGTGCCGACCCTACATTACTCCTCGAGTTGAGTTCACTCCTCGAGTTGAGTTTCGAGTCCACGAGTCGATCGACAACTCCTCGTGCCGACTCTACATTACTCCTCGAGTTGAGTTCACTCCTCGAGTTGAGTTTCGAGTCCACGAGTCGATCGACAACTCCTCGTGCCGACTCTACACTACTCCTCGAGTTGAGTTCACTCGTCGAGTCTAGCACCGAGTCCACGAGTCGACAAGGTACTCCTCGTGCCGACTCCACATTTCTCCTCGAGTTGAGTTCACTCCTCGAGTCATGCACCGAGTCCACGAGTCGACAAGCTACTCCTCGTGCCGACTCTACGTTTCTCCTCGAGTTGAGTTCACTCCTCGAGTCGAGTACCGAGTCTGCGAGTCGACAAGCTACTCCTCGTGCCGACTCTACACTTCTCCTCCAGTTGAGTTCACTCCTCGAGTCGAGTACCGAGTCCACGAGTCGACAAGCTACTCCTCGTGCCGACTCTACATTACTCCTCGAGTTGAGTTCACTCCTCGAGTTGAGTTTCGAGTCCACGAGTCGGTCGACAACTCCTCGTGCCGACTCTACATTACTCCTCGAGTTGAGTTCACTCCTCGAGTTGAGTTTTGAGTCCACGAGTCGATCGACAACTCCTCGTTCCGAATCTACATTTCTCCTCGAGTTGAGTTCAATCCTCGAGTTGAGTTTCGAGTCCACGAGTCGATCGACAACTCCTCGTGCCGACTCTACATTACTCCTCGAGTTGAGTTCACTCCTTGAGTTGAGTTTCGAGTCCACGAGTCGATCGACAACTCCTCGTGCCGACTCTACACTTCTCCTCGAGTTGAGTTCACTCCTCGAGTCGAGTACCGAGTCCACGAGTCGACAAGCTACTCCTCGTGCCGACTCTACATTACTCCTCGAGTTGAGTTCACTCCTCGAGTTGAGTTTCGAGTCCACGAGTCGATCGACAACTCCTCGTGCCGACTCTACATTACTCCTCGAGTTGAGTTCACTCCTCGAGTTGAGTTTCGAGTCCACGAGTCGATCGACAACTCCTCGTGCCGACTCTACACTACTCCTCGAGTTGAGTTCACTCGTCGAGTCTAGCACCGAGTCCACGAGTCGACAAGGTACTCCTCGTGCCGACTCCACATTTCTCCTCGAGTTGAGTTCACTCCTCGAGTCATGCACCGAGTCCACGAGTCGACAAGCTACTCCTCGTGCCGACTCTACGTTTCTCCTCGAGTTGAGTTCACTCCTCGAGTCGAGTACCGAGTCTGCGAGTCGACAAGCTACTCCTCGTGCCGACTCTACACTTCTCCTCCAGTTGAGTTCACTCCTCGAGTCGAGTACCGAGTCCACGAGTCGACAAGCTACTCCTCGTGCCGACTCTACATTACTCCTCGAGTTGAGTTCACTCCTCGAGTTGAGTTTCGAGTCCACGAGTCGGTCGACAACTCCTCGTGCCGACTCTACATTACTCCTCGAGTTGAGTTCACTCCTCGAGTTGAGTTTTGAGTCCACGAGTCGATCGACAACTCCTCGTTCCGACTCTACATTTCTCCTCGAGTTGAGTTCAATCCTCGAGTTGAGTTTCGAGTCCACGAGTCGATCGACAACTCCTCGTGCCGACTCTACATTACTCCTCGAGTTGAGTTCACTCCTTGAGTTGAGTTTCGAGTCCACGAGTCGATCGACAACTCCTCGTGCCGACTCTACACTTCTCCTCGAGTTGAGTTCACTCCTCGAGTCGAGTACCGAGTCCACGAGTCGACAAGCTACTCCTCGTGCCGACTCTACATTACTCCTCGAGTTGAGTTCACTCCTCGAGTTGAGTTTCGAGTCCACGAGTCGATCGACAACTCCTCGTGCCGACTCTACATTACTCCTCGAGTTGAGTTCACTCCTCGAGTTGAGTTTCGAGTCCACGAGTCGATCGACAACTCCTCGTGCCGACTCTGCACAACTCCTCGAATTTAGTTTACTCGTCGAGTCGAGCACCGAGTCCACGAGTCGACAAGGTACTCCTCGTGCCGACTCCACATTTCTCCTCGAGTTGAGTTCACTCCTCGAGTCATGCACCGAGTCCACGAGTCGACAAGCTACTCCTCGTGCCGACTCTACGTTTCTCCTCGAGTTGAGTTCACTCCTCGAGTCGAGTACCGAGTCCACGAGTCGACAAGCTACTCCTCGTGCCGACTCTACACTTCTCCTCCAGTTGAGTTCACTTCTCGAGTCGAGTACCGAGTCCACGAGTCGACAAGCTACTCCTCGTGCCGACTCTACATTACTCCTCGAGTTGAGTTCACTCCTCGAGTTGAGTTTCGAGTCCACGAGTCGGTCGACAACTCCTCGTGCCGACTCTACATTACTCCTCGAGTTGAGTTCACTCCTCGAGTTGAGTTTTGAGTCCACGAGTCGATCGACAACTCCTCGTTCCGACTCTACATTTCTCCTCGAGTTGAGTTCAATCCTCGAGTTGAGTTTCGAGTCCACGAGTCGATCGACAACTCCTCGTGCCGACTCTACATTACTCCTCGAGTTGAGTTCACTCCTTGAGTTTAGTTTCGAGTCCACGAGTCGATCAACAACTCCTCGTGCCGACTCTACACTTCTCCTCGAGTTGAGTTCACTCCTCGAGTCGAGTACCGAGTCCACGAGTCGACAAGCTACTCCTCGTGCCGACTCTACATTACTCCTCGAGTTGAGTTCACTCCTCGAGTTGAGTTTCGAGTCCACGAGTCGATCGACAACTCCTCGTGCCGACTCTACATTACTCCTCGAGTTGAGTTCACTCCTCGAGTTGAGTTTCGAGTCCACGAGTCGATCGACAACTCCTCGTGCCGACTCTACACAACTCCTCAAGTTTAGTTTACTCGTAGAGTCGAGCACCGAGTCCACGAGTCGACAAGGTACTCCTCGTGCCGACTCCACATTTCTCCTCGAGTTGAGTTCACTCCTCGAGTCGAGTACCGAGTCCACGAGTCGACGAGCTACTCCTCGTGCCGACTCTACACTTCTCCTCGAGTTGAGTTCACTCCTCGAGTCGAGTACCGAGTCCACGAGTCGACAAGCTACTCCTCGTGCCGACTCTACATTACTCCTCGAGTTGAGTTCACTCCTCCAGTTAAGTTTCGAGTCCACGAGTCGGTCGACAACTCCTCGGTGCCGACTCTATATTACTCCTCGAGTTGAGTTCACTCCTCGAGTTGAGTTTCGAGTCCACGAGTCGATCGACAACTCCTCGTGCCGACTCTACACTTCTCCTCGAGTTGAGTTCACTCCTCGAGTCGAGTACCGAGTCCACGAGTCGACAAGCTACTCCTCGTGCCGACTCTACATTACTCCTCGAGTTTAGTTCACTCCTCGAGTTGAGTTTCGAGTCCACGAGTCGATCGACAACTCCTCGTGCCGACTCTACATTACTCCTCGAGTTGAGTTCACTCCTCGAGTTGAGTTTCGAGTCCACGAGTCGATCGACAACTCCTCGTGCCGACTCTACACAACTCCTCGAGTTTAGTTTACTCGTGGAGTCGAGCACCGAGTCCACGAGTCGACAAGGTACTCCTCGTGCCGACTCCACATTTCTCCTCGAGTTGAGTTCACTCCTCGAGTCGAGTACCGAGTCCACGAGTCGACGAGCTACTCCTCGTGCCGACTCTACACTTCTCCTCGAGTTGAGTTCACTCCTCGAGTCGAGTACCGAGTCCACGAGTCGACAAGCTACTCCTCGTGCCGACTCTACATTACTCCTCGAGTTGAGTTCACTCCTCCAGTTGAGTTTCGAGTCCACGAGTCGGTCGACAACTCCTCGGTGCCGACTCTATATTACTCCTCGAGTTGAGTTCACTCCTCGAGTTGAGTTTCGAGTCCACGAGTCGATCGACAACTCCTCGTGCCGACTCTACACTTCTCCTCGAGTTGAGTTCACTCCTCGAGTCGAGTACCGAGTCCACGAGTCGATAAGCTACTCCTCGTGCCGACTCTACATTACTCCTCGAGTTGAGTTCACTCCTCCAGTTGAGTTTCGAGTCCACGAGTCGGTCGACAACTCCTCGGTGCCGACTCTATATTACTCCTCGAGTCGAGTTCACTCCTCGAGTTGAGTTTCGAGTCCACGAGTCGATCGACAACTCCTCGTGCCGACTCTACACTTCTCCTCGAGTTGAGTTCACTCCTCGAGTCGAGTACCGAGTCCACGAGTCGACAAGCTACTCCTCGTGCCGACTCTACATTACTCCTCGAGTTGAGTTCACTCCTCCAGTTGAGTTTCGAGTCCACGAGTCGGTCGACAACTCCTCGGTGCCGACTCTATATTACTCCTCGAGTTGAGTTCACTCCTCGAGTTGAGTTTCGAGTCCACGAGTCGATCGACAACTCCTCGTGCCGACTCTACACTTCTCCTCGAGTTGAGTTCACTCCTCGAGTCGAGTACCGAGTCCACGAGTCGAAAAGCTACTCCTCGTGCCGACTCTTCATTACTCCTCGAGTTTAGTTCACTCCTCGAGTTGAGTTTCGAGTCCACGAGTCGATCGACAACTCCTCGTGCCGACTCTACATTACTCCTCGAGTTGAGTTCACTCCTCGAGTTGAGTTTCGAGTCCACGAGTCGATCGACAACTCCTCGTGCCGACTCTACACTACTCCTCGAGTTGAGTTCACTCCTCGAGTCATGCACCGAGTCCACGAGTCGACAAACTACTCCTCGTGCCGACTCTCCGTTTCTCCTCGAGTTGAGTTCACTCCTCGAGTCGAGTACCGAGTCCGCGAGTCGACAAGCTACTCCTCGTGCCGACTCCACACTTCTCCTCCAGTTGAGTTCACTCCTCGAGTCGAGTACCGAGTCCACGAGTCGACAAGCTACTCCTCGTGCCGACTCTACATTACTCCTCGAGTTGAGTTCACTCCTCGAGTTGAGTTTCGAGTCCACGAGTCGGTCGACAACTCCTCGTGCCGACTCTACATTACTCCTCGAGTTGAGTTCACTCCTCGAGTTGAGTTACGAGTCCACGAGTCGATCGACAACTCCTCGTTCCGACTCTACATTTCTCCTCGAGTTGAGTTCAATCCTCGAGTTGAGTTTCGAGTCCACGAGTCGATCGACAACTCCTCGTGCTGACTCTACATTACTCCTCGAGTTGAGTTCACTCGTCGAGTCGAGCACCGAGTCCACGAGTCGACAAGGTACTCCTCGTGCCGACTCCACATTTCTCCTCGAGTTGAGTTCACTCCTCGAGTCATGCACCGAGTCCACGAGTCAACAAGCTACTCCTCGTGCCGACTCTACGTTTCTCCTCGAGTTGAGTTCACTCCTCGAGTCGAGTGCCGAGTCCACGACTCGACAAGCTACTCCTCGTGCCGACTCTACACTTCTCCTCCAGTTGAGTTCACTCCTCGAGTCGAGTACCGAGTCCACGAGTCGACAAGCTACTCCTCGTGCCGACTCTACATTACTCCTCGAGTTGAGTTTCGAGTCCACGAGTCGATCGACAACTCCTCGTGCCGACTCTACATTACTCCTCGAGTTGAGTTTCGAGTCCACGAGTCGATCGACAACTCCTCGTGCCGACTCTACACTACTCCTCGAGTTTAGTTCACTCCTCGAGTCGAGCACCGAGTCCACGAGTCAACAAGGTACTCCTCGTGCCGACTCCACATTTCTCCTCGAGTTGAGTTCACTCCTCGAGTCATGCACCGAGTCCACGAGTCGACAAGCTACTCCTCGTGCCGACTCTACGTTTCTCCTCGAGTTGAGTTCACTCCTCGAGTCGAGTACCGAGTCCACGAGTCGACGAGCTACTCCTCGTGCCGACTCTACACTTCTCCTCGAGTTGAGTTCACTCCTCGAGTCGAGTACCGAGTCCACGAGTCGACAAGCTACTCCTCGTGCCGACTCTACATTACTCCTCGAGTTGAGTTCACTCCTCCAGTTGAGTTTCGAGTCCACGAGTCGGTCGACAACTCCTCGGTGCCGACTCTATATTACTCCTCGAGTTGAGTTCACTCCTCGAGTTGAGTTTCGAGTCCACGAGTCGATCGACAACTCCTCGTGCCGACTCTACACTTCTCCTCGAGTTGAGTTCACTCCTCGAGTTGAGTTTCGAGTCCACGAGTCGATCGACAACTCCTCGTGCCGACTCTACACTTCTCCTCGAGTTGAGTTCACTCCTCGAGTCGAGTACCGAGTCCACGAGTCGACAAGCTACTCCTCGTGCCGACTCTACATTACTCCTCGAGTTTAGTTCACTCCTCGAGTTGAGTTTCGAGTCCACGAGTCGATCGACAACTCCTCGTGCCGACTCTACATTACTCCTCGAGTTGAGTTCACTCCTCGAGTTGAGTTTCGAGTCCACGAGTCGATCGACAACTCCTCGTGCCGACTCTACACAACTCCTCGAGTTTAGTTTACTCGTGGAGTCGAGCACCGAGTCCACGAGTCGACAAGGTACTCCTCGTGCCGACTCCACATTTCTCCTCGAGTTGAGTTCACTCCTCGAGTCGAGTACCGAGTCCACGAGTCGACGAGCTACTCCTCGTGCCGACTCTACACTTCTCCTCGAGTTGAGTTCACTCCTCGAGTCGAGTACCGAGTCCACGAGTCGACAAGCTACTCCTCGTGCCGACTCTACATTACTCCTCGAGTTGAGTTCACTCCTCCAGTTGAGTTTCGAGTCCACGAGTCGGTCGACAACTCCTCGGTGCCGACTCTATATTACTCCTCGAGTTGAGTTCACTCCTCGAGTTGAGTTTCGAGTCCACGAGTCGATCGACAACTCCTCGTGCCGACTCTACACTTCTCCTCGAGTTGAGTTCACTCCTCGAGTTGAGTTTCGAGTCCACGAGTCGATCGACAACTCCTCGTGCCGACTCTACACTTCTCCTCGAGTTGAGTTCACTCCTCGAGTCGAGTACCGAGTCCACGAGTCGACAAGCTACTCCTCGTGCCGACTCTACATTACTCCTCGAGTTTAGTTCACTCCTCGAGTTGAGTTTCGAGTCCACGAGTCGATCGACAACTCCTCGTGCCGACTCTACATTACTCCTCGAGTTGAGTTCACTCCTCGAGTTGAGTTTCGAGTCCACGAGTCGATCGACAACTCCTCGTGCCGACTCTACACAACTCCTCGAGTTTAGTTTACTCGTGGAGTCGAGCACCGAGTCCACGAGTCGACAAGGTACTCCTCGTGCCGACTCCACATTTCTCCTCGAGTTGAGTTCACTCCTCGAGTCGAGTACCGAGTCCACGAGTCGACGAGCTACTCCTCGTGCCGACTCTACACTTCTCCTCGAGTTGAGTTCACTCCTCGAGTCGAGTACCGAGTCCACGAGTCGACAAGCTACTCCTCGTGCCGACTCTACATTACTCCTCGAGTTGAGTTCACTCCTCCAGTTGAGTTTCGAGTCCACGAGTCGGTCGACAACTCCTCGGTGCCGACTCTATATTACTCCTCGAGTTGAGTTCACTCCTCGAGTTGAGTTTCGAGTCCACGAGTCGATCGACAACTCCTCGTGCCGACTCTACACTTCTCCTCGAGTTGAGTTCACTCCTCGAGTCGAGTACCGAGTCCACGAGTCGATAAGCTACTCCTCGTGCCGACTCTACATTACTCCTCGAGTTGAGTTCACTCCTCCAGTTGAGTTTCGAGTCCACGAGTCGGTCGACAACTCCTCGGTGCCGACTCTATATTACTCCTCGAGTTGAGTTCACTCCTCGAGTTGAGTTTCGAGTCCACGAGTCGATCGACAACTCCTCGTGCCGACTCTACACTTCTCCTCGAGTTGAGTTCACTCCTCGAGTCGAGTACCGAGTCCACGAGTCGACAAGCTACTCCTCGTGCCGACTCTACATTACTCCTCGAGTTGAGTTCACTCCTCCAGTTGAGTTTCGAGTCCACGAGTCGGTCGACAACTCCTCGGTGCCGACTCTATATTACTCCTCGAGTTGAGTTCACTCCTCGAGTTGAGTTTCGAGTCCACGAGTCGATCGACAACTCCTCGTGCCGACTCTACACTTCTCCTCGAGTTGAGTTCACTCCTCGAGTCGAGTACCGAGTCCACGAGTCGAAAAGCTACTCCTCGTGCCGACTCTTCATTACTCCTCGAGTTTAGTTCACTCCTCGAGTTGAGTTTCGAGTCCACGAGTCGATCGACAACTCCTCGTGCCGACTCTACATTACTCCTCGAGTTGAGTTCACTCCTCGAGTTGAGTTTCGAGTCCACGAGTCGATCGACAACTCCTCGTGCCGACTCTACACTACTCCTCGAGTTTAGTTCACTCCTCGAGTCGAGCACCGAGTCCACGAGTCAACAAGGTACTCCTCGTGCCGACTCCACATTTCTCCTCGAGTTGAGTTCACTCCTCGAGTCATGCACCGAGTCCACGAGTCGACAAGCTACTCCTCGTGCCGACTCTACGTTTCTCCTCGAGTTGAGTTCACTCCTCGAGTCGAGTACCGAGTCCACGAGTCGACGAGCTACTCCTCGTGCCGACTCTACACTTCTCCTCGAGTTGAGTTCACTCCTCGAGTCGAGTACCGAGTCCACGAGTCGACAAGCTACTCCTCGTGCCGACTCTACATTACTCCTCGAGTTGAGTTCACTCCTCCAGTTGAGTTTCGAGTCCACGAGTCGGTCGACAACTCCTCGGTGCCGACTCTATATTACTCCTCGAGTTGAGTTCACTCCTCGAGTTGAGTTTCGAGTCCACGAGTCGATCGACAACTCCTCGTGCCGACTCTACACTTCTCCTCGAGTTGAGTTCACTCCTCGAGTTGAGTTTCGAGTCCACGAGTCGATCGACAACTCCTCGTGCCGACTCTACACTTCTCCTCGAGTTGAGTTCACTCCTCGAGTCGAGTACCGAGTCCACGAGTCGACAAGCTACTCCTCGTGCCGACTCTACATTACTCCTCGAGTTTAGTTCACTCCTCGAGTTGAGTTTCGAGTCCACGAGTCGATCGACAACTCCTCGTGCCGACTCTACATTACTCCTCGAGTTGAGTTCACTCCTCGAGTTGAGTTTCGAGTCCACGAGTCGATCGACAACTCCTCGTGCCGACTCTACACAACTCCTCGAGTTTAGTTTACTCGTGGAGTCGAGCACCGAGTCCACGAGTCGACAAGGTACTCCTCGTGCCGACTCCACATTTCTCCTCGAGTTGAGTTCACTCCTCGAGTCGAGTACCGAGTCCACGAGTCGACGAGCTACTCCTCGTGCCGACTCTACACTTCTCCTCGAGTTGAGTTCACTCCTCGAGTCGAGTACCGAGTCCACGAGTCGACAAGCTACTCCTCGTGCCGACTCTACATTACTCCTCGAGTTGAGTTCACTCCTCCAGTTGAGTTTCGAGTCCACGAGTCGGTCGACAACTCCTCGGTGCCGACTCTATATTACTCCTCGAGTTGAGTTCACTCCTCGAGTTGAGTTTCGAGTCCACGAGTCGATCGACAACTCCTCGTGCCGACTCTACACTTCTCCTCGAGTTGAGTTCACTCCTCGAGTTGAGTTTCGAGTCCACGAGTCGATCGACAACTCCTCGTGCCGACTCTACACTTCTCCTCGAGTTGAGTTCACTCCTCGAGTCGAGTACCGAGTCCACGAGTCGACAAGCTACTCCTCGTGCCGACTCTACATTACTCCTCGAGTTTAGTTCACTCCTCGAGTTGAGTTTCGAGTCCACGAGTCGATCGACAACTCCTCGTGCCGACTCTACATTACTCCTCGAGTTGAGTTCACTCCTCGAGTTGAGTTTCGAGTCCACGAGTCGATCGACAACTCCTCGTGCCGACTCTACACAACTCCTCGAGTTTAGTTTACTCGTGGAGTCGAGCACCGAGTCCACGAGTCGACAAGGTACTCCTCGTGCCGACTCCACATTTCTCCTCGAGTTGAGTTCACTCCTCGAGTCGAGTACCGAGTCCACGAGTCGACGAGCTACTCCTCGTGCCGACTCTACACTTCTCCTCGAGTTGAGTTCACTCCTCGAGTCGAGTACCGAGTCCACGAGTCGACAAGCTACTCCTCGTGCCGACTCTACATTACTCCTCGAGTTGAGTTCACTCCTCCAGTTGAGTTTCGAGTCCACGAGTCGGTCGACAACTCCTCGGTGCCGACTCTATATTACTCCTCGAGTTGAGTTCACTCCTCGAGTTGAGTTTCGAGTCCACGAGTCGATCGACAACTCCTCGTGCCGACTCTACACTTCTCCTCGAGTTGAGTTCACTCCTCGAGTCGAGTACCGAGTCCACGAGTCGATAAGCTACTCCTCGTGCCGACTCTACATTACTCCTCGAGTTGAGTTCACTCCTCCAGTTGAGTTTCGAGTCCACGAGTCGGTCGACAACTCCTCGGTGCCGACTCTATATTACTCCTCGAGTTGAGTTCACTCCTCGAGTTGAGTTTCGAGTCCACGAGTCGATCGACAACTCCTCGTGCCGACTCTACACTTCTCCTCGAGTTGAGTTCACTCCTCGAGTCGAGTACCGAGTCCACGAGTCGACAAGCTACTCCTCGTGCCGACTCTACATTACTCCTCGAGTTGAGTTCACTCCTCCAGTTGAGTTTCGAGTCCACGAGTCGGTCGACAACTCCTCGGTGCCGACTCTATATTACTCCTCGAGTTGAGTTCACTCCTCGAGTTGAGTTTCGAGTCCACGAGTCGATCGACAACTCCTCGTGCCGACTCTACACTTCTCCTCGAGTTGAGTTCACTCCTCGAGTCGAGTACCGAGTCCACGAGTCGAAAAGCTACTCCTCGTGCCGACTCTTCATTACTCCTCGAGTTTAGTTCACTCCTCGAGTTGAGTTTCGAGTCCACGAGTCGATCGACAACTCCTCGTGCCGACTCTACATTACTCCTCGAGTTGAGTTCACTCCTCGAGTTGAGTTTCGAGTCCACGAGTCGATCGACAACTCCTCGTGCCGACTCTACACTACTCCTCGAGTTGAGTTCACTCCTCGAGTCATGCACCGAGTCCACGAGTCGACAAACTACTCCTCGTGCCGACTCTCCGTTTCTCCTCGAGTTGAGTTCACTCCTCGAGTCGAGTACCGAGTCCGCGAGTCGACAAGCTACTCCTCGTGCCGACTCCACACTTCTCCTCCAGTTGAGTTCACTCCTCGAGTCGAGTACCGAGTCCACGAGTCGACAAGCTACTCCTCGTGCCGACTCTACATTACTCCTCGAGTTGAGTTCACTCCTCGAGTTGAGTTTCGAGTCCACGAGTCGGTCGACAACTCCTCGTGCCGACTCTACATTACTCCTCGAGTTGAGTTCACTCCTCGAGTTGAGTTACGAGTCCACGAGTCGATCGACAACTCCTCGTTCCGACTCTACATTTCTCCTCGAGTTGAGTTCAATCCTCGAGTTGAGTTTCGAGTCCACGAGTCGATCGACAACTCCTCGTGCTGACTCTACATTACTCCTCGAGTTGAGTTCACTCGTCGAGTCGAGCACCGAGTCCACGAGTCGACAAGGTACTCCTCGTGCCGACTCCACATTTCTCCTCGAGTTGAGTTCACTCCTCGAGTCATGCACCGAGTCCACGAGTCAACAAGCTACTCCTCGTGCCGACTCTACGTTTCTCCTCGAGTTGAGTTCACTCCTCGAGTCGAGTGCCGAGTCCACGACTCGACAAGCTACTCCTCGTGCCGACTCTACACTTCTCCTCCAGTTGAGTTCACTCCTCGAGTCGAGTACCGAGTCCACGAGTCGACAAGCTACTCCTCGTGCCGACTCTACATTACTCCTCGAGTTGAGTTTCGAGTCCACGAGTCGATCGACAACTCCTCGTGCCGACTCTACATTACTCCTCGAGTTGAGTTTCGAGTCCACGAGTCGATCGACAACTCCTCGTGCCGACTCTACACTACTCCTCGAGTTTAGTTCACTCCTCGAGTCGAGCACCGAGTCCACGAGTCAACAAGGTACTCCTCGTGCCGACTCCACATTTCTCCTCGAGTTGAGTTCACTCCTCGAGTCATGCACCGAGTCCACGAGTCGACAAGCTACTCCTCGTGCCGACTCTACGTTTCTCCTCGAGTTGAGTTCACTCCTCGAGTCGAGTACCGAGTCCACGAGTCGACGAGCTACTCCTCGTGCCGACTCTACACTTCTCCTCGAGTTGAGTTCACTCCTCGAGTCGAGTACCGAGTCCACGAGTCGACAAGCTACTCCTCGTGCCGACTCTACATTACTCCTCGAGTTGAGTTCACTCCTCCAGTTGAGTTTCGAGTCCACGAGTCGGTCGACAACTCCTCGGTGCCGACTCTATATTACTCCTCGAGTTGAGTTCACTCCTCGAGTTGAGTTTCGAGTCCACGAGTCGATCGACAACTCCTCGTGCCGACTCTACACTTCTCCTCGAGTTGAGTTCACTCCTCGAGTCGAGTACCGAGTCCACGAGTCGATAAGCTACTCCTCGTGCCGACTCTACATTACTCCTCGAGTTGAGTTCACTCCTCCAGTTGAGTTTCGAGTCCACGAGTCGGTCGACAACTCCTCGGTGCCGACTCTATATTACTCCTCGAGTTGAGTTCACTCCTCGAGTTGAGTTTCGAGTCCACGAGTCGATCGACAACTCCTCGTGCCGACTCTACACTTCTCCTCGAGTTGAGTTCACTCCTCGAGTCGAGTACCGAGTCCACGAGTCGACAAGCTACTCCTCGTGCCGACTCTACATTACTCCTCGAGTTGAGTTCACTCCTCCAGTTGAGTTTCGAGTCCACGAGTCGGTCGACAACTCCTCGGTGCCGACTCTATATTACTCCTCGAGTTGAGTTCACTCCTCGAGTTGAGTTTCGAGTCCACGAGTCGATCGACAACTCCTCGTGCCGACTCTACACTTCTCCTCGAGTTGAGTTCACTCCTCGAGTCGAGTACCGAGTCCACGAGTCGATAAGCTACTCCTCGTGCCGACTCTACATTACTCCTCGAGTTTAGTTCACTCCTCGAGTTGAGTTTCGAGTCCACGAGTCGATCGACAACTCCTCGTGCCGACTCTACATTACTCCTCGAGTTGAGTTCACTCCTCGAGTTGAGTTTCGAGTCCACGAGTCGATCGACAACTCCTCGTGCCGACTCTACACTACTCCTCGAGTTGAGTTCACTCGTCGAGTCGAGCACCGAGTCCACGAGTCGACAAGGTACTCCTCGTGCCGACTCCACATTTCTCCTCGAGTTGAGTTCACTCCTCGAGTCATGCACCGAGTCCACGAGTCGACAAACTACTCCTCGTGCCGACTCTCCGTTTCTCCTCGAGTTGAGTTCACTCCTCGAGTCGAGTACCGAGTCCGCGAGTCGACAAGCTACTCCTCGTGCCGACTCCACACTTCTCCTCCAGTTGAGTTCACTCCTCGAGTCGAGTACCGAGTCCACGAGTCGGCAAGCTACTCCTCGTGCCGACTCTACATTACTCCTCGAGTTGAGTTCACTCCTCGAGTTGAGTTTCGAGTCCACGAGTCGGTCGACAACTCCTCGTGCCGACTCTACATTACTCCTCGAGTTGAGTTCACTCCTCGAGTTGAGTTTCGAGTCCACGAGTCGATCGACAACTCCTCGTTCCGACTCTACATTTCTCCTCGAGTTGAGTTCAATCCTCGAGTTGAGTTTCGAGTCCACGAGTCGATCGACAACTCCTCGTGCTGACTCTACATTACTCCTCGAGTTGAGTTCACTCGTCGAGTCGAGCACCGAGTCCACGAGTCGACAAGGTACTCCTCGTGCCGACTCCACATTTCTCCTCGAGTTGAGTTCACTCCTCGAGTCATGCACCGAGTCCACGAGTCAACAAGCTACTCCTCGTGCCGACTCTACGTTTCTCCTCGAGTTGAGTTCACTCCTCGAGTCGAGTGCCGAGTCCACGACTCGACAAGCTACTCCTCGTGCCGACTCTACACTTCTCCTCCAGTTGAGTTCACTCCTCGAGTCGAGTACCGAGTCCACGAGTCGACAAGCTACTCCTCGTGCCGACTCTACATTACTCCTCGAGTTGAGTTTCGAGTCCACGAGTCGATCGACAACTCCTCGTGCCGACTCTACATTACTCCTCGAGTTGAGTTTCGAGTCCACGAGTCGATCAACAACTCCTCGTGCCGACTCTACACTACTCCTCGAGTTTAGTTCACTCCTCGAGTCGAGCACCGAGTCCACGAGTCAACAAGGTACTCCTCGTGCCGACTCCACATTTCTCCTCGAGTTGAGTTCACTCCTCGAGTCATGCACCGAGTCCACGAGTCGACAAGCTACTCCTCGTGCCGACTCTACGTTTCTCCTCGAGTTGAGTTCACTCCTCGAGTCGAGTACCGAGTCCACGAGTCGACAAGCTACTCCTCGTGCCGACTCTACATTACTCCTCGAGTTGAGTTTCGAGTCCACGAGTCGGTCGACAACTCCTCGTGCCGACTCTACATTACTCCTCGAGTTGAGTTCACTCCTCGAGTTGAGTTTCGAGTCCACGAGTCGATCGACAACTCCTCGTTCCGACTATACATTTCTCCTCGAGTTGAGTTCAATCCTCGAGTTGAGTTTCGAGTCCACGAGTCGATCGACAACTCCTCGTCACGACTCTACATTACTCGTCGAGTTGAGTTCACTCCTTGAGTTGAGTTTCGAGTCAACGAGTCGATCGACAACTCCTTGTTCCGACTCTACACTTCTCCTCCAGTTGAGTTCACTCCTCGAGTCGAGTACCGAGTCCACGAGTCGACAAGCTACTCCTCGTGCCGACTCTTCATTACTCCTCGAGTTGAGTTCACTCCTCGAGTTGAGTTTCGAGTCCAAGAGTCGATCGACAACTCCTCGTGCCGACTCTACATTACTCCTCGAGTTGAGTTCACTCCTCGAGTTGAGTTTCGAGTCCACGAGTCGATCGACAACTCCTCGTGCCGACTCTACACTACTCCTCGAGTTGAGTTCACTCGTCGAGTCGAGCACCGAGTCCACGAGTCGACAAGGTACTCCTCGTGCCGACTCCACATTTCTCCTCGAGTTGAGTTCACTCCTCGAGTCATGCACCGAGTCCACGAGTCAACAAGCTACTCCTCGTGCCGACTCTACGTTTCTCCTCGAGTTGAGTTCACTCCTCGAGTCGAGTGCCGAGTCCACGAGTCGACAAGCTACTCCTCGTGCCGACTCTACACTTCTCCTCGAGTTGAGTTCACTCCTCGAGTCGAGTACCGAGTCCACGAGTCGACAAGCTACTCCTCGTGCCGACTCTACATTACTCCTCGAGTTGAGTTCACTCCTCGAGTTGAGTTTCGAGTCCACGAGTCGGTCGACAACTCCTCGTGCCGACTCTACATTACTCCTCGAGTTGAGTTCACTCCTCGAGTTGAGTTTCGAGTCCACGAGTCGATCGACAACTCCTCGTGCCGACTCTACACTTCTCCTCGAGTTGAGTTCACTCCTCGAGTCGAGTACCGAGTCCACGAGTCGACAAGCTACTCCTCGTGCCGACTCTACATTACTCCTCGAGTTGAGTTCACTCCTCGAGTTGAGTTTCGAGTCCACGAGTCGATCGACAACTCCTCGTGCCGACTCTACATTACTCCTCGAGTTTAGTTTCGAGTCCACGAGTCGATCGACAACTCCTCGTGCCGACTCTACACTACTCCTCGAGTTGAGTTCACTCGTCGAGTCGAGCACCGAGTCCACGAGTCGACAAGGTACTCCTCGTGCCGACTCCACATTTCTCCTCGAGTTGAGTTCACTCCTCGAGTCATGCACCGAGTCCACGAGTCGACAAGCTACTCCTCGTGCCGACTCTACGTTTCTCCTCGAGTTGAGTTCACTCCTCGAGTCGAGTACCGAGTCCGCGAGTCGACAAGCTACTCCTCGTGCCGACTCTACACTTCTCCTCCAGTTGAGTTCACTCCTCGAGTCGAGTACCGAGTCCACGAGTCGACAAGCTACTCCTCGTGCCGACTCTACATTACTCCTCGAGTTGAGTTCACTCCTCGAGTTGAGTTTCGAGTCCACGAGTCGGTCGACAACTCCTCGTGCCGACTCTACATTACTCCTCGAGTTGAGTTTCGAGTCCATGAGTCGATCGACAACTCCTCTTTCCGACTCTACATTTCTCCTCGAATTGAGTTCAATCCTCGAGTTGAGTTTCGAGTCCACGAGTCGATCGACAACTCCTCGTGCCGACTCTACATTACTCCTCGAGTTGAGTTCACTCCTTGAGTTGAGTTTCGAGTCCACGAGTCGATCGACAACTACTCGTGCCGACTCTACACTTCTCCTCGAGTTGAGTTCACTCCTCGAGTCGAGTACCGAGTCCACGAGTCGACAAGCTACTCCTCGTGCCGACTCTACATTACTCCTCGAGTTGAGTTCACTCCTCGAGTTGAGTTCACTCCTCGAGTTGAGTTTCGAGTCCACGAGTCGGTCGACAACTCCTCGTGCCGACTCTACATTACTCCTCGAGTTGAGTTCACTCCTCGAGTTGAGTTTCGAGTCCACGAGTCGATCGACAACTCCTCGTTCCGACTCTACATTTCTCCTCGAGTTGAGTTCAATCCTCTAGTTGAGTTTCGAGTCCACGAGTCGATCGACAACTCCTCGTGCCGACTCTACATTACTCCTCGAGTTGAGTTCACTCCTTGAGTTGAGTTTCGAGTCCACGAGTCGATCGACAACTACTCGTGCCGACTCTACACTTCTCCTCGAGTTGAGTTCACTCCTCGAGTCGAGTACCGAGTCCACGAGTCGACAAGCTACTCCTCGTGCCGACTCTACATTACTCCTCGAGTTGAGTTCACTCCTCGAGTTGAGTTTCGAGTCCACGAGTCGATCGACAACTCCTCGTGCCGACTCTACATTACTCCTCGAGTTGAGTTCACTCGTCGAGTTGAGTTTTGAGTCCACGAGTCGATCAACAACTCCTCGTGCCGACTCTACACTACTCCTCGAGTTGAGTTCACTCGTCGAGTCGAGCACCGAGTCCACGAGTCGACAAGGTACTCCTCGTGCCGACTCCACATTTCTCCTCGAGTTGAGTTCACTCCTCGAGTCATGCACCGAGTCCACGAGTCAACAAGCTACTCCTCGTGCCGACTCTACGTTTCTCCTCGAGTTGAGTTCACTCCTCGAGTCGAGTACCGAGTCCACGAGTCGACAAGCTACTCCTCGTGCCGACTCTACACTTCTCCTCGAGTTGAGTTCACTCCTCGAGTCGAGTACCGACTCCACGAGTCGACAAGCTACTCCTCGTGCCGACTCTACATTACTCGTCGAGTTGAGTTCACTCCTCGAGTTGAGTTTCGAGTCCACGAGTCGGTCGACAACTCCTCGTGCCGACTCTACATTACTCCTCGAGTTGAGTTCACTCCTCGAGTTGAGTTTCGAGTCCACGAGTCGATCGACAACTCCTCGTGCCGACTCTACACTTCTCCTCGAGTTGAGTTCACTCCTCGAGTCGAGTACCGAGTCCACGAGTCGACAAGCTACTCCTCGTGCCGACTCTACATTACTCCTCGAGTTGAGTTCACTCCTCGAGTTGAGTTTCGAGTCCACGAGTCGATCGACAACTCCTCGTGCCGACTCTACATTACTCCTCGAGTTTAGTTTCGAGTCCACGAGTCGATCGACAACTCCTCGTGCCGACTCTACACTACTCCTCGAGTTGAGTTCACTCGTCGAGTCGAGCACCGAGTCCACGAGTCGACAAGGTACTCCTCGTGCCGACTCCACATTTCTCCTCGAGTTGAGTTCACTCCTCGAGTCATGCACCGAGTCCACGAGTCGACAAGCTACTCCTCGTGCCGACTCTACGTTTCTCCTCGAGTTGAGTTCACTCCTCGAGTCGAGTACCGAGTCCGCGAGTCGACAAGCTACTCCTCGTGCCGACTCTACACTTCTCCTCCAGTTGAGTTCACTCCTCGAGTCGAGTACCGAGTCCACGAGTCGACAAGCTACTCCTCGTGCCGACTCTACATTACTCCTCGAGTTGAGTTCACTCCTCGAGTTGAGTTTCGAGTCCACGAGTCGGTCGACAACTCCTCGTGCCGACTCTACATTACTCCTCGAGTTGAGTTTCGAGTCCATGAGTCGATCGACAACTCCTCTTTCCGACTCTACATTTCTCCTCGAATTGAGTTCAATCCTCGAGTTGAGTTTCGAGTCCACGAGTCGATCGACAACTCCTCGTGCCGACTCTACATTACTCCTCGAGTTGAGTTCACTCCTTGAGTTGAGTTTCGAGTCCACGAGTCGATCGACAACTACTCGTGCCGACTCTACACTTCTCCTCGAGTTGAGTTCACTCCTCGAGTCGAGTACCGAGTCCACGAGTCGACAAGCTACTCCTCGTGCCGACTCTACATTACTCCTCGAGTTGAGTTCACTCCTCGAGTTGAGTTCACTCCTCGAGTTGAGTTTCGAGTCCACGAGTCGGTCGACAACTCCTCGTGCCGACTCTACATTACTCCTCGAGTTGAGTTCACTCCTCGAGTTGAGTTTCGAGTCCACGAGTCGATCGACAACTCCTCGTTCCGACTCTACATTTCTCCTCGAGTTGAGTTCAATCCTCGAGTTGAGTTTCGAGTCCACGAGTCGATCGACAACTCCTCGTGCCGACTCTACATTACTCCTCGAGTTGAGTTCACTCCTTGAGTTGAGTTTCGAGTCCACGAGTCGATCGACAACTACTCGTGCCGACTCTACACTTCTCCTCGAGTTGAGTTCACTCCTCGAGTCGAGTACCGAGTCCACGAGTCGACAAGCTACTCCTCGTGCCGACTCTACATTACTCCTCGAGTTGAGTTCACTCCTCGAGTTGAGTTTCGAGTCCACGAGTCGATCGACAACTCCTCGTGCCGACTCTACATTACTCCTCGAGTTGAGTTCACTCGTCGAGTTGAGTTTTGAGTCCACGAGTCGATCAACAACTCCTCGTGCCGACTCTACACTACTCCTCGAGTTGAGTTCACTCGTCGAGTCGAGCACCGAGTCCACGAGTCGACAAGGTACTCCTCGTGCCGACTCCACATTTCTCCTCGAGTTGAGTTCACTCCTCGAGTCATGCACCGAGTCCACGAGTCAACAAGCTACTCCTCGTGCCGACTCTACGTTTCTCCTCGAGTTGAGTTCACTCCTCGAGTCGAGTACCGAGTCCACGAGTCGACAAGCTACTCCTCGTGCCGACTCTACACTTCTCCTCGAGTTGAGTTCACTCCTCGAGTCGAGTACCGACTCCACGAGTCGACAAGCTACTCCTCGTGCCGACTCTACATTACTCGTCGAGTTGAGTTCACTCCTCGAGTTGAGTTTCGAGTCCACGAGTCGGTCGACAACTCCTCGTGCCGACTCTACATTACTCCTCGAGTTGAGTTCACTCCTCGAGTTGAGTTTCGAGTCCACGAGTCGATCGACAACTCCTCGTGCCGACTCTACACTTCTCCTCGAGTTGAGTTCACTCCTCGAGTCGAGTACCGAGTCCACGAGTCGACAAGCTACTCCTCGTGCCGACTCTACATTACTCCTCGAGTTGAGTTCACTCCTCGAGTTGAGTTTCGAGTCCACGAGTCGATCGACAACTCCTCGTTCCGACTCTACATTTCTCCTCGAGTTGAGTTCAATCCTCGAGTTGAGTTTCGAGTCCACGAGTCGATCGACAACTCCTCTTTCCGACTCTACATTTCTCCTCGAATTGAGTTCAATCCTCGAGTTGAGTTTCGAGTCCACGAGTCGATCGACAACTCCTCGTGCCGACTCTACATTACTCCTCGAGTTGAGTTCACTCCTTGAGTTGAGTTTCGAGTCCACGAGTCGATCGACAACTACTCGTGCCGACTCTACACTTCTCCTCGAGTTGAGTTCACTCCTCGAGTCGAGTACCGAGTCCACGAGTCGACAAGCTACTCCTCGTGCCGACTCTACATTACTCCTCGAGTTGAGTTCACTCCTCGAGTTGAGTTCACTCCTCGAGTTGAGTTTCGAGTCCACGAGTCGGTCGACAACTCCTCGTGCCGACTCTACATTACTCCTCGAGTTGAGTTCACTCCTCGAGTTGAGTTTCGAGTCCACGAGTCGATCGACAACTCCTCGTTCCGACTCTACATTTCTCCTCGAGTTGAGTTCAATCCTCGAGTTGAGTTTCGAGTCCACGAGTCGATCGACAACTCCTCGTGCCGACTCTACATTACTCCTCGAGTTGAGTTCACTCCTTGAGTTGAGTTTCGAGTCCACGAGTCGATCGACAACTACTCGTGCCGAATCTACACTTCTCCTCGAGTTGAGTTCACTCCTCGAGTCGAGTACCGAGTCCACGAGTCGACAAGCTACTCCTCGTGCCGACTCTACATTACTCCTCGAGTTGAGTTCACTCCTCGAGTTGAGTTTCGAGTCCACGAGTCGATCAACAACTCCTCGTGCCGACTCTACATTACTCCTCGAGTTGAGTTCACTCCTCGAGTTGAGTTTTGAGTCCACGAGTCGATCGACAACTCCTCGTGCCGACTCTACACTACTCCTCGAGTTGAGTTCACTCGTCGAGTCGAGCACCGAGTCCACGAGTCGACAAGGTACTCCTCGTGCCGACTCCACATTTCTCCTCGAGTTGAGTTCACTCCTCGAGTCATGCACCGAGTCCACGAGTCAAGAAGCTACTCCTCGTGCCGACTCTACGTTTCTCCTCGAGTTGAGTTCACTCCTCGAGTCGAGTACCGAGTCCACGAGTCGACAAGCTACTCCTCGTGCCGACTCTACACTTCTCCTCGAGTTGAGTTCACTCCTCGAGTCGAGTACCGAGTCCACGAGTCGACAAGCTACTCCTCGTGCCGACTCTACATTACTCGTCGAGTTGAGTTCACTCCTCGAGTTGAGTTTCGAGTCCACGAGTCGGTCGACAACTCCTCGTGCCGACTCTACATTACTCCTCGAGTTGAGTTCACTCCTCGAGTTGAGTTTCGAGTCCACGAGTCGATCGACAACTCCTCGTGCCGACTCTACACTTCTCCTCGAGTTGAGTTCACTCCTCGAGTCGAGTACCTAGTCCACGAGTCGACAAGCTACTCCTCGTGCCGACTCTACATTACTCCTCGAGTTGAGTTCACTCCTCGAGTTGAGTTTCGAGTCCACGAGTCGATCGACAACTCCTCGTTCCGACTCTACATTTCTCCTCGAGTTGAGTTCAATCCTCGAGTTGAGTTTCGAGTCCACGAGTCGATCGACAACTCCTCGTGCCGACTCTACATTACTCCTCGATTTGAGTTCACTCCTTGAGTTGAGTTTCGAGTCCACGAGTCGATCGACAACTACTCGTGCCGACTCTACACTTCTCCTCGAGTTGAGTTCACTCCTCGAGTAGAGTACCGAGTCCACGAGTCGACAAGCTACTCCTCGTGCCGACTCTACATTACTCCTCGAGTTGAGTTCACTCCTCGAGTTGAGTTTCGAGTCCACGAGTCGATCGACAACTCCTCGTGCCGACTCTACATTACTCCTCGAGTTGAGTTCACTCCTCGAGTTGAGTTTTGAGTCCACGAGTCGATCGACAACTCCTCGTGCCGACTCTACACTACTCCTCGAGTTGAGTTCACTCGTCGAGTCGAGCACCGAGTCCACGAGTCGACAAGGTACTCCTCGTGCCGACTCCACATTTCTCCTCGAGTTGAGTTCACTCCTCGAGTCATGCACCGAGTCCACGAGTCAACAAGCTACTCCTCGTGCCGACTCTACGTTTCTCCTCGAGTTGAGTTCACTCCTCGAGTCGAGTACCGAGTCCACGAGTCGACAAGCTACTCCTCGTGCCGACTCTACACTTCTCCTCGAGTTGAGTTCACTCCTCGAGTCGAGTACCGACTCCACGAGTCGACAAGCTACTCCTCGTGCCGACTCTACATTACTCGTCGAGTTGAGTTCACTCCTCGAGTTGAGTTTCGAGTCCACGAGTCGGTCGACAACTCCTCGTGCCGACTCTACATTACTCCTCGAGTTGAGTTCACTCCTCGAGTTGAGTTTCGAGTCCACGAGTCGATCGACAACTCCTCGTGCCGACTCTACACTTCTCCTCGAGTTGAGTTCACTCCTCGAGTCGAGTACCGAGTCCACGAGTCGACAAGCTACTCCTCGTGCCGACTCTACATTACTACTCGAGTTGAGTTCACTCCTCGAGTTGAGTTTCGAGTCCACGAGTCGATCGACAACTCCTCGTTCCGACTCTACATTTCTCCTCGAGTTGAGTTCAATCCTCGAGTTGAGTTTCGAGTCCACGAGTCGATCGACAACTCCTCTTTCCGACTCTACATTTCTCCTCGAATTGAGTTCAATCCTCGAGTTGAGTTTCGAGTCCACGAGTCGATCGACAACTCCTCGTGCCGACTCTACATTACTCCTCGAGTTGAGTTCACTCCTTGAGTTGAGTTTCGAGTCCACGAGTCGATCGACAACTACTCGTGCCGACTCTACACTTCTCCTCGAGTTGAGTTCACTCCTCGAGTCGAGTACCGAGTCCACGAGTCGACAAGCTACTCCTCGTGCCGACTCTACATTACTCCTCGAGTTGAGTTCACTCCTCGAGTTGAGTTCACTCCTCGAGTTGAGTTTCGAGTCCACGAGTCGGTCGACAACTCCTCGTGCCGACTCTACATTACTCCTCGAGTTGAGTTCACTCCTCGAGTTGAGTTTCGAGTCCACGAGTCGATCGACAACTCCTCGTTCCGACTCTACATTTCTCCTCGAGTTGAGTTCAATCCTCGAGTTGAGTTTCGAGTCCACGAGTCGATCGACAACTCCTCGTGCCGACTCTACATTACTCCTCGAGTTGAGTTCACTCCTTGAGTTGAGTTTCGAGTCCACGAGTCGATCGACAACTACTCGTGCCGACTCTACACTTCTCCTCGAGTTGAGTTCACTCCTCGAGTCGAGTACCGAGTCCACGAGTCGACAAGCTACTCCTCGTGCCGACTCTACATTACTCCTCGAGTTGAGTTCACTCCTCGAGTTGAGTTTCGAGTCCACGAGTCGATCAACAACTCCTCGTGCCGACTCTACATTACTCCTCGAGTTGAGTTCACTCCTCGAGTTGAGTTTTGAGTCCACGAGTCGATCGACAACTCCTCGTGCCGACTCTACACTACTCCTCGAGTTGAGTTCACTCGTCGAGTCGAGCACCGAGTCCACGAGTCGACAAGGTACTCCTCGTGCCGACTCCACATTTCTCCTCGAGTTGAGTTCACTCCTCGAGTCATGCACCGAGTCCACGAGTCAACAAGCTACTCCTCGTGCCGACTCTACGTTTCTCCTCGAGTTGAGTTCACTCCTCGAGTCGAGTACCGAGTCCACGAGTCGACAAGCTACTCCTCGTGCCGACTCTACACTTCTCCTCGAGTTGAGTTCACTCCTCGAGTCGAGTACCGAGTCCACGAGTCGACAAGCTACTCCTCGTGCCGACTCTACATTACTCGTCGAGTTGAGTTCACTCCTCGAGTTGAGTTTCGAGTCCACGAGTCGGTCGACAACTCCTCGTGCCGACTCTACATTACTCCTCGAGTTGAGTTCACTCCTCGAGTTGAGTTTCGAGTCCACGAGTCGATCGACAACTCCTCGTGCCGACTCTACACTTCTCCTCGAGTTGAGTTCACTCCTCGAGTCGAGTACCTAGTCCACGAGTCGACAAGCTACTCCTCGTGCCGACTCTACATTACTCCTCGAGTTGAGTTCACTCCTCGAGTTGAGTTTCGAGTCCACGAGTCGATCGACAACTCCTCGTTCCGACTCTACATTTCTCCTCGAGTTGAGTTCAATCCTCGAGTTGAGTTTCGAGTCCACGAGTCGATCGACAACTCCTCGTGCCGACTCTACATTACTCCTCGAGTTGAGTTCACTCCTTGAGTTGAGTTTCGAGTCCACGAGTCGATCGACAACTACTCGTGCCGACTCTACACTTCTCCTCGAGTTGAGTTCACTCCTCGAGTCGAGTACCGAGTCCACGAGTCGACAAGCTACTCCTCGTGCCGACTCTACATTACTCCTCGAGTTGAGTTCACTCCTCGAGTTGAGTTTCGAGTCCACGAGTCGATCGACAACTCCTCGTGCCGACTCTACATTACTCCTCGAGTTGAGTTCACTCCTCGAGTTGAGTTTTGAGTCCACGAGTCGATCGACAACTCCTCGTGCCGACTCTACACTACTCCTCGAGTTGAGTTCACTCGTCGAGTCGAGCACCGAGTCCACGAGTCGACAAGGTACTCCTCGTGCCGACTCCACATTTCTCCTCGAGTTGAGTTCACTCCTCGAGTCATGCACCGAGTCCACGAGTCAACAAGCTACTCCTCGTGCCGACTCTACGTTTCTCCTCGAGTTGAGTTCACTCCTCGAGTCGAGTACCGAGTCCACGAGTCGACAAGCTACTCCTCGTGCCGACTCTACACTTCTACTCGAGTTGAGTTCACTCCTCGAGTCGAGTACCGAGTCCACGAGTCGACAAGCTACTCCTCGTGCCGACTCTACATTACTCGTCGAGTTGAGTTCACTCCTCGAGTTGAGTTTCGAGTCCACGAGTCGGTCGACAACTCCTCGTGCCGACTCTACATTACTCCTCGAGTTGAGTTCACTCCTCGAGTTGAGTTTCGAGTCCACGAGTCGATCGACAACTCCTCGTGCCGACTCTACACTTCTCCTCGAGTTGAGTTCACTCCTCGAGTCGAGTACGGAGTCCACGAGTCGACAAGCTACTCCTCGTGCCGACTCTACATTACTCCTCGAGTTGAGTTCACTCCTCGAGTTGAGTTTCGAGTCCACGAGTCGATCGACAACTCCTCGTGCCGACTCTACATTACTCCTCGAGTTGAGTTTCGAGTCCACGAGTCGATCGACAACTCCTCGTGCCGACTCTACACTACTCCTCGAGTTGAGTTCACTCGTCGAGTCGAGCACCGAGTCCACGAGTCGACAAGGTACTCCTCGTGCCGACTCCACATTTCTCCTCGAGTTGAGTTCACTCCTCGAGTCATGCACCGAGTCCACGAGTCGACAAGCTACTCCTCGTGCCGACTCTACGTTTCTCCTCGAGTTGAGTTCACTCCTCGAGTCGATTACCGAGTCCGCGAGTCGACAAGCTACTCCTCGTGCCGACTCTACATTACTCCTCGAGTTGAGTTCACTCCTCGAGTTGAGTTTCGAGTCCACGAGTCGATCGACAACTCCTCGTGCCGACTCTACATTACTCCTCGAGTTGAGTTCACTCCTCGAGTTGAGTTTCGAGTCCACGAGTCGATCGACAACTCCTCGTGCCGACTCTACACTACTCCTCGAGTTGAGTTCACTCGTCGAGTCGAGCACCGAGTCCACGAGTCGACAAGGTACTCCTCGTGCCGACTCCACATTTCTCATCGAGTTGAGTTCACTCCTCGATTCATGCACCGAGTCCACGAGTCAACAAGCTACTCCTCGTGCCGACTCTACGTTTCTCCTCGAGTTGAGTTCACTCCTCGAGTCGAGTGCCGAGTCCACGAGTCGACAAGCTACTCCTCGTGCCGACTCTACACTTCTCCTCGAGTTGAGTTCACTCCTCGAGTCGAGTACCGAGTCCACGAGTCGACAAGCTACTCCTCGTGCCGACTCTACATTACTCCTCGAGTTGAGTTCACTCCTCGAGTTGAGTTTCGAGTCCACGAGTCGGTCGACAACTCCTCGTTCCGACTCTACATTTCTCCTCGAGTTGAGTTCAATCCTCGAGTTGAGTTTCGAGTCCACGAGTCGATCGACAACTCCTCGTGCCGAATCTACATTACTCCTCGAGTTGAGTTCACTCCTTGAGTTGAGTTTCGAGTCCACGAGTCGATCGACAACTACTCGTGCCGACTCTACACTTCTCCTCGAGTTGAGTTCACTCCTCGAGTCGAGTACCGAGTCCACGAGTCGACAAGCTACTCCTCGTGCCGACTCTACATTACTCCTCGAGTTGAGTTCACTCCTCGAGTTGAGTTTCGAGTCCACGAGTCGATCAACAACTCCTCGTGCCGACTCTACATTACTCCTCGAGTTGAGTTCACTCCTCGAGTTGAGTTTTGAGTCCACGAGTCGATCGACAACTCCTCGTGCCGACTCTACACTACTCCTCGAGTTGAGTTCACTCGTCGAGTCGAGCACCGAGTCCACGAGTCGACAAGGTACTCCTCGTGCCGACTCCACATTTCTCCTCGAGTTGAGTTCACTCCTCGAGTCATGCACCGAGTCCACGAGTCAACAAGCTACTCCTCGTGCCGACTCTACGTTTCTCCTCGAGTTGAGTTCACTCCTCGAGTCGAGTACCGAGTCCACGAGTCGACAAGCTACTCCTCGTGCCGACTCTACACTTCTCCTCGAGTTGAGTTCACTCCTCGAGTCGAGTACCGAGTCCACGAGTCGACAAGCTACTCCTCGTGCCGACTCTACATTACTCGTCGAGTTGAGTTCACTCCTCGAGTTGAGTTTCGAGTCCACGAGTCGGTCGACAACTCCTCGTGCCGACTCTACATTACTCCTCGAGTTGAGTTCACTCCTCGAGTTGAGTTTCGAGTCCACGAGTCGATCGACAACTCCTCGTGCCGACTCTACACTTCTCCTCGAGTTGAGTTCACTCCTCGAGTCGAGTACCTAGTCCACGAGTCGACAAGCTACTCCTCGTGCCGACTCTACATTACTCCTCGAGTTGAGTTCACTCCTCGAGTTGAGTTTCGAGTCCACGAGTCGATCGACAACTCCTCGTTCCGACTCTACATTTCTCCTCGAGTTGAGTTCAATCCTCGAGTTGAGTTTCGAGTCCACGAGTCGATCGACAACTCCTCGTGCCGACTCTACATTACTCCTCGAGTTGAGTTCACTCCTTGAGTTGAGTTTCGAGTCCACGAGTCGATCGACAACTACTCGTGCCGACTCTACACTTCTCCTCGAGTTGAGTTCACTCCTCGAGTCGAGTACCGAGTCCACGAGTCGACAAGCTACTCCTCGTGCCGACTCTACATTACTCCTCGAGTTGAGTTCACTCCTCGAGTTGAGTTTCGAGTCCACGAGTCGATCGACAACTCCTCGTGCCGACTCTACATTACTCCTCGAGTTGAGTTCACTCCTCGAGTTGAGTTTTGAGTCCACGAGTCGATCGACAACTCCTCGTGCCGACTCTACACTACTCCTCGAGTTGAGTTCACTCGTCGAGTCGAGCACCGAGTCCACGAGTCGACAAGGTACTCCTCGTGCCGACTCCACATTTCTCCTCGAGTTGAGTTCACTCCTCGAGTCATGCACCGAGTCCACGAGTCAACAAGCTACTCCTCGTGCCGACTCTACGTTTCTCCTCGAGTTGAGTTCACTCCTCGAGTCGAGTACCGAGTCCACGAGTCGACAAGCTACTCCTCGTGCCGACTCTACACTTCTACTCGAGTTGAGTTCACTCCTCGAGTCGAGTACCGAGTCCACGAGTCGACAAGCTACTCCTCGTGCCGACTCTACATTACTCGTCGAGTTGAGTTCACTCCTCGAGTTGAGTTTCGAGTCCACGAGTCGGTCGACAACTCCTCGTGCCGACTCTACATTACTCCTCGAGTTGAGTTCACTCCTCGAGTTGAGTTTCGAGTCCACGAGTCGATCGACAACTCCTCGTGCCGACTCTACACTTCTCCTCGAGTTGAGTTCACTCCTCGAGTCGAGTACGGAGTCCACGAGTCGACAAGCTACTCCTCGTGCCGACTCTACATTACTCCTCGAGTTGAGTTCACTCCTCGAGTTGAGTTTCGAGTCCACGAGTCGATCGACAACTCCTCGTGCCGACTCTACATTACTCCTCGAGTTGAGTTTCGAGTCCACGAGTCGATCGACAACTCCTCGTGCCGACTCTACACTACTCCTCGAGTTGAGTTCACTCGTCGAGTCGAGCACCGAGTCCACGAGTCGACAAGGTACTCCTCGTGCCGACTCCACATTTCTCCTCGAGTTGAGTTCACTCCTCGAGTCATGCACCGAGTCCACGAGTCGACAAGCTACTCCTCGTGCCGACTCTACGTTTCTCCTCGAGTTGAGTTCACTCCTCGAGTCGATTACCGAGTCCGCGAGTCGACAAGCTACTCCTCGTGCCGACTCTACATTACTCCTCGAGTTGAGTTCACTCCTCGAGTTGAGTTTCGAGTCCACGAGTCGATCGACAACTCCTCGTGCCGACTCTACATTACTCCTCGAGTTGAGTTCACTCCTCGAGTTGAGTTTCGAGTCCACGAGTCGATCGACAACTCCTCGTGCCGACTCTACACTACTCCTCGAGTTGAGTTCACTCGTCGAGTCGAGCACCGAGTCCACGAGTCGACAAGGTACTCCTCGTGCCGACTCCACATTTCTCATCGAGTTGAGTTCACTCCTCGATTCATGCACCGAGTCCACGAGTCAACAAGCTACTCCTCGTGCCGACTCTACGTTTCTCCTCGAGTTGAGTTCACTCCTCGAGTCGAGTGCCGAGTCCACGAGTCGACAAGCTACTCCTCGTGCCGACTCTACACTTCTCCTCGAGTTGAGTTCACTCCTCGAGTCGAGTACCGAGTCCACGAGTCGACAAGCTACTCCTCGTGCCGACTCTACATTACTCCTCGAGTTGAGTTCACTCCTCGAGTTGAGTTTCGAGTCCACGAGTCGGTCGACAACTCCTCGTTCCGACTCTACATTACTCCTCGAGTTGAGTTCACTCCTCGAGTTGAGTTTCGAGTCCACGAGTCGATCGACAACTCCTCGTGCCGACTCTACACTTCTCCTCGAGTTGAGTTCACTCCTCGAGTCGAGTACCAAGTCCACGAGTCGACAAGCTACTCCTCGTGCCGACTCTACATTACTCCTCGAGTTGAGTTCACTCCTCGAGTTGAGTTTCGAGTCCACGAGTCGGTCGACAACTCCTCGTGCCGACTCTACATTACTCCTCGAGTTGAGTTCACTCCTCGAGTTGAGTTTCGAGTCCACGAGTCGATCGACAACTCCTCGTGCCGACTCTACACCACTCCTCGAGTTGAGTTCACTCCTCGAGTCATGCACCGAGTCCACGAGTCAACAAGCTACTCCTCGTGCCGACTCTACGTTTCTCCTCGAGTTGAGTTCACTCCTCGAGTCGAGTGCCGAGTCCGCGAGTCGACAAGCTACTCCTCGTGCCGACTCTACACTTCTCCTCCAGTTGAGTTCACTCCTCGAGTCGAGTACCGAGTCCACGAGTCGACAAGCTACTCCTCGTGCCGACTCTACATTACTCGTCGAGTTGAGTTCACTCCTCGAGTTGAGTTTCGAGTCCACGAGTCGATCGACAACTCCTCGTGCCGACTCTACACTTCTCCTCGAGTTGAGTTCACTCCTCGAGTCGAGTACCGAGTCCACGAGTCGACAAGCTACTCCTCGTGCCGACTCTACATTACTCCTCGAGTTGAGTTCACTCCTCGAGTTGAGTTTCGAGTCCACGAGTCGATCGACAACTCCTCGTTCCGACTCTACATTTCTCCTCGAGTTGAGTTCAATCCTCGAGTTGAGTTTCGAGTCCACGAGTCGATCGACAACTCCTCGTGCCGACTCTACATTACTCCTCGAGTTGAGTTCACTCCTTGAGTTGAGTTTCGAGTCCACAAGTCGATCGACAACTACTCGTGCCGACTCTACACTTCTCCTCGAGTTGAGTTCACTCCTCGAGTCGAGTACCGAGTCCACGAGTCGACAAGCTACTCCTCGTGCCGACTCTACATTACTCCTCGAGTTGAGTTCACTCCTCGAGTTGAGTTTCGAGTCCACGAGTCGATCGACAACTCCTCGTGCCGACTCTACATTACTCCTCGAGTTGAGTTCACTCCTCGAGTTGAGTTTCGAGTCCACGAGTCGATCGACAACTCCTCGTGCCGACTCTACACTACTCCTCGAGTTGAGTTCACTCGTCGAGTCGAGCACCGAGTCCACGAGTCGACAAGGTACTCCTCGTGCCGACTCCACATTTCTCATCGAGTTGAGTTCACTCCTCGATTCATGCACCGAGTCCACGAGTCAACAAGCTACTCCTCGTGCCGACTCTACGTTTCTCCTCGAGTTGAGTTCACTCCTCGAGTCGAGTGCCGAGTCCACGAGTCGACAAGCTACTCCTCGTGCCGACTCTACACTTCTCCTCGAGTTGAGTTCACTCCTCGAGTCGAGTACCGAGTCCACGAGTCGACAAGCTACTCCTCGTGCCGACTCTACATTACTCCTCGAGTTGAGTTCACTCCTCGAGTTGAGTTTCGAGTCCACGAGTCGGTCGACAACTCCTCGTTCCGACTCTACATTACTCCTCGAGTTGAGTTCACTCCTCGAGTTGAGTTTCGAGTCCACGAGTCGATCGACAACTCCTCGTGCCGACTCTACACTTCTCCTCGAGTTGAGTTCACTCCTCGAGTCGAGTACCAAGTCCACGAGTCGACAAGCTACTCCTCGTGCCGACTCTACATTACTCCTCGAGTTGAGTTCACTCCTCGAGTTGAGTTTCGAGTCCACGAGTCGGTCGACAACTCCTCGTGCCGACTCTACATTACTCCTCGAGTTGAGTTCACTCCTCGAGTTGAGTTTCGAGTCCACGAGTCGATCGACAACTCCTCGTGCCGACTCTACACCACTCCTCGAGTTGAGTTCACTCCTCGAGTCATGCACCGAGTCCACGAGTCAACAAGCTACTCCTCGTGCCGACTCTACGTTTCTCCTCGAGTTGAGTTCACTCCTCGAGTCGAGTGCCGAGTCCGCGAGTCGACAAGCTACTCCTCGTGCCGACTCTACACTTCTCCTCCAGTTGAGTTCACTCCTCGAGTCGAGTACCGAGTCCACGAGTCGACAAGCTACTCCTCGTGCCGACTCTACATTACTCGTCGAGTTGAGTTCACTCCTCGAGTTGAGTTTCGAGTCCACGAGTCGATCGACAACTCCTCGTGCCGACTCTACACTTCTCCTCGAGTTGAGTTCACTCCTCGAGTCGAGTACCGAGTCCACGAGTCGACAAGCTACTCCTCGTGCCGACTCTACATTACTCCTCGAGTTGAGTTCACTCCTCGAGTTGAGTTTCGAGTCCACGAGTCGATCGACAACTCCTCGTTCCGACTCTACATTTCTCCTCGAGTTGAGTTCAATCCTCGAGTTGAGTTTCGAGTCCACGAGTCGATCGACAACTCCTCGTGCCGACTCTACATTACTCCTCGAGTTGAGTTCACTCCTTGAGTTGAGTTTCGAGTCCACAAGTCGATCGACAACTACTCGTGCCGACTCTACACTTCTCCTCGAGTTGAGTTCACTCCTCGAGTCGAGTACCGAGTCCACGAGTCGACAAGCTACTCCTCGTGCCGACTCTACATTACTCCTCGAGTTGAGTTCACTCCTCGAGTTGAGTTTCGAGTCCACGAGTCGATCGACAACTCCTCGTGCCGACTCTACATTACTCCTCGAGTTGAGTTCACTCCTCGAGTTGAGTTTTGAGTCCACGAGTCGATCGACAACTCCTCGTGCCGACTCTACACTACTCCTCGAGTTGAGTTCACTCGTCGAGTCGAGCACCGAGTCCACGAGTCGACAAGGTACTCCTCGTGCCGACTCCACATTTCTCCTCGAGTTGAGTTCACTCCTCGAGTCATGCACCGAGTCCACGAGTCAACAAGCTACTCCTCGTGCCGACTCTACGTTTCTCCTCGAGTTGAGTTCACTCCTCGAGTCGAGTACCGAGTCCACGAGTCGACAAGCTACTCCTCGTGCCGACTCTACACTTCTCCTCGAGTTGAGTTCACTCCTCGAGTCGAGTACCGAGTCCACGAGTCGACAAGCTACTCCTCGTGCCGACTCTACATTACTCGTCGAGTTGAGTTCACTCCTCGAGTTGAGTTTCGAGTCCACGAGTCGGTCGACAACTCCTCGTGCCGACTCTACATTACTCCTCGAGTTGAGTTCACTCCTCGAGTTGAGTTTCGAGTCCACGAGTCGATCGACAACTCCTCGTGCCGACTCTACACTTCTCCTCGAGTTGAGTTCACTCCTCGAGTCGAGTACGGAGTCCACGAGTCGACAAGCTACTCCTCGTGCCGACTCTACATTACTCCTCGAGTTGAGTTCACTCCTCGAGTTGAGTTTCGAGTCCACGAGTCGATCGACAACTCCTCGTGCCGACTCTACATTACTCCTCGAGTTGAGTTTCGAGTCCACGAGTCGATCGACAACTCCTCGTGCCGACTCTACACTACTCCTCGAGTTGAGTTCACTCGTCGAGTCGAGCACCGAGTCCACGAGTCGACAAGGTACTCCTCGTGCCGACTCCACATTTCTCCTCGAGTTGAGTTCACTCCTCGAGTCATGCACCGAGTCCACGAGTCGACAAGCTACTCCTCGTGCCGACTCTACGTTTCTCCTCGAGTTGAGTTCACTCCTCGAGTCGAGTACCGAGTCCACGAGTCGACAAGCTACTCCTCGTGCCGACTCTACACTTCTCCTCGAGTTGAGTTCACTCCTCGAGTCGAGTACCGAGTCCACGAGTCGACAAGCTACTCCTCGTGCCGACTCTACATTACTCGTCGAGTTGAGTTCACTCCTCGAGTTGAGTTTCGAGTCCACGAGTCGGTCGACAACTCCTCGTGCCGACTCTACATTACTCCTCGAGTTGAGTTCACTCCTCGAGTTGAGTTTCGAGTCCACGAGTCGATCGACAACTCCTCGTGCCGACTCTACATTACTCCTCGAGTTGAGTTCACTCCTCGAGTTGAGTTTTGAGTCCACGAGTCGATCGACAACTCCTCGTGCCGACTCTACACTACTCCTCGAGTTGAGTTCACTCGTCGAGTCGAGCACCGAGTCCACGAGTCGACAAGGTACTCCTCGTGCCGACTCCACATTTCTCCTCGAGTTGAGTTCACTCCTCGAGTCATGCACCGAGTCCACGAGTCAACAAGCTACTCCTCGTGCCGACTCTACGTTTCTCCTCGAGTTGAGTTCACTCCTCGAGTCGAGTACCGAGTCCACGAGTCGACAAGCTACTCCTCGTGCCGACTCTACACTTCTCCTCGAGTTGAGTTCACTCCTCGAGTCGAGTACCGAGTCCACGAGTCGACAAGCTACTCCTCGTGCCGACTCTACATTACTCGTCGAGTTGAGTTCACTCCTCGAGTTGAGTTTCGAGTCCACGAGTCGGTCGACAACTCCTCGTGCCGACTCTACATTACTCCTCGAGTTGAGTTCACTCCTCGAGTTGAGTTTCGAGTCCACGAGTCGATCGACAACTCCTCGTGCCGACTCTACACTTCTCCTCGAGTTGAGTTCACTCCTCGAGTCGAGTACGGAGTCCACGAGTCGACAAGCTACTCCTCGTGCCGACTCTACATTACTCCTCGAGTTGAGTTCACTCCTCGAGTTGAGTTTCGAGTCCACGAGTCGATCGACAACTCCTCGTGCCGACTCTACATTACTCCTCGAGTTGAGTTTCGAGTCCACGAGTCGATCGACAACTCCTCGTGCCGACTCTACACTACTCCTCGAGTTGAGTTCACTCGTCGAGTCGAGCACCGAGTCCACGAGTCGACAAGGTACTCCTCGTGCCGACTCCACATTTCTCCTCGAGTTGAGTTCACTCCTCGAGTCATGCACCGAGTCCACGAGTCGACAAGCTACTCCTCGTGCCGACTCTACGTTTCTCCTCGAGTTGAGTTCACTCCTCGAGTCGAGTACCGAGTCCGCGAGTCGACAAGCTACTCCTCGTGCCGACTCTACATTACTCCTCGAGTTGAGTTCACTCCTCGAGTTGAGTTTCGAGTCCACGAGTCGATCGACAACTCCTCGTGCCGACTCTACATTACTCCTCGAGTTGAGTTCACTCCTCGAGTTGAGTTTCGAGTCCACGAGTCGATCGACAACTCCTCGTGCCGACTCTACACTACTCCTCGAGTTGAGTTCACTCGTCGAGTCGAGCACCGAGTCCACGAGTCGACAAGGTACTCCTCGTGCCGACTCCACATTTCTCATCGAGTTTAGTTCACTCCTCGAGTCATGCACCGAGTCCACGAGTCAACAAGCTACTCCTCGTGCCGACTCTACGTTTCTCCTCGAGTTGAGTTCACTCCTCGAGTCGAGTGCCGAGTCCACGAGTCGACAAGCTACTCCTCGTGCCGACTCTACACTTCTCCTCGAGTTGAGTTCACTCCTCGAGTCGAGTACCGAGTCCACGAGTCGACAAGTTACTCCTCGTGCCGACTCTACATTACTCCTCGAGTTGAGTTCACTCCTCGAGTTGAGTTTCGAGTCCACGAGTCGGTCGACAACTCCTCGTGCCGACTCTACATTACTCCTCGAGTTGAGTTCACTCCTCGAGTTGAGTTTCGAGTCCACGAGTCGATCGACAACTCCTCGTGCCGACTCTACACTTCTCCTCGAGTTGAGTTCACTCCTCGAGTCGAGTACCAAGTCCACGAGTCGACAAGCTACTCCTCGTGCCGACTCTACATTACTCCTCGAGTTGAGTTCACTCCTCGAGTTGAGTTTCGAGTCCACGAGTCGGTCGACAACTCCTCGTGCCGACTCTACATTACTCCGCGAGTTGAGTTCACTCCTCGAGTTGAGTTTCGAGTCCACGAGTCGATCGACAACTCCTCGTGCCGACTCTACACCACTCCTCGAGTTGAGTTCACTCCTCGAGTCATGCACCGAGTCCACGAGTCAACAAGCTACTCCTCGTGCCGACTCTACGTTTCTCCTCGAGTTGAGTTCACTCCTCGAGTCGAGTGCCGAGTCCGCGAGTCGACAAGCTACTCCTCGTGCCGACTCTACACTTCTCCTCCAGTTGAGTTCACTCCTCGAGTCGAGTACCGAGTCCACGAGTCGACAAGCTACTCCTCGTGCCGACTCTACATTACTCCTCGAGTTGAGTTCACTCCTCGAGTTGAGTTTCGAGTCCACGAGTCGGTCGACAACTGCTCGTTCCGAGTCTACATTTCTCCTCGAGTTGAGTTCAATCCTCGAGTTGAGTTTCGAGTCCACGAGTCGATCGACAACTCCTCGTGCCGACTCTACATTACTCCTCGAGTTGAGTTCACTCCTTGAGTCGAGTACCGAGTCCACGAGTCGATCGACAACTACTCGTGCCGACTCTACACTTCTCCTCGAGTTGAGTTCACTCCTCGAGTCGAGTACCGAGTCCACGAGACGACAAGCTACTCCTCGTGCCGACTCTACATTACTCCTCGAGTTGAGTTCACTCCTCGAGTTGAGTTTCGAGTCCACGAGTCGATCGACAACTCCTCGTGCCGACTCTACATTACTCCTCGAGTTGAGTTCACTCCTCGAGTTGAGCTTCGAGTCCACGAGTCGATCGACAACTCCTCGTGCCGACTCTACACTACTCCTTGAGTTGAGTTCACTCGTCGAGTCGAGCACCGAGTCCACGAGTCGACAAGGTACTCCTCGTGCCGACTCCACATTTCTCCTCGAGTTGAGTTCACTCCTCGAGTCATGCACCGAGTCCACGAGTCAACAAGCTACTCCTCGTGCCGACTCTACGTTTCTCCTCGAGTTGAGTTCACTCCTCGAGTCGAGTACCGAGTCCACGAGTCGACAAGCTACTCCTCGTGCCGACTCTACACTTCTCCTCGAGTTGAATTCACTCCTCAAGTCGAGTACCGAGTCCACGAGTCGACAAGCTACTCCTCGTGCCGACTCTACATTACTCCTCGAGTTGAGCTCACTCCTCGAGTTGAGTTTCGAGTCCACGAGTCGGTCGACAACTCCTCGTGCCGACTCTACATTACTCCTCGAGTTGAGTTCATTCCTGGAGTTGAGTTTCGAGTCCACGAGTCGATCGACAACTCCTCGTGCCGACTCTACACTTCTCCTCGAGTTGAGTTCACTCCTCGAGTCGAGTACCGAGTCCACGAGTCGACAAGCTACTCCTCGTGCCGACTCTACATTACTCCTCGAGTTGAGTTCACTCCTCGAGTTGAGTTTCGAGTCCACGAGTCGATCGACAACTCCTCGTGCCGACTCTACATTACTCCTCGAGTTGAGTTTCGAGTCCACGAGTCGATCGACAACTCCTCGTGCCGACTCTACACTACTCCTCGAGTTGAGTTCACTCGTCGAGTCGAGCACCGAGTCCACGAGTCGACAAGGTACTCCTCGTGCCGACTCCACATTTCTCCTCGAGTTGAGTTCACTCCTCGAGTCATGCACCGAGTCCACGAGTCAACAAGCTACTCCTCGTGCCGACTCTACGTTTCTCCTCGAGTTGAGTTCACTCCTCGAGTCGAGTACCGAGTCCGCGAGTCGACAAGCTACTCCTCGTGCCGACTCTACATTACTCCTCGAGTTGAGTTCACTCCTCGAGTTGAGTTTCGAGTCCACGAGTCGATCGACAACTCCTCGTGCCGACTCTACATTACTCCTCGAGTTGAGTTCACTCCTCGAGTTGAGTTTCGAGTCCACGAGTCGATCGACAACTCCTCGTGCCGACTCTACACTACTCCTCGAGTTGAGTTCACTCCTCGAGTTGAGTTTCGAGTCCACGAGTCGATCGACAACTACTCGTGCCGACTCTACACTTCTCCTCGAGTTGAGTTCACTCCTCGAGTCGAGTACCGAGTCCACGAGACGACAAGCTACTCCTCGTGCCGACTCTACATTACTCCTCGAGTTGAGTTCACTCCTCGAGTTGAGTTTCGAGTCCACGAGTCGATCGACAATTCCTCGTGCCGACTCTACATTACTCCTCGAGTTGAGTTCACTCCTCGAGTTGAGTTTCGAGTCCACGAGTCGATCGACAACTCCTCGTGCCGACTCTACACTACTCCTCGAGTTGAGTTCACTCGTCGAGTCGAGCACCGAGTCCACGAGTCGACAAGGTACTCCTCGTGCCGACTCCACATTTCTCCTCGAGTTGAGTTCACTCCTCGAGCCATGCACCGAGTCCACGAGTCAACAAGCTACTCCTCGTGCCGACTCTACGTTTCTCCTCGAGTTGAGTTCACTCCTCGAGTCGAGTGCCGAGTCCGCGAGTCGACAAGCTACTCCTCGTGCCGACTCTACACTTCTCCTCCAGTTGAGTTCACTCCTCGAGTCGAGTACCGAGTCCACGAGTCGACAAGCTACTCCTCGTGCCGACTCTACATTACTCCTCGAGTTGAGTTCACTCCTCGAGTCATGCACCGAGTCCACGAGTCAACAAGCTACTCCTCGTGCCGACTCTACGTTTCTCCTCGAGTTGAGTTCACTCCTCGAGTCGAGTGCCGAGTCCGCGAGTCGACAAGCTACTCCTCGTGCCGACTCTACACTTCTCCTCCAGTTGAGTTCACTCCTCGAGTCGAGTACCGAGTCCACGAGTCGACAAGCTACTCCTCGTGCCGACTCTACATTACTCCTCGAGTTGAGTTCACTCCTCGAGTTGAGTTTCGAGTCCACGAGTCGGTCGACAACTGCTCGTTCCGAGTCTACATTTCTCCTCGAGTTGAGTTCAATCCTCGAGTTGAGTTTCGAGTCCACGAGTCGATCGACAACTCCTCGTGCCGACTCTACATTACTCCTCGAGTTGAGTTCACTCCTTGAGTCGAGTACCGAGTCCACGAGTCGATCGACAACTACTCGTGCCGACTCTACACTTCTCCTCGAGTTGAGTTCACTCCTCGAGTCGAGTACCGAGTCCACGAGACGACAAGCTACTCCTCGTGCCGACTCTACATTACTCCTCGAGTTGAGTTCACTCCTCGAGTTGAGTTTCGAGTCCACGAGTCGATCGACAACTCCTCGTGCCGACTCTACATTACTCCTCGTGTTGAGTTCACTCCTCGAGTTGAGCTTCGAGTCCACGAGTCGATCGACAACTCCTCGTGCCGACTCTACACTACTCCTTGAGTTGAGTTCACTCGTCGAGTCGAGCACCGAGTCCACGAGTCGACAAGGTACTCCTCGTGCCGACTCCACATTTCTCCTCGAGTTGAGTTCACTCCTCGAGTCATGCACCGAGTCCACGAGTCAACAAGCTACTCCTCGTGCCGACTCTACGTTTCTCCTCGAGTTGAGTTCACTCCTCGAGTCGAGTACCGAGTCCACGAGTCGACAAGCTACTCCTCGTGCCGACTCTACACTTCTCCTCGAGTTGAATTCACTCCTCAAGTCGAGTACCGAGTCCACGAGTCGACAAGCTACTCCTCGTGCCGACTCTACATTACTCCTCGAGTTGAGCTCACTCCTCGAGTTGAGTTTCGAGTCCACGAGTCGGTCGACAACTCCTCGTGCCGACTCTACATTACTCCTCGAGTTGAGTTCATTCCTGGAGTTGAGTTTCGAGTCCACGAGTCGATCGACAACTCCTCGTGCCGACTCTACACTTCTCCTCGAGTTGAGTTCACTCCTCGAGTCGAGTACCGAGTCCACGAGTCGACAAGCTACTCCTCGTGCCGACTCTACATTACTCCTCGAGTTGAGTTCACTCCTCGAGTTGAGTTTCGAGTCCACGAGTCGATCGACAACTCCTCGTGCCGACTCTACATTACTCCTCGAGTTGAGTTTCGAGTCCACGAGTCGATCGACAACTCCTCGTGCCGACTCTACACTACTCCTCGAGTTGAGTTCACTCGTCGAGTCGAGCACCGAGTCCACGAGTCGACAAGGTACTCCTCGTGCCGACTCCACATTTCTCCTCGAGTTGAGTTCACTCCTCGAGTCATGCACCGAGTCCACGAGTCAACAAGCTACTCCTCGTGCCGACTCTACGTTTCTCCTCGAGTTGAGTTCACTCCTCGAGTCGAGTACCGAGTCCGCGAGTCGACAAGCTACTCCTCGTGCCGACTCTACATTACTCCTCGAGTTGAGTTCACTCCTCGAGTTGAGTTTCGAGTCCACGAGTCGATCGACAACTCCTCGTGCCGACTCTACATTACTCCTCGAGTTGAGTTCACTCCTCGAGTTGAGTTTCGAGTCCACGAGTCGATCGACAACTCCTCGTGCCGACTCTACACTACTCCTCGAGTTGAGTTCACTCCTCGAGTTGAGTTTCGAGTCCACGAGTCGATCGACAACTACTCGTGCCGACTCTACACTTCTCCTCGAGTTGAGTTCACTCCTCGAGTCGAGTACCGAGTCCACGAGACGACAAGCTACTCCTCGTGCCGACTCTACATTACTCCTCGAGTTGAGTTCACTCCTCGAGTTGAGTTTCGAGTCCACGAGTCGATCGACAATTCCTCGTGCCGACTCTACATTACTCCTCGAGTTGAGTTCACTCCTCGAGTTGAGTTTCGAGTCCACGAGTCGATCGACAACTCCTCGTGCCGACTCTACACTACTCCTCGAGTTGAGTTCACTCGTCGAGTCGAGCACCGAGTCCACGAGTCGACAAGGTACTCCTCGTGCCGACTCCACATTTCTCCTCGAGTTGAGTTCACTCCTCGAGCCATGCACCGAGTCCACGAGTCAACAAGCTACTCCTCGTGCCGACTCTACGTTTCTCCTCGAGTTGAGTTCACTCCTCGAGTCGAGTGCCGAGTCCGCGAGTCGACAAGCTACTCCTCGTGCCGACTCTACACTTCTCCTCCAGTTGAGTTCACTCCTCGAGTCGAGTACCGAGTCCACGAGTCGACAAGCTACTCCTCGTGCCGACTCTACATTACTCCTCGAGTTGAGTTCACTCCTCGAGTTGAGTTTCGAGTCCACGAGTCGGTCGACAACTCCTCGTTCCGACTCTACATTTCTCCTCGAGTTGAGTTCAATCCTCGAGTTGAGTTTCGAGTCCACGAGTCGATCGACAACTCCTCGTGCCGACTCTACATTACTCCTCGAGTTGAGTTCACTCCTCGAGTCGAGTACCGAGTCCACGAGTCGATCGACAACTACTCGTGCCGACTCTACACTTCTCCTCGAGTTGAGTTCACTCCTCGAGTCGAGTACCGAGTCCACGAGACGACAAGTTACTCCTCGTGCCGACTCTACATTACTCCTCGAGTTGAGTTCACTCCTCGAGTTGAGTTTCGAGTCCACGAGTCGATCGACAACTCCTCGTGCCGACTCTACATTACTCCTCGAGTTGAGTTCACTCCTCGAGTTGAGTTTCGAGTCCACGAGTCGATCGACAACTCCTCGTGCCGACTCTACACTACTCCTCGAGTTGAGTTCACTCGTCGAGTCGAGCACCGAGTCCACGAGTCGACAAGGTACTCCTCGTGCCGACTCCACATTTCTCCTCGAGTTGAGTTCACTCCTCGAGTCATGCACCGAGTCCACGAGTCAACAAGCTACTCCTCGTGCCGACTCTACGTTTCTCCTCGAGTTGAGTTCACTCCTCGAGTCGAGTACCGAGTCCGCGAGTCGACAAGCTACTCCTCGTGCCGACTCTACATTACTCCTCGAGTTGAGTTCACTCCTCGAGTTGAGTTTCGAGTCCACGAGTCGATCGACAACTCCTCGAGCCGACTCTACATTACTCCTCGAGTTGAGTTCACTCCTCGAGTTGAGTTTCGAGTCCACGAGTCGATCGACAACTCCTCGTGCCGACTCTACACTACTCCTCGAGTTGAGTTCACTCCTCGAGTTGAGTTTCGAGTCCACGAGTCGATCGACAACTACTCGTGCCGACTCTACACTTCTCCTCGAGTTGAGTTCACTCCTCGAGTCGAGTACCGAGTCCACGAGTCGACAAGCTACTCCTCGTGCCGACTCTACACTTCTCCTCGAGTTGAGTTCACTCCTCAAGTCGAGTACCGAGTCCACGAGTCGACAAGCTACTCCTCGTGCCGACTCTACATAACTCCTCGAGTTGAGCTCACTCCTCGAGTTGAGTTTCGAGGCCACGAGTCGGTCGACAACTCCTCGTGCCGACTCTACATTACTCCTCGAGTTGAGTTCACTCCTCGAGTTGAGTTTCGAGTGTTGGAATCGATCTAGGGTTTAAGAAAAAGATTAAACGCTTCGCAAAGCGGCGGAATTTTAAAAATTTTCTTTTTAAGTAAAACTAGTTTTTACTAACCTAGACAAGAGCATATGCATGTAAATAAAAACTAATATGAGCTTTTAAAGTTACTAACCTTTTTGATGCTTGAACGTTGATGAGCCTTTGGAAGGTTGGCAACGTTCGTCTCCCCTCGCAGCACGTCTCTCTTTTCTTTCCTCGGCACCTCGAGCAACCACGAAAGTTTCTATCACTAAATCACTCGAAAAGAAGGAATTAGTGAGTGGGCACTTTTAAACACTACGACTTGAGAACGAGTCTCGAAGTCGCAGAGCTAAAGACTAGGTCGAGTGAGGACCTAGGTGCCAAGACAAGAGAAAACCGAAAATAAACTAGAGAGAGAGAGAAGAGGACTTCGGCCAAGTTCTAGAGAGAGAGTCTCTCAAATCTCTTAAACTTGGATGAATGAATTGTGAGGAAATGGGGCTCCTATTTATAGGAGAGGTCTCACCTTCAATAAGGTAGTTTCCTCTTCTATAGAATATCACATATTCATGAGCAAAAATCCTTCATTTCCCATTCCTTGTTGGGCGCCCAAGGCTGCCTCCTAGAGGCAAGGATTTGTTTCCTTTTTTGTTCCTTGGCTTTCCCTTTTCTCACTTGGCCGAATTTCCCATTGCATGTGTGGGAAATTTGTTTCCTCTTTTTCTTTTGGCAAGTATCTAAATACATTTATGCACAAAATAAACTCTCTTTCCTTGGGTATTATGGGCGCCCATTTCACTTCTAGAAGGAGCTTCTAGAAGCTTCTTCATTTATTCATGAGAACATGAAAAAGGCCCATTTAGAATTTTCAATAAAATTCTTATGAAATGAAATTAATTCACAAGGCCCAATGATCAAGTCATGGCCGAGTGACATTAAGTCATCAAATGAACTTGTCAAAAAAAATTTATTGACATTCATTTCATCCTTTGTCTCAAAAGACAAAAATACCCTTTTGACTATTTTCGTTCTTGTTTTGACTTAGCTTCCAGTTTAACTATTCCTATCGATGTGATTCGTGACAGTGACCTCATGGACCCAAATGAACAAAGCTTTAGCTAAACACTTGGACTCAAAAGTTCACAAACCTTTTCCAAGTTTAGCTTAATGCCAACTGACTCCACTAAAGAGCTGACACTGAAAATCTCTCGGTTCAAATGAATTTATTTTCTACTCAAGAATTCGACCTAATTATGATGAGCGGATCCACTGAATATTATCTATGTTTACCCTTCATGAATGTCATCAGCTAGTCGGGATTTGCTAAATTACCATTTTACCCTTCTAGCTGTTATTTCCTCAACTCCTTTGTCGCTTGTGAATAAGTTAGAAACAATGTATTGACGAGGAGCTAACAAGTCACATTGTTTCATCCAAAAGAGTCAGGACTCAATTTGGACACTGGCCAGTTCATTTATTCACACTCCAAGGAACAAAGCATGAGGTGACATACATTGCATTTCAGCAATCTTGTACATGAATTCCATATCTATGAGAACTTCACAAAGTTACTCATGACAGACTCACAACTTAGTACCTCACCAATAGGCCTTGTTCGGAATCACATAGTGAGTCCGAAATTTGACTTTCTCAAATGAGAATACTAAGGTGTGAAATGACATGTCTCATTTCAGGATTAAGGTAAGCATGATGCAATTCATACATAGTGACTTCGAGACATAAGAGGTTAAATGGTTTGTTCTTATATTGTCTCTAGAAGTGCACTGGTCAATTCAGTACCTTCGGAAGATACCTAGAAGAACTATAGAGTCTCCAACTCTCAATGCCTCATAACCAGACATCATAGATTCTTCTAACAATCATACTGAGGTCAATAGTCCTTTGACCCTAAGATTGCGAATATATCGTTTTAAGCAAACTACGAAGAGTTTGTTCATGCAAATCTACATTTGTCTCTTCGTAAGTTGTTAAGTTTGTTTATGGACTAAAAGACTATGGTTTTATCATAAAGCTTCAGACAAGGAAGATTGAATGAACGTTTCAACTTTATTAATGAATAGATAGGCAATTACAAGCAAGAGTCTTCGTAAGACTATATGACATCAAATGTACATAAATAGACACTACTACTCTTCTTGTGGGCACCATTGACAACAAACTCCCACTTGACTCAAAGAAGATGTGAGTAGTCCTACATGCCTAATCCCTCTCGAAGTTGGTCGAAGACCAGGTTCGCTAGGGCCTTGGTGAATAGATCTTCCAGAGATCTACTTCACCTCCACGTCTCCGCGTTGCGCGATCTCTCGAATCAAATGGTATTTCCCCTCAATATGCTTAGAGCGCTTATGGCTTCTAGGTTCCTTTGAGTTAGCGACAGCCCCACTATTATCACAATAAAGGGTCATGGGCTCGTCGACGTTTGGAACAACTTCCAAATACTTAAGGAATTTTCTAAGCCATACAGCCTCTTTGGATGCTTCACAAGCAGCCACATATTCTGCTTCCATTGTGGAGTCAGCAATGCAAGATTGCTTAATACTTCTCCATACAACAGCTCCACCATTAAGGATGAACACAGATCCCGAAGTGGATTTCCTGGAATCCTTATCCGCTTGAAAATCGGAGTCGGTATATCCCGTCATAGTCAGGTCAGTACCTGAGTATGTAAGCATCAAGTTCCTAGTTCTTCGAAGATACTTAAGAACATGCTTAACAGCAATCCAGTGCTCGGGTCCAGGGTTGGATTGGAAACGACTAACTACGCCAACGGCGAAACATATATCAGGTCGGGTGCAAAGCATAGCATACATGAGGCTTCCTACGGCAGAGGCGTAAGGAATTTTCCTCATGTCTTCAATCTCTTGTGCAGTCTTGGGAGACTGGTCCTTAGAGAGTGAAACTCCATGCCTAAAGGGTGTTTGACCCCTCTTGCAGTCTTGCATCGAGAAGCGATCCATCACCTTATCAATATAAGATGCTTGAGAGAGCGACAGGGTCCGGTTTTTCCTATCTCGAAAGATTTGGATTCCCAGAATGTACGCGGCTTCTCCTAGATCCTTCATATCGAATTGCTTTGCTAGCCAGACCTTAACCTCAGATAACTTACCCACGTCATTACCAATGAGTAGTATATCATCGACATATAGTACCAGAAACACAACTTTGCCTTCGTGTATTAACTTGTAAACACAAGGCTCATCTATTGACTGTTCAAAGCCGAAGCTCTTTACAGTTTCATCGAATCTAATATTCCATGACCTAGATGCTTGCTTTAGTCCATAAATGGATTTAAGCAACTCACAAACCTTGGTCTCTTGACCTTTATCCACGAAACCGTCTGGTTGAGCCATGTAAATGCGCTCGTCAAGATTGCCATTCAGAAAAGCTGTCTTGACATCCATTTGCCAGATCTCATAGTCGAGAGCTGCAGCTATGGATAGGAGTATGCGGATGGATTTAAGCATCGCGACTGGCGAGAAGGTTTCTTCATAGTCAATCCCTTCTTGTTGGGTATAACCCTTCGCCACAAGTCGTGCTTTGAACGTCTCAACGTTCCCATCAGGACCCCTTTTCTTCTTGTATATCCACTTACACCCTACGGGTTTAATCCCTTCAGGAAGGTCTACAAGTTTCCAGACTTTGTTGACATACATCGAGTGCATCTCAACTTTTATGGCGTCAAGCCAAAGGTTTGATTCAGAACAAGCCATTGCTTGGCTATAGGAAACAGGATCATCCATGTCAGAGACGGCTACAAGAGAGTCTCCATAAGACATGTACCTGTCAGGCTTTTGAGTAGCCCTCCCACTACGTCGAAGTACTACTTGACGAGATTCTGATGAGTTAGGTTGTGTTTCAGTTGGGGTAAGAACAGTTTTTACAGATGAGGTAGAAGCTTCCTCACCCAACTTTTCTTCAAGCACAATTTTGCTTCTAGGTTTCGCATCCTTCATAAAGTCCTCCTCAAGGAAACGAGCATTCGTGCTAACGAAAGTCTTATCGTCCTCGGGACTATAGAAAGTAAAACCTTTGGTTTCCTTCGGATATCCTACAAACAGGCACAATTCTGACCTACTAGCCAACTTGCTAGTCTTTTGCCTCAGCACGTGTGCAGGGCAACCCCAAATTCGGATGCGGCCAAGATTCACTTTACGGCCAGTCCATCGTTCATAAGGAGTACCAGGAACCGTTTTGGACGGAACTTGGTTCAGAATGTAGGCGGCTGTTTCGAGGGCATATCCCCAAAAGGAAAGCGGGAGTGATGAGTAACTCATCATTGATCTAACCATCTCCATAAGAGTTCGGTTTCTTCTCTCTGACACTCCGTTTTGTTGAGGTGTGCCAGGTGCGGTAAGCTGAGAAGCAATACCTTCTTCTTTAAGAAAGTCATCGAACTCTCCAGACATATACTCACCACCTCGATCAGATCGAAGGGTTTTGATCACTTTGCTAGTTTGCTTTTCCACTAAAGCCCTAAAGACCTTAAATACGTTAAAGGTCTCGGATTTGTGTTTGAGCAAATAGACAAACCCATATCTTGAGTAGTCATCAGTGAAGGTAACGAAGTATTCGTATCCTCCACGTGCCTGTTGGTTGAGCGGACCACATACATCAGAATGTATTAGTTCCAGCAACTCAGTGGCTCTTCGACCCTTATCGGAGAAAGGTCGCTTAGTCATTTTTCCTTCTATGCAGGATTCACAAGTAGGTAGTGAACCTATTGCAGAGGCTTGGAGTGGACCATCCCTCACAAGTCTCTTAATCCTATCTAGACTGATATGACCAAGTCTTAAGTGCCAGAGGTATGTTGATTTTGTTAGATCGGAGGATTCAGAAAGTTTGATCCTCTTTGGCTCCCTAATTAGATCGTTATCTATTTCGGTGTCTAAGAGAGAAGGTTGAGTGGGATAGATGTAAAAAAGACCATTCTTCATACATGCATCAGTGACGAAAGAATTAGAAAAAGAAATACGAATTCCATTCTTTATAAACTTTAAATAATAATCTTGCTCGAAAAGTTGAGCAACAGATACTAGGTTTTTCCCAAAGGAAGGAACATAATAAACATTATTCAAATTTAAAGTTCGATCTTCAAAAGATAGCGTCACGGATCCCACAGCCTTTGCAGACACCACGCTCTCATCACCCCACTTGAAGCAGAAGTCGCCATCCTCTAAGCTTTTGCTTTTCCTAAAACCAGTCAAGGAGCAGCAAATATGGTTAGTAGCAGCGGAGTCAATAATCCACGATGATACATTATCAGCTACTAAACAGGCTTCAGTAACAAGTACAATACCTTTAGCTTTGGTTTTGAGGTAGGCGGGACAGTTCCTACGCCAGTGACCAGGCTCGTTGCAGTGGTGGCACTTGTCTTTAGACTTGTCCACCTTCGGAGCCTTTGGCGCCTTCTTCTTCGTTTGAACCTTAGGTTGGTTCTTCTTCTCGGCGTTGCGAGGTCTCTTCTTAGATCCAGAGGTGGAGGCAGTAGCATGTACTTCTCCTTGAGCCCTCTTTTTCTTAGTGAGTGCCTCAGCGGTTTGAAGTTCCTTCATGAGCTCGGTAACAGTGTACTCCAGCTTGTTCATGGAATAGTTCAATTTGAAGGTATCAAAGGTTTCGGGGAGAGTTTCCAAGATCATATCTATTTTGGTCTCCCCATCAATCTCAGATCCAAGAATCTCCATCTCGTTGAGATAGCTAATGATCAGCATCATATGATCTCTAACGGGAGTTCCAGCCTTCATACGACAGTTCATGAATTGTCGGACCGCTTGTTGCCTAGCTTGACGTCCTTGCCCTCCAAACATCTCATGGAGATTGTAGAGCATATCGGTGGCAGTTTCGAAATCACGATGTTGTTGTTGCAACACATTGTTCATCGATGCCAAAATATAGCATCTCGCAATCTCATCGGATCGAAGCCAGGCCGCCAGGACGTCTTTCTCCTCTTGCGTCGAATCATCATTCGTTTGAGGACAGGGGGTGGTGAGAACCCATTTGTGCTTGTCGACAGTAAGGACTATGTCGAGGTTACGTTTCCAGTCGACGTAATTGTCGCCTTCGAGTTTATTCGAGGAAAGAATTGTTGAGAGAGGGTTGAGAGACATATTGCCTATAACAGTTGAAACAAGTTTATGATTAGTCTTTGGTTTAGGATTTAAGTTTTATTAAGACTTTTGTAAAACCCAAAGGTGTTATAAACCAAACGATAATTTACTCCCTCAAGAGAAGGCCGCAAAAAATCTCCTTTTATAAGTAAATGACACATCATTAATGCTAAGCCAAGATGTCAGTACATCATTTCGACTAGCCACCTTGTAAATTGGTTTGATCACTCATATCCTTTCGCAGAGCCTTAAGGAAGGATACTAGGGATTGAGCCTAAGTGTGCAACCAACCACTTAGTCCAAAAGATCAGCTTTGAAAAACAATCCCCCAAGGGGAGGCCTTGCCATCATTGCATCACTCTCGGACGTAGCTCATTGAGCAATGATCGAAGCAATAACGCCTTGGAGTACTCACATTTAAGTGAGGGTCGCAAGAGCGGCTCTTAGTCCCACGTTATTGCATCTTTCACTAGTGTTGGGGATCGCGGGTTACAAACAACGAGTATAACCCTCCCACTTAGTTTTTGGAGTTGGTTCATCGACTCTTATAATTTCGGAAACAAATTTCCTAGTTAGAGAGCGACAGAGCGGACAACTAGAAGAGAATCCTAGATCGACATGTTCAGAGCAGTATTAGTGCATAAAGGCACAAGGGACATACTCGATCTTTTCCTATTTTCTATTTCGGGAAAGTGCGTGAGGGAAGTGTGAACTTCAACTCACTCGAACACTTGAAAGTTTGAGATTACACATCCTTTTATTTTTCGGTTTTGTCTACAAAGAGACCTCCCACTCAAAATTTCAAGAGCATATAGATTTTGAACATATGTGATATAGATATAGTTTTGAAAACATTTTGAAAATTTATTTGATTTGGATAACAAAATATTTTCAAGTTTGAAAGTGAAAACGGTTTTTCAAAATTCAAACTAGTTTTGTAAAAATTCAATTTCAATTAAACTTTCAAAAATCAAAACATTTTAATCTTACACATCATGTTTATAATCATATGAAAAACATTTTTGCTCAAGAAAGTTTTCTCATTAGAGTTCTATAACTCATGGTAGTGGGGTTTGAAAATCCGGATTTCTAAAAAAAACTGGAGTTTCAGACAGCCGCGCACCTTGGAGTAAAATCGCCATAACTGGCGGCTCCGATGTCCTTTTGAGCCGAAACCGGTGGCATTGGACAGAGGACAGACAGAGCTTTAATTTGATTCAAGAATCATTAAATTTCGATTTCTGAGCAGAGAGTTATGCCGCTTTTAATGCGGGTTTACATTCCAGCTCGAAGAAAAAGAAATAAATTAAAGCTTTGTCCTTTTAGGTGCGAAAAAGAATCGAGTGTAACGGAACGTTTTATGAGGTTGTTTAAAGCTTTTATTTGTGTTTTATTAGCAGGGTAACAACATAGAATAAAAGAAATAACAACATGCATAAAACGATTCAAGTAAATAAACGGAACTAGTAAGAAAATAAAACTAGTCACAAAATTTACTCGAAAATTCTCAAACCTTTAAAACACGTTTTTCAATATAAAAAATTAAAAACTTTTAGAACTGATTCTAATGTGTTTTAACATCATCCCAAACTCATAGAAAATCAACATGCTTTTTAATTTAAAGACAAGAGCAATAAATTAAAAAAAAATCTAAGATTACAATTCTAACTTGTCACAAAATTAGTAAACTTTCGAAAACGATTTTCAAGCTCATAATTTAAAAACATGCACATGCATTCCTTTGACCATAGCTCTGATACCATTTGTTGGAATCGATCTAGGGTTTAAGAAAAAGATTAAACGCTTCGCAAAGCGGCGGAATTTTAAAAATTTTCTTTTTAAGTAAAACTAGTTTTTACTAACCTAGACAAGAGCATATGCATGTAAATAAAAACTAATATGAGCTTTTAAAGTTACTAACCTTTTTGATGCTTGAACGTTGATGAGCCTTTGGAAGGTTGGCAACGTTCGTCTCCCCTCGCAGCACGTCTCTCTTTTCTTTCCTCGGCACCTCGAGCAACCACGAAAGTTTCTATCACTAAATCACTCGAAAAGAAGGAATTAGTGAGTGGGCACTTTTAAACACTACGACTTGAGAACGAGTCTCGAAGTCGCAGAGCTAAAGACTAGGTCGAGTGAGGACCTAGGTGCCAAGACAAGAGAAAACCGAAAATAAACTAGAGAGAGAGAGAAGAGGACTTCGGCCAAGTTCTAGAGAGAGAGTCTCTCAAATCTCTTAAACTTGGATGAATGAATTGTGAGGAAATGGGGCTCCTATTTATAGGAGAGGTCTCACCTTCAATAAGGTAGTTTCCTCTTCTATAGAATATCACATATTCATGAGCAAAAATCCTTCATTTCCCATTCCTTGTTGGGCGCCCAAGGCTGCCTCCTAGAGGCAAGGATTTGTTTCCTTTTTTGTTCCTTGGCTTTCCCTTTTCTCACTTGGCCGAATTTCCCATTGCATGTGTGGGAAATTTGTTTCCTCTTTTTCTTTTGGCAAGTATCTAAATACATTTATGCACAAAATAAACTCTCTTTCCTTGGGTATTATGGGCGCCCATTTCACTTCTAGAAGGAGCTTCTAGAAGCTTCTTCATTTATTCATGAGAACATGAAAAAGGCCCATTTAGAATTTTCAATAAAATTCTTATGAAATGAAATTAATTCACAAGGCCCAATGATCAAGTCATGGCCGAGTGACATTAAGTCATCAAATGAACTTGTCAAAAAAAATTTATTGACATTCATTTCATCCTTTGTCTCAAAAGACAAAAATACCCTTTTGACTATTTTCGTTCTTGTTTTGACTTAGCTTCCAGTTTAACTATTCCTATCGATGTGATTCGTGACAGTGACCTCATGGACCCAAATGAACAAAGCTTTAGCTAAACACTTGGACTCAAAAGTTCACAAACCTTTTCCAAGTTTAGCTTAATGCCAACTGACTCCACTAAAGAGCTGACACTGAAAATCTCTCGGTTCAAATGAATTTATTTTCTACTCAAGAATTCGACCTAATTATGATGAGCGGATCCACTGAATATTATCTATGTTTACCCTTCATGAATGTCATCAGCTAGTCGGGATTTGCTAAATTACCATTTTACCCTTCTAGCTGTTATTTCCTCAACTCCTTTGTCGCTTGTGAATAAGTTAGAAACAATGTATTGACGAGGAGCTAACAAGTCACATTGTTTCATCCAAAAGAGTCAGGACTCAATTTGGACACTGGCCAGTTCATTTATTCACACTCCAAGGAACAAAGCATGAGGTGACATACATTGCATTTCAGCAATCTTGTACATGAATTCCATATCTATGAGAACTTCACAAAGTTACTCATGACAGACTCACAACTTAGTACCTCACCAATAGGCCTTGTTCGGAATCACATAGTGAGTCCGAAATTTGACTTTCTCAAATGAGAATACTAAGGTGTGAAATGACATGTCTCATTTCAGGATTAAGGTAAGCATGATGCAATTCATACATAGTGACTTCGAGACATAAGAGGTTAAATGGTTTGTTCTTATATTGTCTCTAGAAGTGCACTGGTCAATTCAGTACCTTCGGAAGATACCTAGAAGAACTATAGAGTCTCCAACTCTCAATGCCTCATAACCAGACATCATAGATTCTTCTAACAATCATACTGAGGTCAATAGTCCTTTGACCCTAAGATTGCGAATATATCGTTTTAAGCAAACTACGAAGAGTTTGTTCATGCAAATCTACATTTGTCTCTTCGTAAGTTGTTAAGTTTGTTTATGGACTAAAAGACTATGGTTTTATCATAAAGCTTCAGACAAGGAAGATTGAATGAACGTTTCAACTTTATTAATGAATAGATAGGCAATTACAAGCAAGAGTCTTCGTAAGACTATATGACATCAAATGTACATAAATAGACACTACTACTCTTCTTGTGGGCACCATTGACAACATCGAGTCCACGAGTCGATCGACAACTACTCGTGCCGACTCTACACTTCTCCTCGAGTTGAGTTCACTCCTCGAGTCGAGTACCGAGTCCACGAGTCGACAAGCTACTCCTCGTGCCGACTCTACACTTCTCCTCGAGTTGAGTTCACTCCTCAAGTCGAGTACCGAGTCCACAAGTCGACAAGCTACTCCTCGTGCCGACTCTACATAACTCCTCGAGTTGAGCTCACTCCTCGAGTTGAGTTTCGAGTCCACGAGTCGATCGACAACTCCTCGTGCCGACTCTACACTACTCCTCGAGTTGAGTTCACTCGTCGAGTCGAGCACCGAGTCCACGAGTCGACAAGGTACTCCTCGTGCCGACTCCACATTTCTCCTCGAGTTGAGTTCACTCCTCGAGTCATGCACCGAGTCCACGAGTCAACAAGCTACTCCTCGTGCCGACTCTACGTTTCTCCTCGAGTTGAGTTCACTCCTCGAGTCGAGTACCGAGTCCGCGAGTCGACAAGCTACTCCTCGTGCCGACTCTACATTACTCCTCGAGTTGAGTTCACTCCTCGAGTTGAGTTTCGAGTCCACGAGTCGATCGACAACTCCTCGAGCCGACTCTACATTACTCCTCGAGTTGAGTTCACTCCTCGAGTTGAGTTTCGAGTCCACGAGTCGATCGACAACTCCTCGTGCCGACTCTACACTACTCCTCGAGTTGAGTTCACTCCTCGAGTTGAGTTTCGAGTCCACGAGTCGATCGACAACTACTCGTGCCGACTCTACACTTCTCCTCGAGTTGAGTTCACTCCTCGAGTCGAGTACCGAGTCCACGAGTCGACAAGCTACTCCTCGTGCCGACTCTACACTTCTCCTCGAGTTGAGTTCACTCCTCAAGTCGAGTACCGAGTCCACGAGTCGACAAGCTACTCCTCGTGCCGACTCTACATAACTCCTCGAGTTGAGCTCACTCCTCGAGTTGAGTTTCGAGGCCACGAGTCGGTCGACAACTCCTCGTGCCGACTCTACATTACTCCTCGAGTTGAGTTCACTCCTCGAGTTGAGTTTCGAGTCCACGAGTCGATCGACAACTACTCGTGCCGACTCTACACTTCTCCTCGAGTTGAGTTCACTCCTCGAGTCGAGTACCGAGTCCACGAGTCGACAAGCTACTCCTCGTGCCGACTCTACACTTCTCCTCGAGTTGAGTTCACTCCTCAAGTCGAGTACCGAGTCCACAAGTCGACAAGCTACTCCTCGTGCCGACTCTACATAACTCCTCGAGTTGAGCTCACTCCTCGAGTTGAGTTTCGAGTCCACGAGTCGGTCGACAACTCCTCGTGCCGACTCTACATTACTCCTCGAGTTGAGTTCACTCCTCGAGTTGAGTTTCGAGTCCACGAGTCGATCGACAACTCCTCGTGCCGACTCTACATTACTCCTCGAGTTGAGTTTCGAGTCCACAAGTCGATCGACAACTCCTCGTGCCGACACTACACTACTCCTCGAGTTGAGTTCACTCGTCGAGTCGAGCACCGAGTCCACGAGTCGACAAGGTACTCCTCGTGCCGACTCCACATTTCTCCTCGAGTTGAGTTCACTCCTCGAGTCATGCACCGAGTCCACGAGTCGACAAGCTACTCCTCGTGCCGACTCTACGTTACTCCTCGAGTTGAGTTCACTCCTCGAGTTGAGTTTCGAGTCCACGAGTCGGTCGACAACTCCTCGTTCCGACTCTACATTTCTCCTCGAGTTGAGTTCAATCCTCGAGTTGAGTTTCGAGTCCACGAGTCGATCGACAACTCCTCGTGCCGACTCTACATTACTCCTCGAGTTGAGTTCACTCCTCGAGTCGAGTACCGAGTCCACGAGTCGATCGACAACTACTCGTGCCAACTCTACACTTCTCCTCGAGTTGAGTTCACTCCTCGAGTCGAGTACCGAGTCCACGAGACGACAAGTTACTCCTCGTGCCGACTCTACATTACTCCTCGAGTTGAGTTCACTCCTCGAGTTGAGTTTCGAGTCCACGAGTCGATCGACAACTCCTCGTGCCGACTCTACATTACTCCTCGAGTTGAGTTCACTCCTCGAGTTGAGTTTCGAGTCCACGAGTCGATCGACAACTCCTCGTGCCGACTCTACACTACTCCTCGAGTTGAGTTCACTCGTCGAGTCGAGCACCGAGTCCACGAGTCGACAAGGTACTCCTCGTGCCGACTCCACATTTCTCCTTGAGTTGAGTTCACTCCTCGAGTCATGCACCGAGTCCACGAGTCAACAAGCTACTCCTCGTGCCGACTCTACGTTTCTCCTCGAGTTGAGTTCACTCCTCGAGTCGAGTACCGAGTCCACGAGTCGACAAGCTACTCCTCGTGCCGACTCTACACTTCTCCTCGAGTTGAGTTCACTCCTCAAGTCGAGTACCGAGTCCACGAGTCGACAAGCTACTCCTCGTGCCGACTCTACATAACTCCTCGAGTTGAGCTCACTCCTCGAGTTGAGTTTCGAGTCCACGAGTCGGTCGACAACTCCTCGTGCCGACTCTACATTACTCCTCGAGTTGAGTTCACTCCTCGAGTTGAGTTTCGAGTCCACGAGTCGATCGACAACTCCTCGTGCCGACTCTACACTTCTCCTCGAGTTGAGTTCACTCCTCGAGTCGAGTACCGAGTCCACGAGACGACAAGCTACTCCTCGTGCCGACTCTACATTACTCCTCGAGTTGTGTTCACTCCTCGAGTTGAGTTTCGAGTCCACGATTCGATCGACAACTCCTCGTGCCGACTCTACATTACTCCTCGAGTTGAGTTCACTCCTCGAGTTGAGCTTCGAGTCCACGAGTCGATCGACAACTCCTCGTGCCGACTCTACACTACTCCTTGAGTTGAGTTCACTCGTCGAGTCGAGCACCGAGTCCACGAGTCGACAAGGTACTCCTCGTGCCGACTCCACATTTCTCCTCGAGTTGAGTTCACTCCTCGAGTCATGCACCGAGTCCACGAGTCAACAAGCTACTCCTCGTGCCGACTCTACGTTTCTCCTCGAGTTGAGTTCACTCCTCGAGTCGAGTACCGAGTCCACGAGTCGACAAGCTACTCCTCGTGCCGACTCTACACTTCTCCTCGAGTTGACTTCACTCCTCAAGTCGAGTACCGAGTCCACGAGTCGACAAGCTACTCCTCGTGCCGACTCTACATTACTCCTCGAGTTGAGCTCACTCCTCGAGTTGAGTTTCGAGTCCACGAGTCGGTCGACAACTCCTCGTGCCGACTCTACATTACTCCTCGAGTTGAGTTCAATCCTCGAGTTGAGTTTCGAGTCCACGAGTCGATCGACAACTCCTCGTGCCGACTCTACACTTCTCCTCGAGTTGAGTTCACTCCTCGAGTCGAGTACCGAGTCCACGAGTCGACAAGCTACTCCTCGTGCCGACTCTATATTACTCCTCGAGTTGAGTTCACTCCTCGAGTTGAGTTTCGAGTCCACGAGTCGATCGACAACTCCTCGTGCCGACTCTACATTACTCCTCGAGTTGAGTTTCGAGTCCACGAGTCGATCGACAACTCCTCGTGCCGACTCTACACTACTCCTCGAGTTGAGTTCACTCGTCGAGTCGGGCACCGAGTCCACGAGTCGACAAGGTACTCCTCGTGCCGACTCCACATTTCTCCTCGAGTTGAGTTCACTCCTCGAGTCATGCACCGAGTCCACGAGTCAACAAGCTACTCCTCGTGCCGACTCTACGTTTCTCCTCGAGTTGAGTTCACTCCTCGAGTCGAGTACCGAGTCCGCGAGTCGACAAGCTACTCCTCGTGCCGACTCTACATTACTCCTCGAGTTGAGTTCACTCCTCGAGTTGAGTTTCGAGTCCACGAGTCGATCGACAACTCCTCGTGCCGACTCTACATTACTCCTCGAGTTGAGTTCACTCCTCGAGTTGAGTTTCGAGTCCACGAGTCGATCGACAACTCCTCGTGCCGACTCTACACTACTCCTCGAGTTGAGTTCACTCCTCGAGTTGAGTTTCGAGTCCACGAGTCGATCGACAACTACTCGTGCCGACTCTACACTTCTCCTCGAGTTGAGTTCACTCCTCGAGTCGAGTACCGAGTCCACGAGACGACAAGCTACTCCTCGTGCCGACTCTACATTACTCCTCGAGTTGAGTTCACTCCTCGAGTTGAGTTTCGAGTCCACGAGTCGATCGACAATTCCTCGTGCCGACTCTACATTACTCCTCGAGTTGAGTTCACTCCTCGAGTTGAGTTTCGAGTCCACGAGTCGATCGACAACTCCTCGTGCCGACTCTACACTACTCCTCGAGTTGAGTTCACTCGTCGAGTCGAGCACCGAGTCCACGAGTCGACAAGGTACTCCTCGTGCCGACTCCACATTTCTCCTCGAGTTGAGTTCACTCCTCGAGTCATGCACCGAGTCCACGAGTCAACAAGCTACTCCTCGTGCCGACTCTACGTTTCTCCTCGAGTTGAGTTCACTCCTCGAGTCGAGTGCCGAGTCCGCGAGTCGACAAGCTACTCCTCGTGCCGACTCTACACTTCTCCTCCAGTTGAGTTCACTCCTCGAGTCGAGTACCGAGTCCACGACTCGACAAGCTACTCCTCGTGCCGACTCTACATTACTCCTCGAGTTGAGTTCACTCCTCGAGTTGAGTTTCGAGTCCACGAGTCGGTCGACAACTCCTCGTTCCGACTCTACATTTCTCCTCGAGTTGAGTTCAATCCTCGAGTTGAGTTTCGAGTCCACGAGTCGATCGACAACTCCTCGTGCCGACTCTACATTACTCCTCGAGTTGAGTTCACTCCTCGAGTCGAGTACCGAGTCCACGAGTCGATCGACAACTACTCGTGCCGACTCTACACTTCTCCTCGAGTTGAGTTCACTCCTCGAGTCGAGTACCGAGTCCACGAGACGACAAGTTACTCCTCGTGCCGACTCTACATTACTCCTCGAGTTGAGTTCACTCCTCGAGTTGAGTTTCGAGTCCACGAGTCGATCGACAACTCCTCGTGCCGACTCTACATTAGTCCTCGAGTTGAGTTCACTCCTCGAGTTGAGTTTCGAGTCCACGAGTCGATCGACAACTCCTCGTGCCGACTCTACACTACTCCTCGAGTTGAGTTCACTCGTCGAGTCGAGCACCGAGTCCACGAGTCGACAAGGTACTCCTCGTGCCGACTCCACATTTCTCCTCGAGTTGAGTTCACTCCTCGAGTCATGCACCGAGTCCACGAGTCAACAAGCTACTCCTCGTGCCGACTCTACGTTTCTCCTCGAGTTGAGTTCACTCCTCGAGTCGAGTACCGAGTCCGCGAGTCGACAAGCTACTCCTCGTGCCGACTCTACATTACTCCTCGAGTTGAGTTCACTCCTCGAGTTGAGTTTCGAGTCCACGAGTCGATCGACAACTCCTCGTGCCGACTCTACATTACTCCTCGAGTTGAGTTCACTCCTCGAGTTGAGTTTCGAGTCCACGAGTCGATCGACAACTCCTCGTGCCGACTCTACACTACTCCTCGAGTTGAGTTCACTCCTCGAGTTGAGTTTCGAGTCCACGAGTCGATCGACAACTACTCGTGCCGACTCTACACTTCTCCTCGAGTTGAGTTCACTCCTCGAGTCGAGTACCGAGTCCACGAGTCGACAAGCTACTCCTCGTGCCGACTCTACACTTCTCCTCGAGTTGAGTTCACTCCTCAAGTCGAGTACCGAGTCCACGAGTCGACAAGCTACTCCTCGTGCCGACTCTACATAACTCCTCGAGTTGAGCTCACTCCTCGAGTTGAGTTTCGAGTCCACGAGTCGGTCGACAACTCCTCGTGCCGACTCTACATTACTCCTCGAGTTGAGTTCACTCCTCGAGTTGAGTTTCGAGTCCACGAGTCGATCGACAACTCCTCGTGCCGACTCTACACTTCTCCTCGAGTTGAGTTCACTCCTCGAGTCGAGTACCGAGTCCACGAGTCGACAAGCTACTCCTCGTGCCGACTCTACATTACTCCTCGAGTTGAGTTCACTCCTCGAGTTGAGTTTCGAGTCCACGAGTCGATCGACAACTCCTCGTGCCGACTCTACATTACTCCTCGAGTTGAGTTTCGAGTCCACAAGTCGATCGACAACTCCTCGTGCCGACTCTACACTACTCCTCGAGTTGAGTTCTGTTGGAATCGATCTAGGGTTTAAGAAAAAGATTAAACGCTTCGCAAAGCGGCGGAATTTTAAAAATTTTCTTTTTAAGTAAAACTAGTTTTTACTAACCTAGACAAGAGCATATGCATGTAAATAAAAACTAATATGAGCTTTAAAAGTTACTAACCTTTTTGATGCTTGAACGTTGATGAGCCTTTGGAAGGTTGGCAACGTTCGTCTCCCCTCGCAGCACGTCTCTCTTTTCTTTCCTCGGCACCTCGAGCAACCACGAAAGTTTCTATCACTAAATCACTCGAAAAGAAGGAATTAGTGAGTGGGCACTTTTAAACACTACGACTTGAGAACGAGTCTCGAAGTCGCAGAGCTAAAGACTAGGTCGAGTGAGGACCTAGGTGCCAAGACAAGAGAAAACCGAAAATAAACTAGAGAGAGAGAGAAGAGGACTTCGGCCAAGTTCTAGAGAGAGAGTCTCTCAAATCTCTTAAACTTGGATGAATGAATTGTGAGGAAATGGGGCTCCTATTTATAGGAGAGGTCTCACCTTCAATAAGGTAGTTTCCTCTTCTATAGAATATCACATATTCATGAGCAAAAATCCTTTATTTCCCATTCCTTGTTGGGCGCCCAAGGCTGCCTCCTAGAGGCAAGGATTTGTTTCCTTTTTTGTTCCTTGGCTTTCCCTTTTCTCACTTGGCCGAATTTCCTACAAGCATGTGTGGGAAATTTGTTTCCTCTTTTTCTTTTGGCAAGTATCTAAATACATTTATGCACAAAATAAACTCTCTTGGTTGGGTATGTTGGGCGCCCAAGGCCTTCTAGAAAAGGCTTCTAGAAGCTTTTCCATTTGTTCATGACAACATGAAAAAGGCCCAATAAGAATTTTCAATAAAATTCTTATGAAATGAAATTAATTCACAAGGCCCAATGATCAAGTCATGGCCGAGTGAAACATGTCATAAAATGACCTTGTCAAGAAATTTATTGACATTCATTTCATCCTTTGTCTCAAAAGACAAAAATACCCTTTTAACTATTTTCGTTCTTGTTTTGGCTTAGCTTCCAGTTTAACTATTCCTATCGATGTGATTCGTGACAGTGACCTCATGGACCCAAATGAACAAAGCTTTAGCTAAACACTTGGACTCAAAAGTTCACAAACCTTTTCCAAGTTTAGCTTAATGCCAACTGACTCCACTAAAGAGCTGACACTGAAAATCTCTCGGTTCAAATGAATTTATTTTCTACTCAAGAATTCGACCTAATTATGATGAGCGGATCCACTGAATATTATCTATGTTTACCCTTCATGAATGTCATCAGCTAGTCGGGATTTACTAAATTACCATTTTACCCTTCTAGCTGTTATTTCCTCAACTCCTTTGTCGCTTGTGAATAAGTTAGAAACAATGTATTGACGAGGAGCTAACAAGTCACATTGTTTCATCCAAAAGAGTCAGGACTCAATTTGGACACTGGCCAGTTCATTTATTCACACTCCAAGGAACAAAGCATGAGGTGACATACATTGCATTTCAGCAATCTTGTACATGAATTCCATATCTATGAGAACTTCACAAAGTTACTCATGACAGACTCACAACTTAGTACTTCACCAATAGGCCTTGTTCGGAATCACATAGTGAGTCCGAACTTTGACTTTCTCAAATGAGAATACTAAGGTGTGAAATGGCATGTCTCATTTCAGGATTAAGGTAAGCATGATGCAATTCATACATAGTGACTTCGAGACATAAGAGGTTAAATGGTTTGTTCTTATCTTGTCTCTAGAAGTGCACTGGTCAATTCAGTACCTTCGGAAGATACCTAGAAGAACTATAGAGTTCCTAACTCTCAATGCCTCATAACCAGACATCATAGATTCTTCTAACAATCATACTGAGGTCAATAGTCCTTTGACCCTAAGATTGCGAATATATCGTTTTAAGCAAACTACGAAGAGTTTGTTCATGCAAATCTACATTTGTCTCTTCGTAAGTTGTTAAGTTTGTTTATGGACTAAAAGACTATGGTTTTTATCATAAAGCTTCAGACAAGGAAGATTGAATGAACGTTTCAACTTTATTAATGAATGAATAGGCAATTACAAGCAAGAGTCTTCATGAGACTTTATTACATCAAATGTTCAAAATAAAGACTACAACTCTTCTTGTGGGCACTATTGACAACAAACTCCCACTTGACTCAAAGAAGGTGTGTGTAGTCCTTCATGCCTAATCCCTCACGATGTTGGTCGAAGACCTTGTTCGCTAGGGCCTTGGTGAATGGATCTGCGAGGTTGTCCACCGTTGAGATCTTCTTCACTTCCACGTCTCTGCGCTGCACGATCTCTCGAATCAAATGGTATTTCCTCTCAATATGCTTAGAGCGCTTATGGCTTCTAGGTTCCTTTGAGTTAGCGACAGCCCCACTATTATCACAATAAAGGGTCATGGGCTCGTCGACGTTTGGAACAACTTCCAAATACTTAAGGAACTTTCTAAGCCATACAGCCTCTTTGGATGCTTCACAAGCAGCCACATATTCTGCTTCCATTGTGGAGTCAGCAATGCAAGATTGCTTAATACTTCTCCACACAACAGCTCCACCATTAAGGATGAACACAGATCCCGAAGTGGATTTCCTGGAATCCTTATCCGCTTGAAAATCGGAGTCGGTATATCCCGTCATAGTCAGGTCAGTACCTGAGTATGTAAGCATCAAGTTCCTAGTTCTTCGAAGATACTTAAGAACATGCTTAACAGCAATCCAGTGCTCGGGTCCAGGGTTGGATTGGAAACGACTAACTACGCCAACGGCGAAACATATATCAGGTCGGGTGCAAAGCATAGCATACATGAGGCTTCCTACGGCAGAGGCGTAAGGAATTTTCCTCATGTCTTCAATCTCTTGTGCAGTCTTGGGAGACTGGTCCTTAGAGAGTGAAACTCCATGCCTAAAGGGTGTTTGACCCCTCTTGCAGTCTTGCATCGAGAAGCGATCCATCACCTTATCAATATAAGATGCTTGAGAGAGCGACAGGGTCCGGTTTTTCCTATCTCGAAAGATTTGGATTCCCAGAATGTACGCGGCTTCTCCTAGATCCTTCATATCGAATTGCTTTGCTAGCCAGACCTTAACCTCAGATAACTTACCCACGTCATTACCAATGAGTAGTATATCATCGACATATAGTACCAGAAACACAACTTTGCCTTCGTGTATTAACTTGTAAACACAAGGCTCATCTATTGACTGTTCAAAGCCGAAGCTCTTTACAGTTTCATCGAATCTAATATTCCATGACCTAGATGCTTGCTTTAGTCCATAAATGGATTTAAGCAACTCACAAACCTTGGTCTCTTGACCTTTATCCACGAAACCGTCTGGTTGAGCCATGTAAATGTGCTCGTCAAGATTGCCATTCAGAAAAGCTGTCTTGACATCCATTTGCCAGATCTCATAGTCGAGAGCTGCAGCTATGGATAGGAGTATGCGGATGGATTTAAGCATCGCGACTGGCGAGAAGGTTTCTTCATAGTCAATCCCTTCTTGTTGGGTATAACCCTTCGCCACAAGTCGTGCTTTGAACGTCTCAACGTTCCCATCAGGACCCCTTTTCTTCTTGTATATCCACTTACACCCTACGGGTTTAATCCCTTCAGGAAGGTCTACAAGTTTCCAGACTTTGTTGACATACATCGAGTGCATCTCAACTTTCATGGCGTCAAGCCAAAGGTTTGATTCAGAACAAGCCATTGCTTGGCTATAGGAAACAGGGTCATCCATGTCAGAGACGGCTACAAGAGAGTCTCCATAAGACATGTACCTGTCAGGCTTTTGAGTAGCCCTCCCACTACGTCTAAGTACTACTTGACGAGATTCTGATGAGTTAGGTTGTGTTTCAGTTGGGGTAAGAACAGTTCTTACAGATGAGGTAGAAGCTTCCTCACCCAACTTTTCTTCAAGCACAATTTTGCTTCTAGGTTTCGCATCCTTCATAAAGTCCTCCTCGAGGAAACGAGCATTCGTGCTAACGAAAGTCTTATCGTCCTCGGGACTATAGAAAGTAAAACCTTTGGTTTCCTTCGGATATCCTACAAACAGGCACAATTCTGACCTACTAGCCAACTTGCTAGTCTTTTGCCTCAGCACGTGTGCAGGGCAACCCCAAATTCGGATGCGGCCAAGATTCACTTTACGGCCAGTCCATCGTTCATAAGGAGTACCAGGAACCGTTTTGGACGGAACTTGGTTCAGAATGTAGGCGGCTGTTTCCAGGGCATATCCCCAAAAGGAAAGCGGGAGTGATGAGTAACTCATCATCGATCTAACCATCTCCATAAGAGTTCGGTTTCTTCTCTCTGACACTCCGTTTTGTTGAGGTGTGCCAGGCGCGGTAAGCTGAGAAGCGATACCTTCTTCTTTAAGAAAGTCATCGAACTCTCCAGACATATACTCACCACCTCGATCAGATCGAAGGGTTTTGATTACTTTGCCAGTTTGCTTTTCCACTAAAGCCCTAAAGACCTTAAATACGTTAAAGGTCTCGGATTTGTGTTTAAGCAAATAGACAAACCCATATCTTGAGTAGTCATCGGTGAAGGTAACGAAGTATTCGTATCCTCCACGTGCATGTTGGTTGAGCGGACCACATACATCAGAATGTATTAGTTCCAGCAACTCAGTGGCTCTTCGACCCTTATCGGAGAAAGGTCGCTTAGTCATTTTTCCTTCTATGCAGGATTCACAAGTAGGTAGTGAGCCTATTGCAGAGGCTTGGAGTGGACCATCCCTCACAAGTCTCTTAATCCTATCTAGACTGATATGACCAAGTCTTAAGTGCCAGAGGTATGTTGATTTTGTTAGATCGGAGGATTCAGAAAGTTTGATCCTCTTTGGCTCCCTAATTAGATCGTTATCTATTTCGGTGTCTAAGAGAGAAGGTTGAGTGGGATAGATGTAAAAAAGACCATTCTTCATACATGCATCAGTGACGAAAGAATTAGAAAAAGAAATACGAATTCCATTCTTTATAAACTTTAAATAATAATCTTGCTCGAAAAGTTGAGCAACAGATACTAGGTTTTTCCCAAAGGAAGGAACATAATAAACATTATTCAAATTTAAAGTTCGATCTTCAAAAGATAGCGTCACGGATCCCACAGCCTTTGCAGACACCACGCTCTCATCACCCCACTTGAAGCAGAAGTCGCCATCCTCTAAGCTTTTGCTTTTCCTAAAACCAGTCAAGGAGCAGCAAATATGGTTAGTAGCAGCGGAGTCAATAATCCACGATGATACATTATCAGCTACTAAACAGGCTTCAGTAACAAGTACAATACCTTTAGCTTTGGTTTTGAGGTAGGCGGGACAGTTCCTACGCCAGTGACCAGGCTCGTTGCAGTGGTGGCACTTGTCTTTAGACTTGTCCACCTTCGGAGCCTTTGGCGCCTTCTTCTTCGTTTGAACCTTAGGTTGGTTCTTCTTCTCGGCGTTGCGAGGTCTCTTCTTAGATCCAGAGGTGGAGGCAGTAGCATGTACTTCTCCTTGAGCCCTCTTTTTCTTAGTGAGTGCCTCAGCGGTTTGAAGTTCCTTCATGAGCTCGGTAACAGTGTACTCCAGCTTGTTCATGGAATAGTTCAATTTGAAGGTATCAAAGGTTTCGGGGAGAGTTTCCAAGATCATATCTATTTTGGTCTCCCCATCAATCTCAGATCCAAGAATCTCCATCTCGTTGAGATAGCTAATGATCAGCATCATATGATCTCTAACGGGAGTTCCAGCCTTCATACGACAGTTCATGAATTGTCGGACCGCTTGTTGCCTAGCTTGACGTCCTTGCCCTCCAAACATCTCATGGAGATTGTAGAGCATATCGGTGGCAGTTTCGAAATCACGATGTTGTTGTTGCAACACATTGTTCATCGATGCCAAAATATAGCATCTCGCAATCTCATCGGATCGAAGCCAGGCCGCCAGGACGTCTTTCTCCTCTTGCGTCGAATCATCATTCGTTTGAGGACAGGGGGTGGTGAGAACCCATTTGTGCTTGTCGACAGTAAGGACTATGTCGAGGTTACGTTTCCAGTTGACGTAATTGTCGCCTTCGAGTTTATTCGAGGAAAGAATTGTTGAGAGAGGGTTGAGAGACATATTGCCTATAACAGTTGAAACAAGTTTATGATTAGTCTTTGGTTTAGGATTTAAGTTTTATTAAGACTTTTGTAAAACCCAAAGGTGTTATAAACCAAACGATAATTTACTCCCTCAAGAGAAGGCCGCAAAAAATCTCCTTTTATAAGTAAATGACACATCATTAATGCTAAGCCAAGATGTCAGTACATCATTTCGACTAGCCACCTTGTAAATTGGTTTGATCACTCATATCCTTTCGCAGAGCCTTAAGGAAGGATACTAGGGATTGAGCCTAAGTGTGCAACCAACCACTTAGTCCAAAAGATCAGCTTTGAAAAACAATCCCCCAAGGGGAGGCCTTGCCATCATTGCATCACTCTCGGACGTAGCTCATTGAGCAATGATCGAAGCAATAACGCCTTGGAGTACTCACATTTAAGTGAGGGTCGCAAGAGCGGCTCTTAGTCCCACGTTATTGCATCTTTCACTAGTGTTGGGGATCGCGGGTTACAAACAACGAGTATAACCCTCCCACTTAGTTTTTGGAGTTGGTTCATCGACTCTTATAATTTCGGAAACAAATTTCCTAGTTAGAGAGCGACAGAGCGGACAACTAGAAGAGAATCCTAGATCGACATGTTCAGAGCAGTATTAGTGCATAAAGGCACAAGGGACATACTCGATCTTTTCCTATTTTCTATTTCGGGAAAGTGCGTGAGGGAAGTGTGAACTTCAACTCACTCGAACACTTGAAAGTTTGAGATTACACATCCTTTTATTTTTCGGTTTTGTCTACAAAGAGACCTCCCACTCAAAATTTCAAGAGCATATAGATTTTGAACATATGTGATATAGATATAGTTTTGAAAACATTTTGAAAATTTATTTGATTTGGATAACAAAATATTTTCAAGTTTGAAAGTGAAAACGGTTTTTCAAAATTCAAACTAGTTTTGTAAAAATTCAATTTCAATTAAACTTTCAAAAATCAAAACATTTTAATCTTACACATCATGTTTATAATCATATGAAAAACATTTTTGCTCAAGAAAGTTTTCTCATTAGAGTTCTATAACTCATGGTAGTGGGGTTTGAAAATCCGGATTTCTAAAAAAAACTGGAGTTTCAGACAGCCGCGCACCTTGGAGTAAAATCGCCATAACTGGCGGCTCCGATGTCCTTTTGAGCCGAAACCGGTGGCATTGGACAGAGGACAGACAGAGCTTTAATTTGATTCAAGAATCATTAAATTTCGATTTCTGAGCAGAGAGTTATGCCGCTTTTAATGCGGGTTTACATTCCAGCTCGAAGAAAAAGAAATAAATTAAAGCTTTGTCCTTTTAGGTGCGAAAAAGAATCGAGTGTAACGGAACGTTTTATGAGGTTGTTTAAAGCTTTTATTTGTGTTTTATTAGCAGGGTAACAACATAGAATAAAAGAAATAACAACATGCATAAAACGATTCAAGTAAATAAACGGAACTAGTAAGAAAATAAAACTAGTCACAAAATTTACTCGAAAATTCTCAAACCTTTAAAACACGTTTTTCAATATAAAAAATTAAAAACTTTTAGAACTGATTCTAATGTGTTTTAACATCATCCCAAACTCATAGAAAATCAACATGCTTTTTAATTTAAAGACAAGAGCAATAAATTAAAAAAAAATCTAAGATTACAATTCTAACTTGTCACAAAATTAGTAAACTTTCGAAAACGATTTTCAAGCTCATAATTTAAAAACATGCACATGCATTCCTTTGACCATAGCTCTGATACCATTTGTTGGAATCGATCTAGGGTTTAAGAAAAAGATTAAACGCTTCGCAAAGCGGCGGAATTTTAAAAATTTTCTTTTTAAGTAAAACTAGTTTTTACTAACCTAGACAAGAGCATATGCATGTAAATAAAAACTAATATGAGCTTTAAAAGTTACTAACCTTTTTGATGCTTGAACGTTGATGAGCCTTTGGAAGGTTGGCAACGTTCGTCTCCCCTCGCAGCACGTCTCTCTTTTCTTTCCTCGGCACCTCGAGCAACCACGAAAGTTTCTATCACTAAATCACTCGAAAAGAAGGAATTAGTGAGTGGGCACTTTTAAACACTACGACTTGAGAACGAGTCTCGAAGTCGCAGAGCTAAAGACTAGGTCGAGTGAGGACCTAGGTGCCAAGACAAGAGAAAACCGAAAATAAACTAGAGAGAGAGAGAAGAGGACTTCGGCCAAGTTCTAGAGAGAGAGTCTCTCAAATCTCTTAAACTTGGATGAATGAATTGTGAGGAAATGGGGCTCCTATTTATAGGAGAGGTCTCACCTTCAATAAGGTAGTTTCCTCTTCTATAGAATATCACATATTCATGAGCAAAAATCCTTTATTTCCCATTCCTTGTTGGGCGCCCAAGGCTGCCTCCTAGAGGCAAGGATTTGTTTCCTTTTTTGTTCCTTGGCTTTCCCTTTTCTCACTTGGCCGAATTTCCTACAAGCATGTGTGGGAAATTTGTTTCCTCTTTTTCTTTTGGCAAGTATCTAAATACATTTATGCACAAAATAAACTCTCTTGGTTGGGTATGTTGGGCGCCCAAGGCCTTCTAGAAAAGGCTTCTAGAAGCTTTTCCATTTGTTCATGACAACATGAAAAAGGCCCAATAAGAATTTTCAATAAAATTCTTATGAAATGAAATTAATTCACAAGGCCCAATGATCAAGTCATGGCCGAGTGAAACATGTCATAAAATGACCTTGTCAAGAAATTTATTGACATTCATTTCATCCTTTGTCTCAAAAGACAAAAATACCCTTTTAACTATTTTCGTTCTTGTTTTGGCTTAGCTTCCAGTTTAACTATTCCTATCGATGTGATTCGTGACAGTGACCTCATGGACCCAAATGAACAAAGCTTTAGCTAAACACTTGGACTCAAAAGTTCACAAACCTTTTCCAAGTTTAGCTTAATGCCAACTGACTCCACTAAAGAGCTGACACTGAAAATCTCTCGGTTCAAATGAATTTATTTTCTACTCAAGAATTCGACCTAATTATGATGAGCGGATCCACTGAATATTATCTATGTTTACCCTTCATGAATGTCATCAGCTAGTCGGGATTTACTAAATTACCATTTTACCCTTCTAGCTGTTATTTCCTCAACTCCTTTGTCGCTTGTGAATAAGTTAGAAACAATGTATTGACGAGGAGCTAACAAGTCACATTGTTTCATCCAAAAGAGTCAGGACTCAATTTGGACACTGGCCAGTTCATTTATTCACACTCCAAGGAACAAAGCATGAGGTGACATACATTGCATTTCAGCAATCTTGTACATGAATTCCATATCTATGAGAACTTCACAAAGTTACTCATGACAGACTCACAACTTAGTACTTCACCAATAGGCCTTGTTCGGAATCACATAGTGAGTCCGAACTTTGACTTTCTCAAATGAGAATACTAAGGTGTGAAATGGCATGTCTCATTTCAGGATTAAGGTAAGCATGATGCAATTCATACATAGTGACTTCGAGACATAAGAGGTTAAATGGTTTGTTCTTATCTTGTCTCTAGAAGTGCACTGGTCAATTCAGTACCTTCGGAAGATACCTAGAAGAACTATAGAGTTCCTAACTCTCAATGCCTCATAACCAGACATCATAGATTCTTCTAACAATCATACTGAGGTCAATAGTCCTTTGACCCTAAGATTGCGAATATATCGTTTTAAGCAAACTACGAAGAGTTTGTTCATGCAAATCTACATTTGTCTCTTCGTAAGTTGTTAAGTTTGTTTATGGACTAAAAGACTATGGTTTTTATCATAAAGCTTCAGACAAGGAAGATTGAATGAACGTTTCAACTTTATTAATGAATGAATAGGCAATTACAAGCAAGAGTCTTCATGAGACTTTATTACATCAAATGTTCAAAATAAAGACTACAACTCTTCTTGTGGGCACTATTGACAACAAGTTCACTCGTCGAGTCGAGCACCGAGTCCACGAGTCGACAAGGTACTCCTCGTGCCGACTCCACATTTCACCTCGAGTTGAGTTCACTCCTCGAGTCATGCACCGAGTCCACGAGTCGACAAGCTACTCCTCGTGCCGACTCTACGTTACTCCTCGAGTTGAGTTCACTCCTCGAGTTGAGTTTCGAGTCCACGAGTCGGTCGACAACTCCTCGTTCCGACTCTACATTTCTCCTCGAGTTGAGTTCAATCCTCGAGTTGAGTTTCGAGTCCACGAGTCGATCGACAACTCCTCGTGCCGACTCTACATTACTCCTCGAGTTGAGTTCACTCCTCGAGTCGAGTACCGAGTCCACGAGTCGATCGACAACTACTCGTGCCGACTCTACACTTCTCCTCGAGTTGAGTTCACTCCTCGAGTCGAGTACCGAGTCCACGAGACGACAAGTTACTCCTCGTGCCGACTCTACATTACTCCTCGAGTTGAGTTCACTCCTCGAGTTGAGTTTCGAGTCCACGAGTCGATCGACAACTCCTCGTGCCGACTCTACATTACTCCTCGAGTTGAGTTCACTCCTCGAGTTGAGTTTCGAGTCCACGAGTCGATCGACAACTCCTCGTGCCGACTCTACACTACTCCTCGAGTTGAGTTCACTCGTCGAGTCGAGCACCGAGTCCACGAGTCGACAAGGTACTCCTCGTGCCGACTCCACATTTCTCCTTGAGTTGAGTTCACTCCTCGAGTCATGCACCGAGTCCACGAGTCAACAAGCTACTCCTCGTGCCGACTCTACGTTTCTCCTCGAGTTGAGTTCACTCCTCGAGTCGAGTACCGAGTCCACGAGTCGACAAGCTACTCCTCGTGCCGACTCTACACTTCTCCTCGAGTTGAGTTCACTCCTCAAGTCGAGTACCGAGTCCACGAGTCGACAAGCTACTCCTCGTGCCGACTCTACATAACTCCTCGAGTTGAGCTCACTCCTCGAGTTGAGTTTCGAGTCCACGAGTCGGTCGACAACTCCTCGTGCCGACTCTACATTACTCCTCGAGTTGAGTTCACTCCTCGAGTTGAGTTTCGAGTCCACGAGTCGGTCGACAACTCCTCGTTCCGACTCTACATTTCTCCTCGAGTTGAGTTCAATCCTCGAGTTGAGTTTCGAGTCCACGAGTCGATCGACAACTCCTCGTGCCGACTCTACATTACTCCTCGAGTTGAGTTCACTCCTCGAGTCGAGTACCGAGTCCACGAGTCGATCGACAACTACTCGTGCCGACTCTACACTTCTCCTCGAGTTGAGTTCACTCCTCGAGTCGAGTACCGAGTCCACGAGACGACAAGTTACTCCTCGTGCCGACTCTACATTACTCCTCGAGTTGAGTTCACTCCTCGAGTTGAGTTTCGAGTCCACGAGTCGATCGACAACTCCTCGTGCCGACTCTACATTACTCCTCGAGTTGAGTTCACTCCTCGAGTTGAGTTTCGAGTCCACGAGTCGATCGACAACTCCTCGTGCCGACTCTACACTACTCCTCGAGTTGAGTTCACTCGTCGAGTCGAGCACCGAGTCCACGAGTCGACAAGGTACTCCTCGTGCCGACTCCACATTTCTCCTTGAGTTGAGTTCACTCCTCGAGTCATGCACCGAGTCCACGAGTCAACAAGCTACTCCTCGTGCCGACTCTACGTTTCTCCTCGAGTTGAGTTCACTCCTCGAGTCGAGTACCGAGTCCACGAGTCGACAAGCTACTCCTCGTGCCGACTCTACACTTCTCCTCGAGTTGAGTTCACTCCTCAAGTCGAGTACCGAGTCCACGAGTCGACAAGCTACTCCTCGTGCCGACTCTACATAACTCCTCGAGTTGAGCTCACTCCTCGAGTTGAGTTTCGAGTCCACGAGTCGGTCGACAACTCCTCGTGCCGACTCTACATTACTCCTCGAGTTGAGTTCACTCCTCGAGTTGAGTTTCGAGTCCACGAGTCGATCGACAACTCCTCGTGCCGACTCTACACTTCTCCTCGAGTTGAGTTCACTCCTCGAGTCGAGTACCGAGTCCACGAGTCGACAAGCTACTCCTCGTGCCGACTCTACATTACTCCTCGAGTTGAGTTCACTCCTCGAGTTGAGTTTCGAGTCCACGAGTCGATCGACAACTCCTCGTGCCGACTCTACATTACTCCTCGAGTTGAGTTTCGAGTCCACGAGTCGATCGACAACTCCTCGTGCCGACTCTACACTACTCCTCGAGTTGAGTTCACTCGTCGAGTCGAGCACCGAGTCCACGAGTCGACAAGGTACTCCTCGTGCCGACTCCACATTTCTCCTCGAGTTGAGTTCACTCCTCGAGTCATGCACCGAGTCCACGAGTCGACAAGCTACTCCTCGTGCCGACTCTACGTTTCTCCTCGAGTTGAGTTCACTCCTCGAGTCGAGTACCGAGTCCGCGAGTCGACAAGCTACTCCTCGTGCCGACTCTACATTACTCCTCGAGTTGAGTTCACTCCTCGAGTTGAGTTTCGAGTCCACGAGTCGATCGACAACTCCTCGTGCCGACTCTACATTACTCCTCGAGTTGAGTTCACTCCTCGAGTTGAGTTTCGAGTCCACGAGTCGATCGACAACTCCTCGTGCCGACTCTACACTACTCCTCGAGTTGAGTTCACTCCTCGAGTTGAGTTTCGAGTCCACGAGTCGATCGACAACTACTCGTGCCGACTCTACACTTCTCCTCGAGTTGAGTTCACTCCTCGAGTCGAGTACCGAGTCCACGAGACGACAAGCTACTCCTCGTGCCGACTCTACATTACTCCTCGAGTTGAGTTCACTCCTCGAGTTGAGTTTCGAGTCCACGAGTCGATCGACAACTCCTCGTGCTGACTCTACATTACTCCTCGAGTTGAGTTCACTCCTCGAGTTGAGTTTCGAGTCCACGAGTCGATCGACAACTCCTCGTGCCGACTCTACACTACTCCTCGAGTTGAGTTTACTCGTCGAGTCGAGCACCGAGTCCACGAGTCGACAAGGTACTCCTCGTGCCGACTCCACATTTCTCCTCGAGTTGAGTTCACTCCTCGAGTCATGCACCGAGTCCACGAGTCAACAAGCTACTCCTCGTGCCGACTCTACGTTTCTCCTCGAGTTGAGTTCACTCCTCGAGTCGAGTACCGAGTCCGCGAGTCGACAAGCTACTCCTCGTGCCGACTCTACATTACTCCTCGAGTTGAGTTCACTCCTCGAGTTGAGTTTCGAGTCCACGAGTCGATCGACAACTCCTCGTACCGACTCTACATTACTCCTCGAGTTGAGTTCACTCCTCGAGTTGAGTTTCGAGTCCACGAGTCGATCGACAACTCCTCGTGCCGACTCTACACTACTCCTCGAGTTGAGTTCACTCCTCGAGTTGAGTTTCGAGTCCACGAGTCGATCGACAACTACTCGTGCCGACTCTACACTTCTCCTCGAGTTGAGTTCACTCCTCGAGTCGAGTACCGAGTCCACGAGTCGACAAGCTACTCCTCGTGCCGACTCTACACTTCTCCTCGAGTTGAGTTCACTCCTCAAGTCGAGTACCGAGTCCACGAGTCGACAAGCTACTCCTCGTGCCGACTCTACATAACTCCTCGAGTTGAGCTCACTCCTCGAGTTGAGTTTCGAGTCCACGAGTCGGTCGACAACTCCTCGTGCCGACTCTACATTACTCCTCGAGTTGAGTTCACTCCTCGAGTTGAGTTTCGAGTCCACGAGTCGATCGACAACTCCTCGTGCCGACTCTACACTTCTCCTCGAGTTGAGTTCACTCCTCGAGTCGAGTACCGAGTCCACGAGTCGACAAGCTACTCCTCGTGCCGACTCTACATTACTCCTCGAGTTGAGTTCACTCCTCGAGTTGAGTTTCGAGTCCACGAGTCGATCGACAACTCCTCGTGCCGACTCTACATTACTCCTCGAGTTGAGTTTCGAGTCCACAAGTCGATCGACAACTCCTCGTGCCGACTCTACACTACTCCTCGAGTTGAGTTCACTCGTCGAGTCGAGCACCGAGTCCACGAGTCGACAAGGTACTCCTCGTGCCGACTCCACATTTCACCTCGAGTTGAGTTCACTCCTCGAGTCATGCACCGAGTCCACGAGTCGACAAGCTACTCCTCGTGCCGACTCTACGTTACTCCTCGAGTTGAGTTCACTCCTCGAGTTGAGTTTCGAGTCCACGAGTCGGTCGACAACTCCTCGTTCCGACTCTACATTTCTCCTCGAGTTGAGTTCAATCCTCGAGTTGAGTTTCGAGTCCACGAGTCGATCGACAACTCCTCGTGCCGACTCTACATTACTCCTCGAGTTGAGTTCACTCCTCGAGTCGAGTACCGAGTCCACGAGTCGATCGACAACTACTCGTGCCGACTCTACACTTCTCCTCGAGTTGAGTTCACTCCTCGAGTCGAGTACCGAGTCCACGAGACGACAAGTTACTCCTCGTGCCGACTCTACATTACTCCTCGAGTTGAGTTCACTCCTTGAGTTGAGTTTCGAGTCCACGAGTCGATCGACAACTCCTCGTGCCGACTCTACATTACTCCTCGAGTTGAGTTCACTCCTCGAGTTGAGTTTCGAGTCCACGAGTCGATCGACAACTCCTCGTGCCGACTCTACACTACTCCTCGAGTTGAGTTCACTCGTCGAGTCGAGCACCGAGTCCACGAGTCGACAAGGTACTCCTCGTGCCGACTCCACATTTCTCCTTGAGTTGAGTTCACTCCTCGAGTCATGCACCGAGTCCACGAGTCAACAAGCTACTCCTCGTGCCGACTCTACGTTTCTCCTCGAGTTGAGTTCACTCCTCGAGTCGAGTACCGAGTCCACGAGTCGACAAGCTACTCCTCGTGCCGACTCTACACTTCTCCTCGAGTTGAGTTCACTCCTCAAGTCGAGTACCGAGTCCACGAGTCGACAAGCTACTCCTCGTGCCGACTCTACATAACTCCTCGAGTTGAGCTCACTCCTCGAGTTGAGTTTCGAGTCCACGAGTCGGTCGACAACTCCTCGTGCCGACTCTACATTACTCCTCGAGTTGAGTTCACTCCTCGAGTTGAGTTTCGAGTCCACGAGTCGATCGACAACTCCTCGTGCCGACTCTACACTTCTCCTCGAGTTGAGTTCACTCCTCGAGTCGAGTACCGAGTCCACGAGTCGACAAGCTACTCCTCGTGCCGACTCTACATTACTCCTCGAGTTGAGTTCACTCCTCGAGTTGAGTTTCGAGTCCACGAGTCGATCGACAACTCCTCGTGCCGACTCTACATTACTCCTCGAGTTGAGTTTCGAGTCCACGAGTCGATCGACAACTCCTCGTGCCGACTCTACACTACTCCTCGAGTTGAGTTCACTCGTCGAGTCGAGCACCGAGTCCACGAGTCGACAAGGTACTCCTCGTGCCGACTCCACATTTCTCCTCGAGTTGAGTTCACTCCTCGAGTCATGCACCGAGTCCACGAGTCGACAAGCTACTCCTCGTGCCGACTCTACGTTTCTCCTCGAGTTGAGTTCACTCCTCGAGTCGAGTACCGAGTCCGCGAGTCGACAAGCTACTCCTCGTGCCGACTCTACATTACTCCTCGAGTTGAGTTCACTCCTCGAGTTGAGTTTCGAGTCCACGAGTCGATCGACAACTCCTCGTGCGGACTCTACATTACTCCTCGAGTTGAGTTCACTCCTCGAGTTGAGTTTCGAGTCCACGAGTCGATCGACAACTCCTCGTGCCGACTCTACACTACTCCTCGAGTTGAGTTCACTCCTCGAGTTGAGTTTCGAGTCCACGAGTCGATCGACAACTACTCGTGCCGACTCTACACTTCTCCTCGAGTTGAGTTCACTCCTCGAGTCGAGTACCGAGTCCACGAGACGACAAGCTACTCCTCGTGCCGACTCTACATTACTCCTCGAGTTGAGTTCACTCCTCGAGTTGAGTTTCGAGTCCACGAGTCGATCGACAACTCCTCGTGCCGACTCTACATTACTCCTCGAGTTGAGTTCACTCCTCGAGTTGAGTTTCGAGTCCACGAGTCGATCGACAACTCCTCGTGCCGACTCTACACTACTCCTCGAGTTGAGTTTACTCGTCGAGTCGAGCACCGAGTCCACGAGTCGACAAGGTACTCCTCGTGCCGACTCCACATTTCTCCTCGAGTTGAGTTCACTCCTCGAGTCATGCACCGAGTCCACGAGTCAACAAGCTACTCCTCGTGCCGACTCTACGTTTCTCCTCGAGTTGAGTTCACTCCTCGAGTCGAGTACCGAGTCCACGAGTCGACAAGCTACTCCTCGTGCCGACTCTACACTTCTCCTCGAGTTGAGTTCACTCCTCAAGTCGAGTACCGAGTCCACGAGTCGACAAGCTACTCCTCGTGCCGACTCTACATAACTCCTCGAGTTGAGCTCACTCCTCGAGTTGAGTTTCGAGTCCACGAGTCGGTCGACAACTCCTCGTGCCGACTCTACATTACTCCTCGAGTTGAGTTCACTCCTCGAGTTGAGTTTCGAGTCCACGAGTCGATCGACAACTCCTCGTGCCGACTCTACACTTCTCCTCGAGTTGAGTTCACTCCTCGAGTCGAGTACCGAGTCCACGAGTCGACAAGCTACTCCTCGTGCCGACTCTACATTACTCCTCGAGTTGAGTTCACTCCTCGAGTTGAGTTTCGAGTCCACGAGTCGATCGACAACTCCTCGTGCCGACTCTACATTACTCCTCGAGTTGAGTTTCGAGTCCACGAGTCGATCGACAACTCCTCGTGCCGACTCTACACTACTCCTCGAGTTGAGTTCACTCGTCGAGTCGAGCACCGAGTCCACGAGTCGACAAGGTACTCCTCGTGCCGACTCCACATTTCTCCTCGAGTTGAGTTCACTCCTCGAGTCATGCACCGAGTCCACGAGTCGACAAGCTACTCCTCGTGCCGACTCTACGTTTCTCCTCGAGTTGAGTTCACTCCTCGAGTCGAGTACCGAGTCCGCGAGTCGACAAGCTACTCCTCGTGCCGACTCTACATTACTCCTCGAGTTGAGTTCACTCCTCGAGTTGAGTTTCGAGTCCACGAGTCGATCGACAACTCCTCGTGCGGACTCTACATTACTCCTCGAGTTGAGTTCACTCCTCGAGTTGAGTTTCGAGTCCACGAGTCGATCGACAACTCCTCGTGCCGACTCTACACTACTCCTCGAGTTGAGTTCACTCCTCGAGTTGAGTTTCGAGTCCACGAGTCGATCGACAACTACTCGTGCCGACTCTACACTTCTCCTCGAGTTGAGTTCACTCCTCGAGTCGAGTACCGAGTCCACGAGACGACAAGCTACTCCTCGTGCCGACTCTACATTACTCCTCGAGTTGAGTTCACTCCTCGAGTTGAGTTTCGAGTCCACGAGTCGATCGACAACTCCTCGTGCCGACTCTACATTACTCCTCGAGTTGAGTTCACTCCTCGAGTTGAGTTTCGAGTCCACGAGTCGATCGACAACTCCTCGTGCCGACTCTACACTACTCCTCGAGTTGAGTTTACTCGTCGAGTCGAGCACCGAGTCCACGAGTCGACAAGGTACTCCTCGTGCCGACTCCACATTTCTCCTCGAGTTGAGTTCACTCCTCGAGTCATGCACCGAGTCCACGAGTCGACAAGCTACTCCTCGTGCCGACTCTACGTTTCTCCTCGAGTTGAGTTCACTCCTCGAGTCGAGTACCGAGTCCGCGAGTCGACAAGCTACTCCTCGTGCCGACTCTACATTACTTTCGAGTCCACGAGTCGATCGACAACTCCTCGTGCCGACTCTACATTACTCCTCGAGTTGAGTTCACTCCTCGAGTTGAGTTTCGAGTCCACGAGTCGATCGACAACTCCTCGTGCCGACTCTACACAACTCCTCGAGTTGAGTTCACTCGTCGAGTCGAGCACCGAGTCCACGAGTCGACAAGGTACTCCTCGTGCCGACTCCACATTTCTCCTCGAGTTGAGTTCACTCCTCGAGTCATGCACCGAGTCCACGAGTCGACAAGCTACTCCTCGTGCCGACTCTACGTTTCTCCTCGAGTTGAGTTCACTCCTCGAGTCGAGTACCGAGTCCGCGAGTCGACAAGCTACTCCTCGTGCCGACTCTACATTACTCCTCGAGTTGAGTTCACTCCTCGAGTTGAGTTTCGAGTCCACGAGTCGATCGACAACTCCTCGTGCGGACTCTACATTACTCCTCGAGTTGAGTTCACTCCTCGAGTTGAGTTTCGAGTCCACGAGTCGATCGACAACTCCTCGTGCCGACTCTACACTACTCCTCGAGTTGAGTTCACTCCTCGAGTTGAGTTTCGAGTCCACGAGTCGATCGACAACTACTCGTGCCGACTCTACACTTCTCCTCGAGTTGAGTTCACTCCTCGAGTCGAGTACCGAGTCCACGAGACGACAAGCTACTCCTCGTGCCGACTCTACATTACTCCTCGAGTTGAGTTCACTCCTCGAGTTGAGTTTCGAGTCCACGAGTCGATCGACAACTCCTCGTGCCGACTCTACATTACTCCTCGAGTTGAGTTCACTCCTCGAGTTGAGTTTCGAGTCCACGAGTCGATCGACAACTCCTCGTGCCGACTCTACACTACTCCTCGAGTTGAGTTTACTCGTCGAGTCGAGCACCGAGTCCACGAGTCGACAAGGTACTCCTCGTGCCGACTCCACATTTCTCCTCGAGTTGAGTTCACTCCTCGAGTCATGCACCGAGTCCACGAGTCAACAAGCTACTCCTCGTGCCGACTCTACGTTTCTCCTCGAGTTGAGTTCACTCCTCGAGTCGAGTACCGAGTCCACGAGTCGACAAGCTACTCCTCGTGCCGACTCTACACTTCTCCTCGAGTTGAGTTCACTCCTCAAGTCGAGTACCGAGTCCACGAGTCGACAAGCTACTCCTCGTGCCGACTCTACATAACTCCTCGAGTTGAGCTCACTCCTCGAGTTGAGTTTCGAGTCCACGAGTCGGTCGACAACTCCTCGTGCCGACTCTACATTACTCCTCGAGTTGAGTTCACTCCTCGAGTTGAGTTTCGAGTCCACGAGTCGATCGACAACTCCTCGTGCCGACTCTACACTTCTCCTCGAGTTGAGTTCACTCCTCGAGTCGAGTACCGAGTCCACGAGTCGACAAGCTACTCCTCGTGCCGACTCTACATTACTCCTCGAGTTGAGTTCACTCCTCGAGTTGAGTTTCGAGTCCACGAGTCGATCGACAACTCCTCGTGCCGACTCTACATTACTCCTCGAGTTGAGTTTCGAGTCCACGAGTCGATCGACAACTCCTCGTGCCGACTCTACACTACTCCTCGAGTTGAGTTCACTCGTCGAGTCGAGCACCGAGTCCACGAGTCGACAAGGTACTCCTCGTGCCGACTCCACATTTCTCCTCGAGTTGAGTTCACTCCTCGAGTCATGCACCGAGTCCACGAGTCGACAAGCTACTCCTCGTGCCGACTCTACGTTTCTCCTCGAGTTGAGTTCACTCCTCGAGTCGAGTACCGAGTCCGCGAGTCGACAAGCTACTCCTCGTGCCGACTCTACATTACTCCTCGAGTTGAGTTCACTCCTCGAGTTGAGTTTCGAGTCCACGAGTCGATCGACAACTCCTCGTGCGGACTCTACATTACTCCTCGAGTTGAGTTCACTCCTCGAGTTGAGTTTCGAGTCCACGAGTCGATCGACAACTCCTCGTGCCGACTCTACACTACTCCTCGAGTTGAGTTCACTCCTCGAGTTGAGTTTCGAGTCCACGAGTCGATCGACAACTACTCGTGCCGACTCTACACTTCTCCTCGAGTTGAGTTCACTCCTCGAGTCGAGTACCGAGTCCACGAGACGACAAGCTACTCCTCGTGCCGACTCTACATTACTCCTCGAGTTGAGTTCACTCCTCGAGTTGAGTTTCGAGTCCACGAGTCGATCGACAACTCCTCGTGCCGACTCTACATTACTCCTCGAGTTGAGTTCACTCCTCGAGTTGAGTTTCGAGTCCACGAGTCGATCGACAACTCCTCGTGCCGACTCTACACTACTCCTCGAGTTGAGTTTACTCGTCGAGTCGAGCACCGAGTCCACGAGTCGACAAGGTACTCCTCGTGCCGACTCCACATTTCTCCTCGAGTTGAGTTCACTCCTCGAGTCATGCACCGAGTCCACGAGTCGACAAGCTACTCCTCGTGCCGACTCTACGTTTCTCCTCGAGTTGAGTTCACTCCTCGAGTCGAGTACCGAGTCCGCGAGTCGACAAGCTACTCCTCGTGCCGACTCTACATTACTTTCGAGTCCACGAGTCGATCGACAACTCCTCGTGCCGACTCTACATTACTCCTCGAGTTGAGTTCACTCCTCGAGTTGAGTTTCGAGTCCACGAGTCGATCGACAACTCCTCGTGCCGACTCTACACAACTCCTCGAGTTGAGTTCACTCGTCGAGTCGAGCACCGAGTCCACGAGTCGACAAGGTACTCCTCGTGCCGACTCCACATTTCTCCTCGAGTTGAGTTCACTCCTCGAGTCATGCACCGAGTCCACGAGTCAACAAGCTACTCCTCGTGCCGACTCTACGTTTCTCCTCGAGTTGAGTTCACTCCTCGAGTCGAGTACCGAGTCCACGAGTTGACAAGCTACTCCTCGTGCCGACTCTACACTTCTCCTCGAGTTGAGTTCACTCCTCGAGTCGAGTACCGAGTCCACGAGTCGACAAGCTACTCCTCGTGCCGACTCTACATTACTCCTCGAGTTGAGTTCACTCCTCGAGTTGAGTTTCGAGTCCACGAGTCGGTCGACAACTCCTCATGCCGACTCTACATTACTCCTCGAGTTGAGTTCACTCCTCTAGTTGAGTTTCGAGTCCACGAGTCGATCGACAACTCCTCGTGCCGACTCTACACTTCTCCTCGAGTTGAGTTCACTCCTCGAGTCGAGTACCGAGTCCACGAGTCGACAAGCTACTCCTCGTGCCGACTCTACATTACTCCTCGAGTTGAGTTCACTCCTCGAGTTGAGTTTCGAGTCCACGAGTCGATCGACAACTCCTCGTGCAGACTCTACATTACTCCTCGAGTTGAGTTTCGAGTCCACGAGTCGATCGACAACTCCTCGTGCCGACTCTACACTACTCCTCGAGTTGAGTTCACTCGTCGAGTCGAGCACCGAGTCCACGAGTCGACAAGGTACTCCTCGTGCCGACTCCACATTTCTCCTCGAGTTGAGTTCACTCCTCGAGTCATGCACCGAGTCCACGAGTCGACAAGCTACTCCTCGTGCCGACTCTACGTTTCTCCTCGAGTTGAGTTCACTCCTCGAGTCGAGTACCGAGTCCGCGAGTCGACAAGCTACTCCTCGTGCCGACTCTACATTACTCCTCGAGTTGAGTTCACTCCTCGAGTTGAGTTTCGAGTCCACGAGTCGATCGACAACTCCTCGTGCCGACTCTACATTACTCCTCGAGTTGAGTTCACTCCTCGAGTTGAGTTTCGAGTCCACGAGTCGATCGACAACTCCTCGTGCCGACTCTACACTACTCCTCGAGTTGAGTTCACTCGTCGAGTCGAGCACCGAGTCCACGAGTCGACAAGGTACTCCTCGTGCCGACTCCACATTTCTCCTCGAGTTGAGTTCACTCCTCGAGTCATGCACCGAGTCCACGAGTCAACAAGCTACTCCTCGTGCCGACTCTACGTTTCTCCTCGAGTTGAGTTCACTCCTCGAGTCGAGTACCGAGTCCACGAGTCGACAAGCTACTCCTCGTGCCGACTCTACACTTCTCCTTGAGTTGAGTTCACTCCTCAAGTCGAGTACCGAGTCCACGAGTCGACTAGCTACTCCTCGTGCCGACTCTACATTACTCCTCGAGTTGAGTTTCGAGTCCACGAGTCGGTCGACAACTCCTCGTGCCGACTCTACATTACTCCTCGAGTTGAGTTCACTCCTCGAGTTGAGTTTCGAGTCCACGAGTCGATCGACAACTCCTCGTGCCGACTCTACACTTCTCCTCGAGTTGAGTTCACTCCTCGAGTCGAGTACCGAGTCCACGAGTCGACAAGATACTCCTCGTGCCGACTCTACATTACTCCTCGAGTTGAGTTCACTCCTCGAGTTGAGTTTCGAGTCCACGAGTCGATCGACAACTCCTCGTGCCGACTCTACATTACTCCTCGAGTTGAGTTTCGAGTCCACGAGTCGATCGACAACTCCTCGTGCCGACTCTACACTACTCCTCAAGTTGAGTTCACTCGTCGAGTCGAGCACCGAGTCCACGAGTCGACAAGGTACTCCTCGTGCCGACTCCACATTTCTCCTCGAGTTGAGTTCACTCCTCGAGTCATGCACCGAGTCCACGAGTCGACAAGCTACTCCTCGTGCCGACTCTACGTTTCTCCTCGAGTTGAGTTCACTCCTCGAGTCGAGTACCGAGTCCGCGAGTCGACAAGCTACTCCTCGTGCCGACTCTACATTACTCCTCGAGTTGAGTTCACTCCTCGAGTTGAGTTTCGAGTCCACGAGTCGATCGACAACTCCTCGTGCCGACTCTACATTACTCCTCGAGTTGAGTTCACTCCTCGAGTTGAGTTTCGAGTCCACGAGTCGATCGACAACTCCTCGTGCCGACTCTACACTACTCCTCGAGTTGAGTTCACTCGTCGAGTCGAGCACCGAGTCCACGAGTCGACAAGGTACTCCTCGTGCCGACTCCACATTTCTCCTCGAGTTGAGTTCACTCCTCGAGTCATGCACCGAGTCCACGAGTCAACAAGCTACTCCTCGTGCCGACTCTACGTTTCTCCTCGAGTTGAGTTCACTCCTCGAGTCGAGTACCGAGTCCACGAGTTGACAAGCTACTCCTCGTGCCGACTCTACACTTCTCCTCGAGTTGAGTTCACTCCTCGAGTCGAGTACCGAGTCCACGAGTCGACAAGCTACTCCTCGTGCCGACTCTACATTACTCCTCGAGTTGAGTTCACTCCTCGAGTTGAGTTTCGAGTCCACGAGTCGGTCGACAACTCCTCGTGCCGACTCTACATTACTCCTCGAGTTGAGTTCACTCCTCGAGTTGAGTTTCGAGTCCACGAGTCGATCGACAACTCCTCGTGCCGACTCTACACTTCTCCTCGAGTTGAGTTCACTCCTCGAGTCGAGTACCGAGTCCACGAGTCGACAAGCTACTCCTCGTGCCGACTCTACATTACTCCTCGAGTTGAGTTTCGAGTCCACGAGTGGGTCGACAACTCCTCGTGCCGACTCTACATTACTCCTCGAGTTGAGTTCACTCCTCGAGTTGAGTTTCGAGTCCACGAGTCGATCGACAACTCCTCGTGCCGACTCTACACTTCTCCTCGAGTTGAGTTCACTCCTCGAGTCGAGTACCGAGTCCACGAGTCGACAAGCTACTCCTCGTGCCGACTCTACATTACTCCTCGAGTTGAGTTCACTCCTCGAGTTGAGTTTCGAGTCCACGAGTCGATCGACAACTCCTCGTGCCGACTCTACATTACTCCTCGAGTTGAGTTTCGAGTCCACGAGTCGATCGACAACTCCTCGTGCCGACTCTACACTACTCCTCAAGTTGAGTTCACTCGTCGAGTCGAGCACCGAGTCCACGAGTCGACAAGGTACTCCTCGTGCCGACTCCACATTTCTCCTCGAGTTGAGTTCACTCCTCGAGTCATGCACCGAGTCCACGAGTCGACAAGCTACTCCTCGTGCCGACTCTACGTTTCTCCTCGAGTTGAGTTCACTCCTCGAGTCGAGTACCGAGTCCGCGAGTCGACAAGCTACTCCTCGTGCCGACTCTACATTACTCCTCGAGTTGAGTTCACTCCTCGAGTTGAGTTTCGAGTCCACGAGTCGATCGACAACTCCTCGTGCCGACTCTACATTACTCCTCGAGTTGAGTTCACTCCTCGAGTTGAGTTTCGAGTCCACGAGTCGATCGACAACTCCTCGTGCCGACTCTACACTACTCCTCGAGTTGAGTTCACTCGTCGAGTCGAGCACCGAGTCCACGAGTCGACAAGGTACTCCTCGTGCCGAGTCCACATTTCTCCTCGAGTTGAGTTCACTCCTCGAGTCATGCACCGAGTCCACGAGTCAACAAGCTACTCCTCGTGCCGACTCTACGTTTCTCCTCGAGTTGAGTTCACTCCTCGAGTCGAGTACCGAGTCCACGAGTTGACAAGCTACTCCTCGTGCCGACTCTACACTTCTCCTCGAGTTGAGTTCACTCCTCGAGTCGAGTACCGAGTCCACGAGTCGACAAGCTACTCCTCGTGCCGACTCTACATTACTCCTCGAGTTGAGTTCACTCCTCGAGTTGAGTTTCGAGTCCACGAGTCGGTCGACAACTCCTCGTGCCGACTCTACATTACTCCTCGAGTTGAGTTCACTCCTCGAGTTGAGTTTCGAGTCCACGAGTCGATCGACAACTCCTCGTGCCGACTCTACATTACTCCTCGAGTTGAGTTTCGAGTCCACGAGTCGATCGACAACTCCTCGTGCCGACTCTACACTACTCCTCGAGTTGAGTTCACTCGTCGAGTCGAGCACCGAGTCCACGAGTCGACAAGGTACTCCTCGTGCCGACTCCACATTTCTCCTCGAGTTGAGTTCACTCCTCGAGTCATGCACCGAGTCCACGAGTCGACAAGCTACTCCTCGTGCCGACTCAACGTTTCTCCTCGAGTTGAGTTCACTCCTCGAGTCGAGTACCGAGTCCGCGAGTCGACAAGCTACTCCTCGTGCCGACTCTACACTTCTCCTCCAGTTGAGTTCACTCCTCGAGTCGAGTACCGAGTCCACGAGTCGACAAGCTACTCCTCGTGCCGACTCTACATTACTCCTCGAGTTGAGTTCACTCCTCGAGTTGAGGTTCGAGTCCACGAGTCGGTCGACAACTCCTCGTGCCGACTCTATATTACTCCTCGAGTTGAGTTTCGAGTCCACGAGTCGATCGACAACTCCTCGTTCCGACTCTACATTTCTCCTCGAGTTGAGTTCAATCCTCGAGTTGAGTTTCGAGTCCACGAGTCGATCGACAACTCCTCGTGCCGACTCTACATTACTCCTCGAGTTGAGTTCACTCCTTGAGTTGAGTTTCGAGTCCACGAGTCGATCGACAACTACTCGTGCCGACTCTACACTTCTCCTCGAGTTGAGTTCACTCCTCGAGTCGAGTACCGAGTCCACGAGTCGACAAGCTACTCCTCGTGCCGACTCTACATTACTCCTCGAGTTGAGTTCACTCCTCGAGTTGAGTTTCGAGTCCACGAGTCGATCGACAACTCCTCGTGCCGACTCTACATTACTCCTCGAGTTGAGTTCACTCCTCGAGTCGAGCACCGAGTCCACGAGTCGACAAGGTACTCCTCGTGCCGACTCCACATTTCTCCTCGAGTTGAGTTCACTCCTCGAGTCATGCACCGAGTCCACGAGTCAACAAGCTACTCCTCGTGCCGACTCTACGTTTCTCCTCGAGTTGAGTTCACTCCTCGAGTCGAGTACCGAGTCCACGAGTCGAAAAGCTACTCCTCGTGCCGACTCTACACTTCTCCTCTAGTTGAGTTCACTCCTCGAGTCGAGTACCGAGTCCACGAGTCGACAAGCTACTCCTCGTGCCGACTCTACATTACTCCTCGACTTGAGTTCACTCCTCGAGTTGAGTTTCGAGTCCACGAGTCGGTCGACAACTCCTCGTGCCGACTCTACATTACTCCTCGAGTTGAGTTCACTCCTCGAGTTGAGTTTCGAGTCCACGAGTCGATCGACAACTCCTCGTGCCGACTCTACACTTCTCCTCGAGTTGAGTTCACTCCTCGAGTTGAGTACCGAGTCCACGAGTCGACAAGCTACTCCTCGTGCCGACTCTACATTACTCCTCGAGTTGAGTTCACTCCTCGAGTTGAGTTTCGAGTCCACGAGTCGATCGACAACTCCTCGTGCCGACTCTACATTACTCCTCGAGTTGAGTTTCGAGTCCACGAGTCGATCGACAACTCCTCGTGCCGACTCTACACTAGTCCTCGAGTTGAGTTCACTCGTCGAGTCGAGCACCGAGTCCACGAGTCGACAAGGTACTCCTCGTGCCGACTCCACATTTCTCCTCGAGTTGAGTTCACTCCTCGAGTCATGCACCGAGTCCACGAGTCAACAAGCTACTCCTCGTGCCGACTCTACGTTTCTCCTCGAGTTGAGTTCACTCCTCGAGTCGAGTACCGAGTCCACGAGTCGAAAAGCTACTCCTCGTGCCGACTCTACACTTCTCCTCGAGTTGAGTTCACTCCTCGAGTCGAGTACCGAGACCACGAGTCGACAAGCTACTCCTCGTGCCGACTCTACATTACTCCTCGACTTGAGTTCACTCCTCGAGTTGAGTTTCGAGTCCACGAGTCGGTCGACAACTCCTCGTGCCGACTCTACATTACTCCTCGAGTTGAGTTCACTCCTCGAGTTGAGTTTCGAGTCCACGAGTCGATCGACAACTCCTCGTTCCGACTCTACATTTCTCCTCGAGTTGAGTTCAATCCTCGAGTTGAGTTTCGAGTCCACGAGTCGATCGACAACTCCTCGTGCCGACTCTATATTACTCCTCGAGTTGAGTTTCGAGTCCACGAGTCGATCGACAACTCCTCGTGCCGACTCTACACTTCTCCTGGAGTTGAGTTCACTCCTCGAGTCGAGTACCGAGTCCACGAGTCGACAAGCTACTCCTCGTGCCGACTCTACATTACTCCTCGAGTTGAGTTCACTCCACGAGTTGAGTTTCGAGTCCACGAGTCGGTCGACAACTCCTCGTGCCGACTCTACATTACTCCTCGAGTTGAGTTTCGAGTCCACGAGTTGATCGACAACTCCTCGTTCCGACTCTACATTTCTCCTCGAGTTGAGTTTCGAGTCCACGAGTCGATCGACAATTCCTCGTGCCGACTCTACATTACTCCTCGAGTTGAGTTCACTCCTTGAGTTGAGTTTCGAGTCCACGAGTCGATCGACAACTCCTCGTGCCGACTCTACACTTCTCCTCGAGTTGAGTTCACTCCTCGAGTCGAGTATCGAGTCCACGAGTCGACAAGCTACTCCTGGTGCCGACTCTACATTACTCCTCGAGTTGAGTTCACTCCTCGAGTTGAGTTTCGAGTCCACGAGTCGATCGACAACTCCTCGTGCCGTTTCTACACAACTCCTCGAGTTTAGTTTACTCGTCGAGTCGAGCACCGAGTCCACGAGTCGACAAGGTACTCCTCGTGCCGACTCCACATTTCTCCTCGAGTTGAGTTCACTCCTCGAGTCATGCACCGAGTCCACGAGTCGACAAGCTACTCCTCGTGCCGACTCTACGTTTCTCCTCGAGTTGAGTTCACTCCTCGAGTCGAGTACCGAGTCCACGAGTCGACAAGCTACTCCTCGTGCCGACTCTACACTTCTCCTCGAGTTGAGTTCACTCCTCGAGTCGAGTACCGAGTCCACGAGTCGACAAGCTACTCCTCGTGTCGACTCTACATTACTCCTCGAGTTGAGTTCACTCCTCCAGTTGAGTTTCGAGTCCACGAGTCGGTCGACAACTCCTCGTGCCGACTCTACATTACTCCTCGAGTTGAGTTCACTCCTCGAGTTGAGTTTCGAGTCCACGAGTCGATCGACAACTCCTCGTTCCGACTATACATTTCTCCTCGAGTTGAGTTCAATCCTCGAGTTGAGTTTCGAGTCCACGAGTCGATCGACAACTCCTCGTGCCGACTCTACATTACTCCTCGAGTTGAGTTCACTCCTTGAGTTGAGTTTCGAGTCAACGAGTCGATCGACAACTCCTCGTGCCGACTCTACACTTCTCCTCGAGTTGAGTTCACTCCTCGAGTCGAGTACCGAGTCCACGAGTCGACAAGCTACTCCTCGTGCCGACTCTACATTACTCCTCGAGTTGAGTTCACTCCTCGAGTTGAGTTTCGAGTCCACTAGTCGATCGACAACTCCTCGTGCCGACTCTACATTACTCCTCGAGTTGAGTTCACTCCTCGAGTTGAGTTTCGAGTCCACGAGTCGATCGACAACTCCTCGTGCCGACTCTACACTACTCCTCGAGTTGAGTTCACTCGTCGAGTCGAGCACCGAGTCCGCGAGTCGACAATGTACTCCTCGTGCCGACTCCACATTTCTCCTCGAGTTGAGTTCACTCCTCGAGTCATGCACCGAGTCCACGAGTCGACAAGCTACTCCTCGTGCCGACTCTACGTTTCTCCTCGAGTTGAGTTCACTCCTCGAGTCGAGTACCGAGTCCACGAGTCGACAAGCTACTCCTCGTGCCGACTCTACACTTCTCCTCGAGTTGAGTTCACTCCTCGAGTCGAGTACCGAGTCCACGAGTCGACAAGCTACTCCTCGTGCCGACTCTACATTACTCCTCGAGTTGAGTTCACTCCTCCAGTTGAGTTTCGAGTCCACGAGTCGGTCGACAACTCCTCGTGCCGACTCTACACTTCTCCTCGAGTTGAGTTCACTCCTCGAGTCGAGTATCGAGTCCACGAGTCGACAAGCTACTCCTGGTGCCGACTCTACATTACTCCTCGAGTTGAGTTCACTCCTCGAGTTGAGTTTCGAGTCCACGAGTCGATCGACAACTCCTCGTGCCGACTCTACATTACTCCTCGAGTTGAGTTTCGAGTCCACGAGTCGATCGACAACTCCTCGTGCCGACTCTACACTAGTCCTCGAGTTGAGTTCACTCGTCGAGTCGAGCACCGAGTCCACGAGTCGACAAGGTACTCCTCGTGCCGACTCCACATTTCTCCTCGAGTTGAGTTCACTCCTCGAGTCATGCACCGAGTCCACGAGTCAACAAGCTACTCCTCGTGCCGACTCTACGTTTCTCCTCGAGTTGAGTTCACTCCTCGAGTCGAGTACCGAGTCCACGAGTCGAAAAGCTACTCCTCGTGCCGACTCTACACTTCTCCTCGAGTTGAGTTCACTCCTCGAGTCGAGTACCGAGACCACGAGTCGACAAGCTACTCCTCGTGCCGACTCTACATTACTCCTCGACTTGAGTTCACTCCTCGAGTTGAGTTTCGAGTCCACGAGTCGGTCGACAACTCCTCGTGCCGACTCTACATTACTCCTCGAGTTGAGTTCACTCCTCGAGTTGAGTTTCGAGTCCACGAGTCGATCGACAACTCCTCGTTCCGACTCTACATTTCTCCTCGAGTTGAGTTCAATCCTCGAGTTGAGTTTCGAGTCCACGAGTCGATCGACAACTCCTCGTGCCGACTCTATATTACTCCTCGAGTTGAGTTTCGAGTCCACGAGTCGATCGACAACTCCTCGTGCCGACTCTACACTTCTCCTCGAGTTGAGTTCACTCCTCGAGTCGAGTACCGAGTCCACGAGTCGACAAGCTACTCCTCGTGCCGACTCTACATTACTCCTCGAGTTGAGTTCACTCCACGAGTTGAGTTTCGAGTCCACGAGTCGGTCGACAACTCCTCGTGCCGACTCTACATTACTCCTCGAGTTGAGTTTCGAGTCCACGAGTTGATCGACAACTCCTCGTTCCGACTCTACATTTCTCCTCGAGTTGAGTTTCGAGTCCACGAGTCGATCGACAATTCCTCGTGCCGACTCTACATTACTCCTCGAGTTGAGTTCACTCCTTGAGTTGAGTTTCGAGTCCACGAGTCGATCGACAACTCCTCGTGCCGACTCTACACTTCTCCTCGAGTTGAGTTCACTCCTCGAGTCGAGTATCGAGTCCACGAGTCGACAAGCTACTCCTGGTGCCGACTCTACATTACTCCTCGAGTTGAGTTCACTCCTCGAGTTGAGTTTCGAGTCCACGAGTCGATCGACAACTCCTCGTGCCGTTTCTACACAACTCCTCGAGTTTAGTTTACTCGTCGAGTCGAGCACCGAGTCCACGAGTCGACAAGGTACTCCTCGTGCCGACTCCACATTTCTCCTCGAGTTGAGTTCACTCCTCGAGTCATGCACCGAGTCCACGAGTCGACAAGCTACTCCTCGTGCCGACTCTACGTTTCTCCTCGAGTTGAGTTCACTCCTCGAGTCGAGTACCGAGTCCACGAGTCGACAAGCTACTCCTCGTGCCGACTCTACACTTCTCCTCGAGTTGAGTTCACTCCTCGAGTCGAGTACCGAGTCCACGAGTCGACAAGCTACTCCTCGTGTCGACTCTACATTACTCCTCGAGTTGAGTTCACTCCTCCAGTTGAGTTTCGAGTCCACGAGTCGGTCGACAACTCCTCGTGCCGACTCTACATTACTCCTCGAGTTGAGTTCACTCCTCGAGTTGAGTTTCGAGTCCACGAGTCGATCGACAACTCCTCGTTCCGACTATACATTTCTCCTCGAGTTGAGTTCAATCCTCGAGTTGAGTTTCGAGTCCACGAGTCGATCGACAACTCCTCGTGCCGACTCTACATTACTCCTCGAGTTGAGTTCACTCCTTGAGTTGAGTTTCGAGTCAACGAGTCGATCGACAACTCCTCGTGCCGACTCTACACTTCTCCTCGAGTTGAGTTCACTCCTCGAGTCGAGTACCGAGTCCACGAGTCGACAAGCTACTCCTCGTGCCGACTCTACATTACTCCTCGAGTTGAGTTCACTCCTCGAGTTGAGTTTCGAGTCCACTAGTCGATCGACAACTCCTCGTGCCGACTCTACATTACTCCTCGAGTTGAGTTCACTCCTCGAGTTGAGTTTCGAGTCCACGAGTCGATCGACAACTCCTCGTGCCGACTCTACACTACTCCTCGAGTTGAGTTCACTCGTCGAGTCGAGCACCGAGTCCGCGAGTCGACAATGTACTCCTCGTGCCGACTCCACATTTCTCCTCGAGTTGAGTTCACTCCTCGAGTCATGCACCGAGTCCACGAGTCGACAAGCTACTCCTCGTGCCGACTCTACGTTTCTCCTCGAGTTGAGTTCACTCCTCGAGTCGAGTACCGAGTCCACGAGTCGACAAGCTACTCCTCGTGCCGACTCTACACTTCTCCTCGAGTTGAGTTCACTCCTCGAGTCGAGTACCGAGTCCACGAGTCGACAAGCTACTCCTCGTGCCGACTCTACATTACTCCTCGAGTTGAGTTCACTCCTCCAGTTGAGTTTCGAGTCCACGAGTCGGTCGACAACTCCTCGTGCCGACTCTACATTACTCCTCGAGTTGAGTTCACTCCTCGAGTTGAGTTTCGAGTCCACGAGTCGATCGACAACTCCTCGTTCCGACTATACATTTCTCCTCGAGTTGAGTTCAATCCTCGAGTTGAGTTTCGAGTCCACGAGTCGATCGACAACTCCTCGTGCCGACTCTACATTACTCCTCGAGTTGAGTTCACTCCTTGAGTTGAGTTTCGAGTCAACGAGTCGATCGACAACTCCTCGTGCCGACTCTACACTTCTCCTCGAGTTGAGTTCACTCCTCGAGTCGAGTACCGAGTCCACGAGTCGACAAGCTACTCCTCGTGCCGACTCTACATTACTCCTCGAGTTGAGTTCACTCCTCGAGTTGAGTTTCGAGTCCACGAGTCGATCGACAACTCCTCGTGCCGACTCTACATTACTCCTCGAGTTGAGTTCACTCCTCGAGTTGAGTTTCGAGTCCACGAGTCGATCGACAACTCCTCGTGCCGTTTCTACACAACTCCTCGAGTTTAGTTTACTCGTCGAGTCGAGCACCGAGTCCACGAGTCGACAAGGTACTCCTCGTGCCGACTCCACATTTCTCCTCGAGTTGAGTTCACTCCTCGAGTCATGCACCGAGTCCACGAGTCGACAAGCTACTCCTCGTGCCGACTCTACGTTTCTCCTCGAGTTGAGTTCACTCCTCGAGTCGAGTACCGAGTCCACGAGTCGACAAGCTACTCCTCGTGCCGACTCTACACTTCTCCTCGAGTTGAGTTCACTCCTCGAGTCGAGTACCGAGTCCACGAGTCGACAAGCTACTCCTCGTGTCGACTCTACATTACTCCTCGAGTTGAGTTCACTCCTCCAGTTGAGTTTCGAGTCCACGAGTCGGTCGACAACTCCTCGTGCCGACTCTACATTACTCCTCGAGTTGAGTTCACTCCTCGAGTTGAGTTTCGAGTCAACGAGTCGATCGACAACTCCTCGTTCCGACTATACATTTCTCCTCGAGTTAAGTTCAACCCTCGAGTTGAGTTTCGAGTCCACGAGTCGATCGACAACTCCTCGTGCCGACTCTACATTACTCCTCGAGTTGAGTTCACTCCTGGAGTTGAGTTTCGAGTCAACGAGTCGATCGACAACTCCTCGTGCCGACTCTACACTTCTCCTCGAGTTGAGTTCACTCCTCGAGTCGAGTACCGAGTACACGAGTCGACAAGCTACTCCTCGTGCCGACTCTACATTACTCCTCGAGTTGAGTTCACTCCTCGAGTTGAGTTTCGAGTCCACTAGTCGATCGACAACTCCTCGTGCCGACTCTACATTACTCCTCGAGTTGAGTTCACTCCTCGAGTTGAGTTTCGAGTCCACGAGTCGATCGACAACTCCTCGTGCCGACTCTACACTACTCCTCGAGTTGAGTTCACTCGTCGAGTCGAGCACCGAGTCCGCGAGTCGACAAGGTACTCCTCGTGCCGACTCCACATTTCTCCTCGAGTTGAGTTCACTCCTCGAGTCATGCACCGAGTCCACGAGTCGACAAGCTACTCCTCGTGCCGACTCTACGTTTCTCCTCAAGTTGAGTTCACTCCTCGAGTCGAGTACCGAGTCCACGAGTCGACAAGCTACTCCTCGTGCCGACTCTACACTTCTCCTCGAGTTGAGTTCACTCCTCGAGTCGAGTACCGAGTCGACAAGCTACTCCTCGTGCCGACTCTACATTACTCCTCGAGTTGAGTTCACTCCTCCAGTTGAGTTTCGAGTCCACGAGTCGGTCGACAACTCCTCGTGCCGACTCTACATTACTCCTCGAGTTGAGTTCACTCCTCGAGTTGAGTTTCGAGTCCACGAGTCGATCGACAACTCCTCGTTCCGACTATACATTTCTCCTCGAGTTGAGTTCAATCCTCGAGTTGAGTTTCGAGTCCACGAGTCGATCGACAACTCCTCGTGCCGACTCTACATTACTCCTCGAGTTGAGTTCACTCCTTGAGTTGAGTTTCGAGTCAACGAGTCGATCAACAACTCCTCGTGCCGACTCTACACTTCTCCGCGAGTTGAGTTCACTCCTCGAGTCGAGTACCGAGTCCACGAGTCGACAAGCTACTCCTCGTGCCGACTCTACATTACTCCTCGAGTTGAGTTCACTCCTCGAGTTGAGTTTCGAGTCCACGAGTCGATCGACAACTCCTCGTGCCGACTCTACATTACTCCTCGAGTTGAGTTTCGAGTCCACGAGTCGATCGACAACTCCTCGTGCCGACTCTACACTACTCCTCGAGTTGAGTTCACTCGTCGAGTCGAGCACCGAGTCCGCGAGTCGACAAGGTACTCCTCGTGCCGACTCCACATTTCTCCTCGAGTTGAGTTCACTCCTCGAGTCATGCACCGAGTCCACGAGTCGACAAGCTACTCCTCGTGCCGACTCTACGTTTCTCCTCGAGTTAAGTTCACTCCTCGAGTCGAGTACCGAGTCCGCGAGTCGACAAGCTACTCCTCGTGCCGACTCTACACTTCTCCTCCAGTTGAGTTCACTCCTCGAGTCGAGTACCGAGTCCACGAGTCGACAAGCTACTCCTCGTGCCAACTCTACATTACTCCTCGAGTTGAGTTCACTCCTCGAGTTGAGTTTCGAGTCCACGAGTCGGTCGACAACTCCTCGTGCCGACTCTACATTACTCCTCGAGTTGAGTTTCGAGTCCACGAGTCGATCGACAACTCCTCGTTCCGACTCTACATTTCTCCTCGAGTTGAGTTCAATCCTCGAGTTGAGTTTCGAGTCCACGAATCGATCGACAACTCCTCGTGCCGACTCTACATTACTCCTCGAGTTGAGTTCACTCCTTGAGTTGAGTTTCGAGTCCACGAGTCGATCGACAACTACTCGTGCCGACTCTACACTTCTCCTCGAGTTGAGTTCACTCCTCGAGTCGAGTACCGAGTCCACGAGTCGACAAGCTACTCCTCGTGCCGACTCTACATTACTCCTCGAGTTGAGTTCACTCCTCGAGTTGAGTTTCGAGTCCACGAGTCGATCGACAACTCCTCGTGCCGACTCTACATTACTCCTCGAGTTGAGTTCACTCCTCGAGTTGAGTTTCGAGTCCACGAGTCGATCGACAACTCCTCGTGCCGACTCTACACTACTCCTCGAGTTGAGTTCACTCGTCGAGTCGAGCACCGAGTCCACGAGTCGACAAGGTACTCCTCGTGCCGACTCCACATTTCTCCTCGAGTTGAGTTCACTCCTCGAGTCATGCACCGAGTCCACGAGTCAACAAGCTACTCCTCGTGCCGACTCTACGTTTCTCCTCGAGTTGAGTTCACTCCTCGAGTCGAGTACCGAGTCCACGAGTCGAAAAGCTACTCCTCGTGCCGACTCTACACTTCTCCTCGAGTTGAGTTCACTCCTCGAGTCGAGTACCGAGTCCACGAGTCGACAAGCTACTCCTCGTGCCGACTCTACATTACTCCTCGACTTGAGTTCACTCCTCGAGTTGAGTTTCGAGTCCACGAGTCGGTCAACAACTCCTCGTGCCGACTCTACATTACTCCTCGAGTTGAGTTCACTCCTCGAGTTGAGTTTCGAGTCCACGAGTCGATCGACAACTCCTCGTTCCGACTCTACATTTCTCCTCGAGTTGAGTTCAATCCTCGAGTTGAGTTTCGAGTCCACGAGTCGATCGACAACTCCTCGTGCCGATTGTACATTACTCCTCGAGTTGAGTTTCGAGTCCACGAGTCGATCGACAACTCCTCGTGCCGACTCTACACTTCTCCTCGAGTTGAGTTCACTCCTCGAGTCGAGTACCGAGTCCACGAGTCGACAAGCTACTCCTCGTGCCGACTCTACATTACTCCTCGAGTTGAGTTCACTCCTCGAGTTGAGTTTCGAGTCCACGAGTCGATCGACAACTCCTCGTGCCGACTCTACATTACTCCTCGAGTTGAGTTCACTCCTTGAGTTGAGTTTCGAGTCCACGAGTCGATCGACAACTCCTCGTGCCGACTCTACACTTCTCCTCGAGTTGAGTTCACTCCTCGAGTCGAGTACCGAGTCCACGAGTCGACAAGCTACTCCTGGTGCCGACTCTACATTACTCCTCGAGTTGAGTTCACTCCTCGAGTTGAGTTTCGAGTCCACGAGTCGATCGACAACGCCTCGTGCCGACTCTACACAACTCCTCGAGTTTAGTTTACTCGTCGAGTCGAGCACCGAGTCCACGAGTCGACAAGGTACTCCTCGTGCCGACTCCACATTTCTCCTCGAGTTGAGTTCACTCCTCGAGTCATGCACCGAGTCCACGAGTCGACAAGCTACTCCTCGTGCCGACTCTACGTTTCTCCTCGAGTTGAGTTCACTCCTCGAGTCGAGTACCGAGTCCACGAGTCGACAAGCTACTCCTCGTGCCGACTCTACACTTCTCCTCGAGTTGAGTTCACTCCTCGAGTCGAGTACCGAGTCCACGAGTCGACAAGCTACTCCTCGTGCCGACTCTACATTACTCCTCGAGTTGAGTTCACTCCTCCAGTTGAGTTTCGAGTCCACGAGTCGGTCGACAACTCCTCGTGCCGACCCTACATTACTCCTAGAGTTGAGTTCACTCCTCGAGTTGAGTTTCGAGTCCACGAGTCGATCGACAACTCCTCGTTCCGACTATACATTTCTCCTCGAGTTGAGTTCAATCCTCGAGTTGAGTTTCGAGTCCACGAGTCGATCGACAACTCCTCGTGCCGACTCTACATTACTCCTCGAGTTGAGTTCACTCCTTGAGTTGAGTTTCGAGTCAACGAGTCGATCGACAACTCCTCGTGCCGACTCTACACTTCTCCTCGAGTTGAGTTCACTCCTCGAGTCATGCACCGAGTCCACGAGTCGACAAGCTACTCCTCGTGCCGACTCTACGTTTCTCCTAGAGTTGAGTTCACTCCTCGAGTCGAGTACCGAGTCCACGAGTCGACAACTCCTCGTTCCGACTATACATTTCTCCTCGAGTTGAGTTCAATCCTCGAGTTGAGTTTCAAGTCCACGAGTCGATCGACAACTCCTCGTGCCGACTCTACATTACTCCTCGAGTTGAGTTCACTCCTTGAGTTGAGTTTCGAGTCAACGAGTCGATCAACAACTCCTCGTGCCGACTCTACACTTCTCCTCGAGTTGAGTTCACTCCTCGAGTCGAGTACCGAGTCCACGAGTCGACAAGCTACTCCTCGTGCCGACTCTACATTACTCCTCGAGTTGAGTTCACTCCTCGAGTTGAGTTTCGAGTCCACGAGTCGATCGACAACTCCTCGTGCCGACTCTACATTACTCCTCGAGTTGAGTTCACTCCTCGAGTTGAGTTTCGAGTCCACGAGTCGATCGACAACTCCTCGTGCCGACTCTACACTACTCCTCGAGTTGAGTTCACTCGTCGAGTCGAGCACCGAGTCCGCGAGTCGACAAGGTACTCCTCGTGCCGACTCCACATTTCTCCTCGAGTTGAGTTCACTCCTCGAGTCATGCACCGAGTCCACGAGTCGAAAAGCTACTCCTCGTGCCGACTCTACGTTTCTCCTCGAGTTAAGTTCACTCCTCGAGTCGAGTACCGAGTCCGCGAGTCGACAAGCTACTCCTCGTGCCGACTCTACACTTCTCCTCCAGTTGAGTTCACTCCTCGAGTTGAGTTTCGAGTCCACGAGTCGATCGACAACTCCTCGTGCCGACTCTACATTACTCCTCGAGTTGAGTTTCGAGTCCACGAGTCGATCGACAACTCCTCGTGCCGACTCTACACTAGTCCTCGAGTTGAGTTCACTCGTCGAGTCGAGCACCGAGTCCGCGAGTCGACAAGGTACTCCTCGTGCCGACTCCACATTTCTCCTCGAGTTGAGTTCACTCCTCGAGTCATGCACCGAGTCCACGAGTCGACAAGCTACTCCTCGTGCCGACTCTACGTTTCTCCTCGAGTTAAGTTCACTCCTCGAGTCGAGTACCGAGTCCGCGAGTCGACAAGCTACTCCTCGTGCCGACTCTACACTTCTCCTCCAGTTGAGTTCACTCCTCGAGTCGAGTACCGAGTCCACGAGTCGACAAGCTACTCCTCGTGCCAACTCTACATTACTCCTCGAGTTGAGTTCACTCCTCGAGTTGAGTTTCGAGTCCACGAGTCGGTCGACAACTCCTCGTGCCGACTCTACATTACTCCTCGAGTTGAGTTTCGAGTCCACGAGTCGATCGACAACTCCTCGTTCCGACTCTACATTTCTCCTCGAGTTGAGTTCAATCCTCGAGTTGAGTTTCGAGTCCACGAATCGATCGACAACTCCTCGTGCCGACTCTACATTACTCCTCGAGTTGAGTTCACTCCTTGAGTTGAGTTTCGAGTCCACGAGTCGATCGACAACTACTCGTGCCGACTCTACACTTCTCCTCGAGTTGAGTTCACTCCTCGAGTCGAGTACCGAGTCCACGAGTCGACAAGCTACTCCTCGTGCCGACTCTACATTACTCCTCGAGTTGAGTTCACTCCTCGAGTTGAGTTTCGAGTCCACGAGTCGATCGACAACTCCTCGTGCCGACTCTACATTACTCCTCGAGTTGAGTTCACTCCTCGAGTTGAGTTTCGAGTCCACGAGTCGATCGACAACTCCTCGTGCCGACTCTACACTACTCCTCGAGTTGAGTTCACTCGTCGAGTCGAGCACCGAGTCCACGAGTCGACAAGGTACTCCTCGTGCCGACTCCACATTTCTCCTCGAGTTGAGTTCACTCCTCGAGTCATGCACCGAGTCCACGAGTCAACAAGCTACTCCTCGTGCCGACTCTACGTTTCTCCTCGAGTTGAGTTCACTCCTCGAGTCGAGTACCGAGTCCACGAGTCGAAAAGCTACTCCTCGTGCCGACTCTACACTTCTCCTCGAGTTGAGTTCACTCCTCGAGTCGAGTACCGAGTCCACGAGTCGACAAGCTACTCCTCGTGCCGACTCTACATTACTCCTCGACTTGAGTTCACTCCTCGAGTTGAGTTTCGAGTCCACGAGTCGGTCAACAACTCCTCGTGCCGACTCTACATTACTCCTCGAGTTGAGTTCACTCCTCGAGTTGAGTTTCGAGTCCACGAGTCGATCGACAACTCCTCGTTCCGACTCTACATTTCTCCTCGAGTTGAGTTCAATCCTCGAGTTGAGTTTCGAGTCCACGAGTCGATCGACAACTCCTCGTGCCGATTGTACATTACTCCTCGAGTTGAGTTTCGAGTCCACGAGTCGATCGACAACTCCTCGTGCCGACTCTACACTTCTCCTCGAGTTGAGTTCACTCCTCGAGTCGAGTACCGAGTCCACGAGTCGACAAGCTACTCCTCGTGCCGACTCTACATTACTCCTCGAGTTGAGTTCACTCCTCGAGTTGAGTTTCGAGTCCACGAGTCGATCGACAACTCCTCGTGCCGACTCTACATTACTCCTCGAGTTGAGTTCACTCCTTGAGTTGAGTTTCGAGTCCACGAGTCGATCGACAACTCCTCGTGCCGACTCTACACTTCTCCTCGAGTTGAGTTCACTCCTCGAGTCGAGTACCGAGTCCACGAGTCGACAAGCTACTCCTGGTGCCGACTCTACATTACTCCTCGAGTTGAGTTCACTCCTCGAGTTGAGTTTCGAGTCCACGAGTCGATCGACAACGCCTCGTGCCGACTCTACACAACTCCTCGAGTTTAGTTTACTCGTCGAGTCGAGCACCGAGTCCACGAGTCGACAAGGTACTCCTCGTGCCGACTCCACATTTCTCCTCGAGTTGAGTTCACTCCTCGAGTCATGCACCGAGTCCACGAGTCGACAAGCTACTCCTCGTGCCGACTCTACGTTTCTCCTCGAGTTGAGTTCACTCCTCGAGTCGAGTACCGAGTCCACGAGTCGACAAGCTACTCCTCGTGCCGACTCTACACTTCTCCTCGAGTTGAGTTCACTCCTCGAGTCGAGTACCGAGTCCACGAGTCGACAAGCTACTCCTCGTGCCGACTCTACATTACTCCTCGAGTTGAGTTCACTCCTCCAGTTGAGTTTCGAGTCCACGAGTCGGTCGACAACTCCTCGTGCCGACCCTACATTACTCCTAGAGTTGAGTTCACTCCTCGAGTTGAGTTTCGAGTCCACGAGTCGATCGACAACTCCTCGTTCCGACTATACATTTCTCCTCGAGTTGAGTTCAATCCTCGAGTTGAGTTTCGAGTCCACGAGTCGATCGACAACTCCTCGTGCCGACTCTACATTACTCCTCGAGTTGAGTTCACTCCTTGAGTTGAGTTTCGAGTCAACGAGTCGATCGACAACTCCTCGTGCCGACTCTACACTTCTCCTCGAGTTGAGTTCACTCCTCGAGTCATGCACCGAGTCCACGAGTCGACAAGCTACTCCTCGTGCCGACTCTACGTTTCTCCTAGAGTTGAGTTCACTCCTCGAGTCGAGTACCGAGTCCACGAGTCGACAACTCCTCGTTCCGACTATACATTTCTCCTCGAGTTGAGTTCAATCCTCGAGTTGAGTTTCAAGTCCACGAGTCGATCGACAACTCCTCGTGCCGACTCTACATTACTCCTCGAGTTGAGTTCACTCCTTGAGTTGAGTTTCGAGTCAACGAGTCGATCAACAACTCCTCGTGCCGACTCTACACTTCTCCTCGAGTTGAGTTCACTCCTCGAGTCGAGTACCGAGTCCACGAGTCGACAAGCTACTCCTCGTGCCGACTCTACATTACTCCTCGAGTTGAGTTCACTCCTCGAGTTGAGTTTCGAGTCCACGAGTCGATCGACAACTCCTCGTGCCGACTCTACATTACTCCTCGAGTTGAGTTCACTCCTCGAGTTGAGTTTCGAGTCCACGAGTCGATCGACAACTCCTCGTGCCGACTCTACACTACTCCTCGAGTTGAGTTCACTCGTCGAGTCGAGCACCGAGTCCGCGAGTCGACAAGGTACTCCTCGTGCCGACTCCACATTTCTCCTCGAGTTGAGTTCACTCCTCGAGTCATGCACCGAGTCCACGAGTCGACAAGCTACTCCTCGTGCCGACTCTACGTTTCTCCTCGAGTTAAGTTCACTCCTCGAGTCGAGTACCGAGTCCGCGAGTCGACAAGCTACTCCTCGTGCCGACTCTACACTTCTCCTCCAGTTGAGTTCACTCCTCGAGTCGAGTACCGAGTCCACGAGTCGACAAGCTACTCCTCGTGCCAACTCTACATTACTCCTCGAGTTGAGTTCACTCCTCGAGTTGAGTTTCGAGTCCACGAGTCGGTCGACAACTCCTCGTGCCGACTCTACATTACTCCTCGAGTTGAGTTTCGAGTCCACGAGTCGATCGACAACTCGTCGTTCCGACTCTACATTTCTCCTCGAGTTGAGTTCAATCCTCGAGTTGAGTTTCGAGTCCACGAATCGATCGACAACTCCTCGTGCCGACTCTACATTACTCCTCGAGTTGAGTTCACTCCTCGAGTTGAGTTTCGAGTCCACGAGTCGGTCGACAACTCCTCGTGCCGACTCTACATTACTCCTCGAGTTGAGTTTCGAGTCCACGAGTCGATCGACAACTCGTCGTTCCGACTCTACATTTCTCCTCGAGTTGAGTTCAATCCTCGAGTTGAGTTTCGAGTCCACGAATCGATCGACAACTCCTCGTGCCGACTCTACATTACTCCTCGAGTTGAGTTCACTCCTTGAGTTGAGTTTCGAGTCCACGAGTCGATCGACAACTACTCGTGCCGACTCTACACTTCTCCTCGAGTTGAGTTCACTCCTCGAGTCGAGTACCGAGTCCACGAGTCGACAAGCTACTCCTCGTGCCGACTCTACATTACTCCTCGAGTTGAGTTCACTCCTCGAGTTGAGTTTCGAGTCCACGAGTCGATCGACAACTCCTCGTGCCGACTCTACATTACTCCTCGAGTTGAGTTCACTCCTCGAGTTGAGTTTCGAGTCCACGAGTCGATCGACAACTCCTCGTGCCGACTCTACACTACTCCTCGAGTTGAGTTCACTCGTCGAGTCGAGCACCGAGTCCACGAGTCGACAAGGTACTCCTCGTGCCGACTCCACATTTCTCCTCGAGTTGAGTTCACTCCTCGAGTCATGCACCGAGTCCACGAGTCAACAAGCTACTCCTCGTGCCGACTCTACGTTTCTCCTCGAGTTGAGTTCACTCCTCGAGTCGAGTACCGAGTCCACGAGTCGAAAAGCTACTCCTCGTGCCGACTCTACACTTCTCCTCGAGTTGAGTTCACTCCTCGAGTCGAGTACCGAGTCCACGAGTCGACAAGCTACTCCTCGTGCCGACTCTACATTACTCCTCGACTTGAGTTCACTCCTCGAGTTGAGTTTCGAGTCCACGAGTCGGTCAACAACTCCTCGTGCCGACTCTACATTACTCCTCAAGTTGAGTTCACTCCTCGAGTTGAGTTTCGAGTCCATGAGTCGATCGACAACTCCTCGTTCCGACTCTACATTTCTCCTCGAGTTGAGTTCAATCCTCGAGCTGAGTTTCGAGTCCACGAGTCGATCGACAACTCCTCGTGCCGATTGTACATTACTCCTCGAGTTGAGTTTCGAGTCCACGAGTCGATCGACAACTCCTCGTGCCGACTCTATACTTCTCCTCGAGTTGAGTTCACTCCTCGAGTCGAGTACCGAGTCCACGAGTCGACAAGCTACTCCTCGTGCCGACTCTACATTACTCCTCGAGTTGAGTTCACTCCTCGAGTTGAGTTTCGAGTCCACGAGTCGATCGACAACTCCTCGTGCCGACTCTACATTACTCCTCGAGTTGAGTTCACTCCTTGAGTTGAGTTTCGAGTCCACGAGTCGATCGACAACTCCTCGTGCCGACTCTACACTTCTCCTCGAGTTGAGTTCACTCCTCGAGTCGAGTACCGAGTCCACGAGTCGACAAGCTACTCCTGGTGCCGACTCTACATTACTCCTCGAGTTGAGTTCACTCCTCGAGTTGAGTTTCGAGTCCACGAGTCGATCGACAACGCCTCGTGCCGACTCTACACAACTCCTCGAGTTTAGTTTACTCGTCGAGTCGAGCACCGAGTCCACGAGTCGACAAGGTACTCCTCGTGCCGACTCCACATTTCTCCTCGAGTTGAGTTCACTCCTCGAGTCATGCACCGAGTCCACGAGTCGACAAGCTACTCCTCGTGCCGACTATACGTTTCTCCTCGAGTTGAGTTCACTCCTCGAGTCGAGTACCGAGTCCACGAGTCGACAAGCTACTCCTCGTGCCGACTCTACACTTCTCCTCGAGTTGAGTTCACTCCTCGAGTCGAGTACCGAGTCCACGAGTCGACAAGCTACTCCTCGTGCCGACTCTACATTACTCCTCAAGTTGAGTTCACTCCTCCAGTTGAGTTTCGAGTCCACGAGTCGGTCGACAACTCCTCGTGCCGACTCTACATTACTCCTCGAGTTGAGTTCACTCCTCGAGTTGAGTTTCGAGTCCACGAGTCGATCGACAACTCCTCGTTCCGACTATACATTTCTCCTCGAGTTGAGTTCAATCCTCGAGTTGAGTTTCGAGTCCACGAGTCGATCGACAACTCCTCGTGCCGACTCTACATTACTCCTCGAGTTGAGTTCACTCCTTGAGTTGAGTTTCGAGTCAACGAGTCGATCGACAACTCCTCGTGCCGACTCTACACTTCTCCTCGAGTTGAGTTCACTCCTCGAGTCGAGTACCGAGTCCACGAGTCGACAAGCTACTCCTCGTGCCGACTCTACATTACTCCTCGAGTTGAGTTCACTCCTCGAGTTGAGTTTCGAGTCCACGAGTCGATCGACAACTCCTCGTGCCGACTCTACATTACTCCTCGAGTTGAGTTCACTCCTCGAGTTGAGTTTCGAGTCCACGAGTCGATCGACAACTCCTCGTGCCGACTCTACACTACTCCTCGAGTTGAGTTCACTCGTCGAGTCGAGCACCGAGTCCACGAGTCGACAAGGTACTCCTCGTGCCGACTCCACATTTCTCCTCGAGTTGAGTTCACTCCTCGAGTCATGCACCGAGTCCACGAGTCAACAAGCTACTCCTCGTGCCGACTCTACGTTTCTCCTCGAGTTGAGTTCACTCCTCGAGTCGAGTACCGAGTCCACGAGTCGAAAAGCTACTCCTCGTGCCGACTCTACACTTCTCCTCGAGTTGAGTTCACTCCTCGAGTCGAGTACCGAGTCCACGAGTCGACAAGCTACTCCTCGTGCCGACTCTACATTACTCCTCGACTTGAGTTCACTCCTCGAGTTGAGTTTCGAGTCCACGAGTCGGTCAACAACTCCTCGTGCCGACTCTACATTACTCCTCGAGTTGAGTTCACTCCTCGAGTTGAGTTTCGAGTCCACGAGTCGATCGACAACTCCTCGTTCCGACTCTACATTTCTCCTCGAGTTGAGTTCAATCCTCGAGTTGAGTTTCGAGTCCACGAGTCGATCGACAACTCCTCGTGCCGATTGTACATTACTCCTCGAGTTGAGTTTCGAGTCCACGAGTCGATCGACAACTCCTCGTGCCGACTCTATACTTCTCCTCGAGTTGAGTTCACTCCTCGAGTCGAGTACCGAGTCCACGAGTCGACAAGCTACTCCTCGTGCCGACTCTACATTACTCCTCGAGTTGAGTTCACTCCTCGAGTTGAGTTTCGAGTCCACGAGTCGATCGACAACTCCTCGTGCCGACTCTACATTACTCCTCGAGTTGAGTTCACTCCTTGAGTTGAGTTTCGAGTCCACGAGTCGATCGACAACTCCTCGTGCCGACTCTACACTTCTCCTCGAGTTGAGTTCACTCCTCGAGTCGAGTACCGAGTCCACGAGTCGACAAGCTACTCCTGGTGCCGACTCTACATTACTCCTCGAGTTGAGTTCACTCCTCGAGTTGAGTTTCGAGTCCACGAGTCGATCGACAACGCCTCGTGCCGACTCTACACAACTCCTCGAGTTTAGTTTACTCGTCGAGTCGAGCACCGAGTCCACGAGTCGACAAGGTACTCCTCGTGCCGACTCCACATTTCTCCTCGAGTTGAGTTCACTCCTCGAGTCATGCACCGAGTCCACGAGTCGACAAGCTACTCCTCGTGCCGACTATACGTTTCTCCTCGAGTTGAGTTCACTCCTCGAGTCGAGTACCGAGTCCACGAGTCGACAAGCTACTCCTCGTGCCGACTCTACACTTCTCCTCGAGTTGAGTTCACTCCTCGAGTCGAGTACCGAGTCCACGAGTCGACAAGCTACTCCTCGTGCCGACTCTACATTACTCCTCGAGTTGAGTTCACTCCTCCAGTTGAGTTTCGAGTCCACGAGTCGGTCGACAACTCCTCGTGCCGACTCTACATTACTCCTCGAGTTGAGTTCACTCCTCGAGTTGAGTTTCGAGTCCACGAGTCGATCGACAACTCCTCGTTCCGACTATACATTTCTCCTCGAGTTGAGTTCAATCCTCGAGTTGAGTTTCGAGTCCACGAGTCGATCGACAACTCCTCGTGCCGACTCTACATTACTCCTCGAGTTGAGTTCACTCCTTGAGTTGAGTTTCGAGTCAACGAGTCGATCGACAACTCCTCGTGCCGACTCTACACTTCTCCTCGAGTTGAGTTCACTCCTCGAGTCGAGTACCGAGTCCACGAGTCGACAAGCTACTCCTCGTGCCGACTCTACATTACTCCTCGAGTTGAGTTCACTCCTCGAGTTGAGTTTCGAGTCCACGAGTCGATCGACAACTCCTCGTGCCGACTCTACATTACTCCTCGAGTTGAGTTCACTCCTCGAGTTGAGTTTCGAGTCCACGAGTCGATCGACAACTCCTCGTGCCGACTCTACACTACTCCTCGAGTTGAGTTCACTCGTCGAGTCGAGCACCGAGTCCACGAGTCGACAAGGTACTCCTCGTGCCGACTCCACATTTCTCCTCGAGTTGAGTTCACTCCTCGAGTCTTGCACCGAGTCCACGAGTCGACAAGCTACTCCTCGTGCCGACTCTACGTTTCTCCTCGAGTTGAGTTCACTCCTCGAGTCGAGTACCGAGTCCACGAGTCGAAAAGCTACTCCTCGTGCCGACTCTACACTTCTCCTCTAGTTGAGTTCACTCCTCGAGTCGAGTACCGAGTCCACGAGTCGACAAGCTACTCCTCGTGCCGACTCTACATTACTCCTCGAGTTGAGTTCACTCCTCGAGTTGAGTTTCGAGTCCACGAGTCGATCGACAACTCCTCGTGCCGACTCTACATTACTCCTCGAGTTGAGTTCACTCCTCGAGTTGAGTTTCGAGTCCACGAGTCGATCGACAACTCCTCGTGCCGACTCTACACTACTCCTCGAGTTGAGTTCACTCGTCGAGTCGAGCACCGAGTCCACGAGTCGACAAGGTACTCCTCGTGCCGACTCCACATTTCTCCTCGAGTTGAGTTCACTCCTCGAGTCATGCACCGAGTCCACGAGTCAACAAGCTACTCCTCGTGCCGACTCTACGTTTCTCCTCGAGTTGAGTTCACTCCTCGAGTCGAGTACCGAGTCCACGAGTCGAAAAGCTACTCCTCGTGCCGACTCTACACTTCTCCTCGAGTTGAGTTCACTCCTCGAGTCGAGTACCGAGTCCACGAGTCGACAAGCTACTCCTCGTGCCGACTCTACATTACTCCTCGACTTGAGTTCACTCCTCGAGTTGAGTTTCGAGTCCACGAGTCGGTCAACAACTCCTCGTGCCGACTCTACATTACTCCTCGAGTTGAGTTCACTCCTCGAGTTGAGTTTCGAGTCCACGAGTCGATCGACAACTCCTCGTTCCGACTCTACATTTCTCCTCGAGTTGAGTTCAATCCTCGAGTTGAGTTTCGAGTCCACGAGTCGATCGACAACTCCTCGTGCCGATTGTACATTACTCCTCGAGTTGAGTTTCGAGTCCACGAGTCGATCGACAACTCCTCGTGCCGACTCTATACTTCTCCTCGAGTTGAGTTCACTCCTCGAGTCGAGTACCGAGTCCACGAGTCGACAAGCTACTCCTCGTGCCGACTCTACATTACTCCTCGAGTTGAGTTCACTCCTCGAGTTGAGTTTCGAGTCCACGAGTCGATCGACAACTCCTCGTGCCGACTCTACATTACTCCTCGAGTTGAGTTCACTCCTTGAGTTGAGTTTCGAGTCCACGAGTCGATCGACAACTCCTCGTGCCGACTCTACACTTCTCCTCGAGTTGAGTTCACTCCTCGAGTCGAGTACCGAGTCCACGAGTCGACAAGCTACTCCTGGTGCCGACTCTACATTACTCCTCGAGTTGAGTTCACTCCTCGAGTTGAGTTTCGAGTCCACGAGTCGATCGACAACGCCTCGTGCCGACTCTACACAACTCCTCGAGTTTAGTTTACTCGTCGAGTCGAGCACCGAGTCCACGAGTCGACAAGGTACTCCTCGTGCCGACTCCACATTTCTCCTCGAGTTGAGTTCACTCCTCGAGTCATGCACCGAGTCCACGAGTCGACAAGCTACTCCTCGTGCCGACTATACGTTTCTCCTCGAGTTGAGTTCACTCCTCGAGTCGAGTACCGAGTCCACGAGTCGACAAGCTACTCCTCGTGCCGACTCTACACTTCTCCTCGAGTTGAGTTCACTCCTCGAGTCGAGTACCGAGTCCACGAGTCGACAAGCTACTCCTCGTGCCGACTCTACATTACTCCTCGAGTTGAGTTCACTCCTCCAGTTGAGTTTCGAGTCCACGAGTCGGTCGACAACTCCTCGTGCCGACTCTACATTACTCCTCGAGTTGAGTTCACTCCTCGAGTTGAGTTTCGAGTCCACGAGTCGATCGACAACTCCTCGTTCCGACTATACATTTCTCCTCGAGTTGAGTTCAATCCTCGAGTTGAGTTTCGAGTCCACGAGTCGATCGACAACTCCTCGTGCCGACTCTACATTACTCCTCGAGTTGAGTTCACTCCTTGAGTTGAGTTTCGAGTCAACGAGTCGATCGACAACTCCTCGTGCCGACTCTACACTTCTCCTCGAGTTGAGTTCACTCCTCGAGTCGAGTACCGAGTCCACGAGTCGACAAGCTACTCCTCGTGCCGACTCTACATTACTCCTCGAGTTGAGTTCACTCCTCGAGTTGAGTTTCGAGTCCACGAGTCGATCGACAACTCCTCGTGCCGACTCTACATTACTCCTCGAGTTGAGTTCACTCCTCGAGTTGAGTTTCGAGTCCACGAGTCGATCGACAACTCCTCGTGCCGATTCTACACTACTCCTCGAGTTGAGTTCACTCGTCGAGTCGAGCACCGAGTCCACGAGTCGACAAGGTACTCCTCGTGCCGACTCCACATTTCTCCTCGAGTTGAGTTCACTCCTCGAGTCTTGCACCGAGTCCACGAGTCGACAAGCTACTCCTCGTGCCGACTCTACGTTTCTCCTCGAGTTGAGTTCACTCCTCGAGTCGAGTACCGAGTCCACGAGTCGACAAGCTACTCCTCGTGCCGACTCTACACTTCTCCTCCAGTTGAGTTCACTCCTCGAGTCGAGTACCGAGTCCACGAGTCGACAAGCTACTCCTCGTGCCGACTCTACACTACTCCTCGAGTTGAGTTCACTCCTCGAGTTGAGTTTCGAGTCCACGAGTCGATCGACAACTCCTCGTGCCGACTCTACACTACTCCTCGAGTTGAGTTCACTCGTCGAGTCGAGCACCGAGTCCGCGAGTCGACAAGGTACTCCTCGTGCCGACTCCACATTTCTCCTCGAGTTGAGTTCACTCCTCGAGTCATGCACCGAGTCCACGAGTCGACAAGCTACTCCTCGTGCCGACTCTACGTTTCTCCTCGAGTTGAGTTCACTCCTCGAGTCGAGTACCGAGTCCGCGAGTCGACAAGCTACTCCTCGTGCCGACTCTACACTTCTCCTCCAGTTGAGTTCACTCCTCGAGTCGAGTACCGAGTCCACGAGTCGACAAGCTACTCCTCGTGCCAACTCTACATTACTCCTCGAGTTGAGTTCACTCCTCGAGTTGAGTTTCGAGTCCACGAGTCGGTCGACAACTCCTCGTGCCGACTCTACATTACTCCTCGAGTTGAGTTTCGAGTCCACGAGTCGATCGACAACTCCTCGTTCCGACTCTACATTTCTCCTCGAGTTGAGTTCAATCCTCGAGTTGAGTTTCGAGTCCACGAGTCGATCGACAACTTCTCGTGCCGACTCTACATTACTCCTCGAGTTGAGTTCACTCCTTGAGTTGAGTTTCGAGTCCACGAGTCGATCGACAACTACTCGTGCCGACTCTACACTTCTCCTCGAGTTGAGTTCACTCCTCGAGTCGAGTACCGAGTCCACGAGTCGACAAGCTACTCCTCGTGCCGACTCTACATTACTCCTCGAGTTGAGTTCACTCCTCGAGTTGAGTTTCGAGTCCACGAGTCGATCGACAACTCCTCGTGCCGACTCTACATTACTCCTCGAGTTGAGTTCACTCCTCGAGTTGAGTTTCGAGTCCACGAGTCGATCGACAACTCCTCGTGCCGACTCTACACTACTCCTCGAGTTGAGTTCACTCGTCGAGTCGAGCACCGAGTCCACGAGTCGACAAGGTACTCCTCGTGCCGACTCCACATTTCTCCTCGAGTTGAGTTCACTCCTCGAGTCATGCACCGAGTCCACGAGTCAACAAGCTACTCCTCGTGCCGACTCTACGTTTCTCCTCGAGTTGAGTTCACTCCTCGAGTCGAGTACCGAGTCCACGAGTCGACAAGCTACTCCTCGTGCCGACTCTACATTACTCCTCGACTTGAGTTCACTCCTCGAGTTGAGTTTCGAGTCCACGAGTCGGTCGACAACTCCTCGTGCCGACTCTACATTACTCCTCGAGTTGAGTTCACTCCTCGAGTTGAGTTTCGAGTCCACGAGTCGATCGACAACTCCTCGTTCCGACTCTACATTTCTCCTCGAGTTGAGTTCAATCCTCGAGTTGAGTTTCGAGTCCACGAGTCGATCGACAACTCCTCGTGCTGATTGTACATTACTCCTCGAGTTGAGTTTCGAGTCCACGAGTCGATCGACAACTCCTCGTGCCGACTCTACACTTCTCCTCGAGTTGAGTTCACTCCTCGAGTCGAGTACCGAGTCCACGAGTCGACAAGCTACTCCTCGTGCCGACTCTACATTACTCCTCGAGTTGAGTTCACTCCTCGAGTTGAGTTTCGAGTCCACGAGTCGATCGAAAACTCCTCGTGCCGAATCTACATTACTCCTCGAGTTGAGTTCACTCCTTGAGTTGAGTTTCGAGTCCACGAGTCGATCGACAACTCCTCGTGCCGACTCTACACTTCTCCTCGAGTTGAGTTCACTCCTCGAGTCGAGTACCGAGTCCACGAGTCGACAAGCTACTCCTGGTGCCGACTCTACATTACTCCTCGAGTTGAGTTCACTCCTCGAGTTGAGTTTCGAGTCCACGAGTCGATCGACAACGCCTCGTGCCGACTCTACACAACTCCTCGAGTTTAGTTTACTCGTCGAGTCGAGCACCGAGTCCACGAGTCGACAAGGTACTCCTCGTGCCGACTCCACATTTCTCCTCGAGTTGAGTTCACTCCTCGAGTCATGCACCGAGTCCACGAGTCGACAAGCTACTCCTCGTGCCGACTCTACGTTTCTCCTCGAGTTGAGTTCACTCCTCGAGTTGAGTTTCGAGTCCACGAGTCGATCGACAACTCCTCGTGCCGACTCTACATTACTCCTCGAGTTGAGTTCACTCCTCGAGTTGAGTTTCGAGTCCACGAGTCGATCGACAACTCCTCGTGCCGACTCTACACTACTCCTCGAGTTGAGTTCACTCGTCGAGTCGAGCACCGAGTCCACGAGTCGACAAGGTACTCCTCGTGCCGACTCCACATTTCTCCTCGAGTTGAGTTCACTCCTCGAGTCATGCACCGAGTCCACGAGTCGACAAGCTACTCCTCGTGCCGACTCTACGTTTCTCCTCGAGTTGAGTTCACTCCTCGAGTCGAGTACCGAGTCCACGAGTCGACAAGCTACTCCTCGTGCTGACTCTACACTTCTCCTCCAGTTGAGTTCACTCCTCGAGTCGAGTACCGAGTCCACGAGTCGACAAGCTACTCCTCGTGCCGACTCTACATTACTCCTCGAGTTGAGTTCACTCCTCGAGTTGAGTTTCGAGTCCACGAGTCGGTCGACAACTCCTCGTGCCGACTCTACATTACTCCTCGAGTTGAGTTCACTCCTCGAGTCGAGTACCGAGTCCACGAGTCGACAAGCTACTCCTCGTGCCGACTCTACATTACTCCTCGAGTTGAGTTCACTCCTCGAGTTGAGTTTCGAGTCCACGAGTCGATCGACAACTCCTCGTGCCGACTCTACATTACTCCTCGAGTTGAGTTCACTCCTCGAGTTGAGTTTCGAGTCCACGAGTCGATCGACAACTCCTCGTGCCGACTCTACACTACTCCTCGAGTTGAGTTCACTCGTCGAGTCGAGCACCGAGTCCACGAGTCGACAAGGTACTCCTCGTGCCTACTCCACATTTCTCCTCGAGTTGAGTTCACTCCTCGAGTCATGCACCGAGTCCACGAGTCGACAAGCTACTCCTCGTGCCGACTCTACGTTTCTCCTCGAGTTGAGTTCACTCCTCGAGTCGAGTACCGAGTCCACGAGTCGACAAGCTACTCCTCGTGCCGACTCTACACTTCTCCTCCAGTTGAGTTCACTCCTCGAGTCGAGTACCGAGTCCACGAGTCGACAAGCTACTCCTCGTGCCGACTCTACATTACTCCTCGAGTTGAGTTCACTCCTCGAGTTGAGTTTCGAGTCCACGAGTCGGTCGACAACTCCTCGTGCCGACTCTACATTACTCCTCGAGTTGAGTTCACTCCTCGAGTTGAGTTTCGAGTCCACGAGTCGATCGACAACTCCTCGTTCCGACTCTACATTTCTCCTCGAGTTGAGTTCAATCCTCGAGTTGAGTTTCGAGTCCACGAGTCGATCGACAACTCCTCGTGCCGACTCTACATTACTCCTCGAGTTGAGTTCACTCCTTGAGTTGAGTTTCGAGTCCACGAGTCGACAAGCTACTCCTCGTGCCGACTCTACGTTTCTCCTCGAGTTGAGTTCACTCCTCGAGTCATGCACCGAGTCCACGAGTCGACAAGCTACTCCTCGTGCCGACTCTACGTTTCTCCTCGAGTTGAGTTCACTCCTCGAGTCGAGTACCGAGTCCACGAGTCGAAAAGCTACTCCTCGTGCCGACTCTACACTTCTCCTCGAGTTGAGTTCACTCCTCGAGTCGAGTACCGAGTCCACGAGTCGACAAGCTACTCCTCGTGGCGACTCTACATTACTCCTCGAGTTGAGTTCACTCCTCGAGTTGAGTTTCGAGTCCACGAGTCGGTCGACAACTCCTCGTGCCGACTCTACATTACTCCTCGAGTTGAGTTCACTCCTCGAATTGAGTTTCGAGTCCACGAGTCGATCGACAACTTCTCGTTCCGACTCTACATTTCTCCTCGAGTTGAGTTCAATCCTCGAGTTGAGTTTCGAGTCCACGAGTCGATCGACAACTCCTCGTGCCGACTCTACATTACTCCTCGAGTTGAGTTTCGAGTCCACGAGTCGATCGACAACTCCTCGTGCCGACTCTACACTTCTCCTCGAGTTGAGTTCACTCCTCGAGTCGAGTACCGAGTCCACGAGTGGACAAGCTACTCCTCGTGCCGACTCTACATTACTCCTCGAGTTGAGTTCACTCCTCGAGTTGAGCTTCGAGTCCACGAGTCGGTCGACAACTCCTCGTGCCGACTCTACATTACTCCTCGAGTTGAGTTTCGAGTCCACGAGTTGATCGACAACTCCTCGTTCCGACTCTACATTTCTCCTCGAGTTGAGTTCAATTCTCGAGTTGAGTTTCGAGTCCACGAGTCGATCGACAACTACTCGTGCCGACTCTACATTACTCCTCGAGTTGAGTTTCGAGTCCACGAGTCGATCGACAACTCCTCGTGCCGACTCTACACTTCTCCTCGAGTTGAGTTCACTCCTCGAGTCGAGTACCGAGTCCACGAGCCGACAAGCTACTCCTGGTGCCGACTCTACGTTTCTCCTCGAGTTGAGTTCACTCCTCGAGTCGAGTACCGAGTCCACGAGTCGAAAAGCTACTCCTCGTGCCGACTCTACACTTCTCCTCGAGTTGAGTTCACTCCTCGAGTCGAGTACCGAGTCCACGAGTCGACAAGCTACTCCTCGTGACGACTCTACATTACTCCTCGAGTTGAGTTCACTCCTCGAGTTGAGTTTCGAGTCCACGAGTCGGTCGACAACTCCTCGTGCCGACTCTACATTACTCCTCGAGTTGAGTTCACTCCTCGAATTGAGTTTCGAGTCCACGAGTCGATCGACAACTCCTGGTGCCGACTCTACATTACTCCTCGAGTTGAGTTCACTCCTCGAGTTGAGTTTCGAGTCCACGAGTCGATCGACAACTCCTCGTGCCGACTCTACATTACTCCTCGAGTTGAGTTCACTCCTCGAGTTGAGTTTCGAGTCCACGAGTCGATCGACAACTCCTCGTGCCGACTCTACACTACTCCTCGAGTTGAGTTCACTCGTCGAGTCGAGCACCGAGTCCACGAGTCGACAAGGTACTCCTCGTGCCGACTCCACATTTCTCCTCGAGTTGAGTTCACTCCTCCAGTTGAGTTTCGAGTCCACGAGTCGGTCGACAACTCCTCGTGCCGACTCTACATTACTCCTCGAGTTGAGTTCACTCCTCGAGTTGAGTTTCGAGTCCACGAGTTGATCGACAACTCCTCGTTCCGACTATACATTTCTCCTCGAGTTGAGTTCAATCCTCGAGTTGAGTTTCGAGTCCACGAGTCGATCGACAACTCCTCGTGCCGACTCTACATTACTCCTCGAGTTGAGTTCACTCCTTGAGTTGAGTTTCGAGTCAACGAGTCGATCGACAACTCCTCGTGCCGACTCTACACTTCTCCTCGAGTTGAGTTCACTCCTCGAGTCGAGTACCGAGTCCACGAGTCGACAAGCTACTCCTCGTGCCGACTCTACATTACTCCTCGAGTTGAGTTCACTCCTCGAGTTGAGTTTCGAGTCCACGAGTCGGTCGACAACTCCTCGTGCCGACTCTACATTACTCCTCGAGTTGAGTTCACTCCTCGAGTTGAGTTTCGAGTCCACGAGTCGATCGACAACTCCTCGTTCCGACTCTACATTTCTCCTCGAGTTGAGTTCAATCCTCGAGTTGAGTTTCGAGTCCACGAGTCGATCGACAACTCCTCGTGCCGACTCTACATTACTCCTCGAGTTGAGTTCACTCCTTGAGTTGAGTTTCGAGTCCACGAGTCGACAAGCTACTCCTCGTGCCGACTCTACGTTTCTCCTCGAGTTGAGTTCACTCCTCGAGTCATGCACCGAGTCCACGAGTCGACAAGCTACTCCTCGTGCCGACTCTACGTTTCTCCTCGAGTTGAGTTCACTCCTCGAGTCGAGTACCGAGTCCACGAGTCGAAAAGCTACTCCTCGTGCCGACTCTATACTTCTCCTCGAGTTGAGTTCACTCCTCGAGTCGAGTACCGAGTCCACGAGTCGACAAGCTACTCCTCGTGGCGACTCTACATTACTCCTCGAGTTGAGTTCACTCCTCGAGTTGAGTTTCGAGTCCACGAGTCGGTCGACAACTCCTCGTGCCGACTCTACATTACTCCTCGAGTTGAGTTCACTCCTCGAATTGAGTTTCGAGTCCACGAGTCGATCGACAACTCCTCGTTCCGACTCTACATTTCTCCTCGAGTTGAGTTCAATCCTCGAGTTGAGTTTCGAGTCCACGAGTCGATCGACAACTCCTCGTGCCGACTCTACACTTCTCCTCGAGTTGAGTTCACTCCTCGAGTCGAGTACCGAGTCCACGAGTCGACAAGCTACTCCTCGTGCCGACTCTACATTACTCCTCGAGTTGAGTTCACTCCTCGAGTTGAGTTTCGAGTCCACGAGTCGGTCGACAACTCCTCGTGCCGACTCTACATTACTCCTCGAGTTGAGTTTCGAGTCCACGAGTTGATCGACAACTCCTCGTTCCGACTCTACATTTCTCCTCGAGTTGAGTTCAATCCTCGAGTTGAGTTTCGAGTCCACGAGTCGATCGACAACTGCTCGTGCCGACTCTACATTACTCCTCGAGTTGAGTTTCGAGTCCACGAGTCGATCGACAACTCCTCGTGCCGACTCTACACTTCTCCTCGAGTTGAGTTCACTCCTCGAGTCGAGTACCGAGTCCACGAGCCGACAAGCTACTCCTGGTGCCGACTCTACGTTTCTCCTCGAGTTGAGTTCACTCCTCGAGTCGAGTACCGAGTCCACGAGTCGAAAAGCTACTCCTCGTGCCGACTCTACACTTCTCCTCGAGTTGAGTTCACTCCTCGAGTCGAGTACCGAGTCCACAAGTCGACAAGCTACTTCTCGTGGCGACTCTACATTACTCCTCGAGTTGAGTTCACTCCTCGAGTTGAGTTTTGAGTCCACGAGTCGGTCCACAACTCCTCGTTCCGACTCTACATTTCTCCTCGAGTTGAGTTCAATCCTCGAGTTGAGTTTCGAGTCCACGAGTCGATCGACAACTCCTCGTGCCGACTCTACACTTCTCCTCGAGTTGAGTTCACTCCTCGAGTCGAGTACCGAGTCCACGAGTCGACAAGCTACTCCTCGTGCCGACTCTACATTACTCCTCGAGTTGAGTTCACTCCTCGAGTTGAGTTTCGAGTCCATGAGTCGGTCGACAACTCCTCGTGCCGACTCTACATTACTCCTCGAGTTGAGTTTCGAGTCCACGAGTCGGTCGACAACTCCTCGTGCCGACTCTACATTACTCCTCGAGTTGAGTTTCGAGTCCACGAGTTGATCGACAACTCCTCGTTCCGACTCTACATTTCTCCTCGAGTTGAGTTCAATCCTCGAGTTGAGTTTCGAGTCCACGAGTCGATCGACAACTGCTCGTGCCGACTCTACATTACTCCTCGAGTTGAGTTTCGAGTCCACGAGTCGATCGACAACTCCTCGTGCCGACTCTACACTTCTCCTCGAGTTGAGTTCACTCCTCGAGTCGAGTACCGAGTCCACGAGCCGACAAGCTACTCCTGGTGCCGACTCTACGTTTCTCCTCGAGTTGAGTTCACTCCTCGAGTCGAGTACCGAGTCCACGAGTCGAAAAGCTACTCCTCGTGCCGACTCTACACTTCTCCTCGAGTTGAGTTCACTCCTCGAGTCGAGTACCGAGTCCACAAGTCGACAAGCTACTTCTCGTGGCGACTCTACATTACTCCTCGAGTTGAGTTCACTCCTCGAGTTGAGTTTTGAGTCCACGAGTCGGTCCACAACTCCTCGTTCCGACTCTACATTTCTCCTCGAGTTGAGTTCAATCCTCGAGTTGAGTTTCGAGTCCACGAGTCGATCGACAACTCCTCGTGCCGACTCTACACTTCTCCTCGAGTTGAGTTCACTCCTCGAGTCGAGTACCGAGTCCACGAGTCGACAAGCTACTCCTCGTGCCGACTCTACATTACTCCTCGAGTTGAGTTCACTCCTCGAGTTGAGTTTCGAGTCCACGAGTCGGTCGACAACTCCTCGTGCCGACTCTACATTACTCCTCGAGTTGAGTTCACTCCTCGAGTTGAGTTTCGAGTCCACGAGTCGATCGACAACTCCTCGTTCCGACTCTACATTTCTCCTCGAGTTGAGTTCAATCCTCGAGTTGAGTTTCGAGTCCACGAGTCGATCGACAACTCCTCGTGCCGACTCTACATTACTCCTCGAGTTGAGTTCACTCCTTGAGTTGAGTTTCGAGTCCACGAGTCGACAAGCTACTCCTCGTGCCGACTCTACGTTTCTCCTCGAGTTGAGTTCACTCCTCGAGTCATGCACCGAGTCCACGAGTCGACAAGCTACTCCTCGTGCCGACTCTACGTTTCTCCTCGAGTTGAGTTCACTCCTCGAGTCGAGTACCGAGTCCACGAGTCGAAAAGCTACTCCTCGTGCCGACTCTATACTTCTCCTCGAGTTGAGTTCACTCCTCGAGTCGAGTACCGAGTCCACGAGTCGACAAGCTACTCCTCGTGGCGACTCTACATTACTCCTCGAGTTGAGTTCACTCCTCGAGTTGAGTTTCGAGTCCACGAGTCGGTCGACAACTCCTCGTGCCGACTCTACATTACTCCTCGAGTTGAGTTCACTCCTCGAATTGAGTTTCGAGTCCACGAGTCGATCGACAACTCCTCGTTCCGACTCTACATTTCTCCTCGAGTTGAGTTCAATCCTCGAGTTGAGTTTCGAGTCCACGAGTCGATCGACAACTCCTCGTGCCGACTCTACACTTCTCCTCGAGTTGAGTTCACTCCTCGAGTCGAGTACCGAGTCCACGAGTCGACAAGCTACTCCTCGTGCCGACTCTACATTACTCCTCGAGTTGAGTTCACTCCTCGAGTTGAGTTTCGAGTCCACGAGTCGGTCGACAACTCCTCGTGCCGACTCTACATTACTCCTCGAGTTGAGTTTCGAGTCCACGAGTTGATCGACAACTCCTCGTTCCGACTCTACATTTCTCCTCGAGTTGAGTTCAATCCTCGAGTTGAGTTTCGAGTCCACGAGTCGATCGACAACTGCTCGTGCCGACTCTACATTACTCCTCGAGTTGAGTTTCGAGTCCACGAGTCGATCGACAACTCCTCGTGCCGACTCTACACTTCTCCTCGAGTTGAGTTCACTCCTCGAGTCGAGTACCGAGTCCACGAGCCGACAAGCTACTCCTGGTGCCGACTCTACGTTTCTCCTCGAGTTGAGTTCACTCCTCGAGTCGAGTACCGAGTCCACGAGTCGAAAAGCTACTCCTCGTGCCGACTCTACACTTCTCCTCGAGTTGAGTTCACTCCTCGAGTCGAGTACCGAGTCCACAAGTCGACAAGCTACTTCTCGTGGCGACTCTACATTACTCCTCGAGTTGAGTTCACTCCTCGAGTTGAGTTTTGAGTCCACGAGTCGGTCCACAACTCCTCGTTCCGACTCTACATTTCTCCTCGAGTTGAGTTCAATCCTCGAGTTGAGTTTCGAGTCCACGAGTCGATCGACAACTCCTCGTGCCGACTCTACACTTCTCCTCGAGTTGAGTTCACTCCTCGAGTCGAGTACCGAGTCCACGAGTCGACAAGCTACTCCTCGTGCCGACTCTACATTACTCCTCGAGTTGAGTTCACTCCTCGAGTTGAGTTTCGAGTCCATGAGTCGGTCGACAACTCCTCGTGCCGACTCTACATTACTCCTCGAGTTGAGTTTCGAGTCCACGAGTTGATCGACAACTCCTCGTTCCGACTCTACATTTCTCCTCGAGTTGAGTTCAATCCTCGAGTTGAGTTTCGAGTCCACGAGTTGATCGACAACTACTCGTGCCGACTCTACATTACTCCTCGAGTTGAGTTTCGAGTCCATGAGTCGATCGACAACTCCTCGTGCCGACTCTACACTTCTCCTCGAGTTGAGTTCACTCCTCGAGTCGAGTACCGAGTCCACGAGCCGACAAGCTACTCCTGGTGCCGACTCTACATTACTCCTCGAGTTGAGTTCACTCCTCGAGTTGAGTTTCGAGTCCACGAGTCGATCGACAACTCCTCGTGCCGACTCTACATTACTCCTCGAGTTGAGTTCACTCCTCAAGTTGAGTTTCGAGTCCACGAGTCGATCGACAACTCCTCGTGCCGACTCCACATTTCTCCTCGACTTGAGTTCACTACTCGAGTCATGCACCGAGTCCACGAGTCGACAAGCTACTCCTCGTGCCGACTCTACGTTTCTCCTCGAGTCGAGTACCGAGTCCACGAGTCGACAAGCTACTCCTCGTGCCGACTCTACACTTCTCCTCGAGTTGAGTTCACTCCTCGAGTCGAGTACCGAGTCCACGAGTCGACAAGCTACTCCTCGTGCCGACTCTACATTACTCCTCGAGTTGAGTTCACTCCTCCAGTTGAGTTTCGAGTCCACGAGTCGGTCGACAACTCCTCGTGCCGACTCTACATTACTCCTCGAGTTGAGTTCACTCCTCGAGTTGAGTTTCGAGTCCACGAGTTGATCGACAACTCCTCGTTCCGACTATACATTTCTCCTCGAGTTGAGTTCAATCCTCGAGTTGAGTTTCGAGTCCACGAGTCGATCGACAACTCCTCGTGCCGACTCTACATTACTCCTCGAGTTGAGTTCACTCCTTGAGTTGAGTTTCGAGTCAACGAGTCGATCGACAACTCCTCGTGCCGACTCTACACTTCTCCTCGAGTTGAGTTCACTCCTCGAGTCGAGTATCGAGTCCACGAGTCGACAAGCTACTCCTCGTGCCGACTCTACATTACTCCTCGAGTTGAGTTCACTCCTCGAGTTTAGTTTCGAGTCCACGAGTCGATCGACAACTCCTCGTGCCGACTCTACATTACTCCTCGAGTTGAGTTCACTCCTCGAGTTGAGTTTCGAGTCCACGAGTCGATCGACAACTCCTCGTGCCGACTCTACACTACTCCTCGAGTTGAGTTCACTCGTCGAGTCGAGCACCGAGTCCACGAGTCGACAAGGTACTCCTCGTGCCGACTCCACATTTCTCCTCGAGTTGAGTTCACTCCTCGAGTCATGCACCGAGTCCACGAGTCGACAAGCTACTCCTCGTGCCGACTCTACGTTTCTCCTCGAGTTGAGTTCACTCCTCGAGTCGAGTACCGAGTCCACGAGTCGACAAGCTACTCCTCGTGCCGACTCTACACTTCTCCTCCAGTTGAGTTCACTCCTCGAGTCGAGTACCGAGTCCACGAGTCGACAAGCTACTCCTCGTGCCGACTCTACATTACTCCTCGAGTTGAGTTCAATCCTCGAGTTGTGTTTCGAGTCCACGAGTCGATCGACAACTCCTCGTGCCGACTCTACATTACTCCTCGAGTTGAGTTCACTCCTTGAGTTGAGTTTCGAGTCCACGAGTCGATCGACAACTCCTCGTGCCGACTCTACACTTCTCCTCGAGTTGAGTTCACTCCTCGAGTCGAGTACCGAGTCCACGAGTCGACAAGCTACTCCTGGTGCCGACTCTACATTACTCCTCGAGTTGAGTTCACTCCTCGAGTTGAGTTTCGAGTCCACGAGTCGATCGACAACTCCTCGTGCCGACTCTACATTACTCCTCGAGTTGAGTTCACTCCTCGAGTTGAGTTTCGATTCCATGAGTCGATTGACAACTCCTCGTGCCGACTCCACATTTCTCCTCGACTTGAGTTCACTCCTCGAGTCATGCACCGAGTCCACGAGTCGACAAGCTACTCCTCGTGCCGACTCTACGTTTCTCCTCGAGTTGAGTTCACTCCTCGAGTCGAGTACCGAGTCCACGAGTCGACAAGCTACTCCTCGTGCCGACTCTACACTTCTCCTCGAGTTGAGTTCACTCCTCGAGTCGAGTACCGATTCCACGAGTCGACAAGCTACTCCTCGTGCCGACTCTACATTACTCCTCGAGTTGAGTTCACTCCTCCAGTTGAGTTTCGAGTCCACGAGTCGGTCGACAACTCCTCGTGCCGACTCTACATTACTCCTCGAGTTGAGTTCACTCCTCGAGTTGAGTTTCGAGTCCACGAGTCGATCGACAACTCCTCGTTCCGACTATACATTTCTCCTCGAGTTGAGTTCAATCCTCGAGTTGAGTTTCGAGTCCACGAGTCGATCGACAACTCCTCGTGCCGACTCTACATTACTCCTCGAGTTGAGTTCACTCCTTGAGTTGAGTTTCGAGTCAACGAGTCGATCGACAACTCCTCGTGCCGACTCTACACTTCTCCTCGATTTGAGTTCACTCCTCGAGTCGAGTACCGAGTCCACGAGTAGACTAGTCACTCCTCGTGCCGACTCTACGTTTCTCCTCGAGTTGAGTTCACTCCTCGAGTCGAGTACCGAGTCCACGAGTCGACTAGCCACTTCTCGTGCCGACTCTAAATTTCTCCTCGAGTTGAGTTCACTCCTCGAGTTGAGTTCACTCCTCGAGTTGAGTTTCGAGTCCACGAGTCGATCGACAACTCCTCGTGCCGACTCCACATTTCTCCTCGACTTGAGTTCACTCCTCGAGTCATGCACCGAGTCCATGAGTCGACAAGCTACTCCTCGTGCCGACTCTACGTTTCTCCTCGAGTTGAGTTCACTCCTCGAGTCGAGTACCGAGTCCACGAGTCGACAAGCTACTCCTCGTGCCGACTCTACACTTCTCCTCGAGTTGAGTTCACTCCTCGAGTCGAGTACCGATTCCACGAGTCGACAAGCTACTCCTCGTGCCGACTCTACATTACTCCTCGAGTTGAGTTCACTCCTCCAGTTGAGTTTCGAGTCCACGAGTCGGTCGACAACTCCTCGTGCCGACTCTACATTACTCCTCGAGTTGAGTTCACTCCTCGAGTTGAGTTTCGAGTCCACGAGTCGATCGACAACTCCTCGTTCCGACTATACATTTCTCCTCGAGTTGAGTTCAATCCTCGAGTTGAGTTTCGAGTCCACGAGTCGATCGACAACTCCTCGTGCCGACTCTACATTACTCCTCGAGTTGAGTTCACTCCTTGAGTTGAGTTTCGAGTCAACGAGTCGATCGACAACTCCTCGTGCCGACTCTACACTTCTCCTCGATTTGAGTTCACTCCTCGAGTCGAGTACCGAGTCCACGAGTCGACAAGCTACTCCTCGTGCCGACTGTACATTACTCCTCGAGTTGAGTTCACTCCTCGAGTTGAGTTTCGAGTCCACGAGTCGATCGACAACTCCTCGTGCCGACTCTACATTACTCCTCGAGTTGAGTTCACTCCTCGAGTTGAGTTTCGAGTCCACGAGTCGATCGACAACTCCTCGTGCCGACTCTACACTACTCCTCGAGTTGAGTTCACTCGTCGAGTCTAGCACCGAGTCCACGAGTCGACAAGGTACTCCTCGTGCCGACTCCACATTTCTCCTCGAGTTGAGTTCACTCCTCGAGTCATGCACCGAGTCCACGAGTCGACAAGCTACTCCTCGTGCCGACTCTACGTTTCTCCTCGAGTTTAGTTCACTCCTCGAGTCGAGTACCGAGTCCACGAGTCGACAAGCTACTCCTCGTGCCGACTCTACACTTCTCCTCCAGTTGAGTTCACTCCTCGAGTCGAGTACCGAGTCCACGAGTCGACAAGCTACTCCTCGTGCCGACTCTACATTACTCCTCGAGTTGAGTTCAATCCTCGAGTTGTGTTTCGAGTCCACGAGTCGATCGACAACTCCTCGTGCTGACTCTACATTACTCCTCGAGTTGAGTTCACTCCTTGAGTTGAGTTTCGAGTCCACGAGTCGATCGACAACTCCTCGTGCCGACTCTACACTTCTCCTCGAGTTGAGTTCACTCCTCGAGTCGAGTACCGAGTCCACGAGTCGACAAGCTACTCCTGGTGCCGACTCTACATTACTCCTCGAGTTGAGTTCACTCCTCGAGTTGAGTTTCGAGTCCACGAGTCGATCGACAACTCCTCGTGCCGACTCTACATTACTCCTCGAGTTGAGTTCACTCCTCGAGTTGAGTTTCGATTCCATGAGTCGATTGACAACTCCTCGTGCCGACTCCACATTTCTCCTCGACTTGAGTTCACTCCTCGAGTCATGCACCGAGTCCACGAGTCGACAAGCTACTCCTCGTGCCGACTCTACGTTTCTCCTCGAGTTGAGTTCACTCCTCGAGTCGAGTACCGAGTCCACGAGTCGACAAGCTACTCCTCGTGCCGACTCTACACTTCTCCTCGAGTTGAGTTCACTCCTCGAGTCGAGTACCGATTCCACGAGTCGACAAGCTACTCCTCGTGCCGACTCTACATTACTCCTCGAGTTGAGTTCACTCCTCGAGTTGAGTTTCGAGTCCACGAGTCGGTCGACAACTCCTCGTGCCGACTCTACATTACTCCTCGAGTTGAGTTCACTCCTCGAGTTGAGTTTCGAGTCCACGAGTCGATCGACAACTCCTCGTTCCGACTCTACATTTCTCCTCGAGTTTAGTTCAATCCTCGAGTTGAGTTTCGAGTCCACGAGTCGATCGACAACTCCTCGTGCCGACTCTACATTACTCCTCGAGTTGAGTTCACTCCTTGAGTTGAGTTTCGAGTCCACGAGTCGATCGACAACTCCTCGTGCCGACTCTACACTTCTCCTCGAGTTGAGTTCACTCCTCGAGTCGAGTACCGAGTCCACGAGTCGACAAGCTACTCCTCGTGCCGACTCTACATTACTCCTCGAGTTGAGTTCACTCCTCGAGTTGAGTTTCGAGTCCACGAGTCGGTCGACAACTCCTCGTGCCGACTCTACATTACTCCTCGAGTTGAGTTCACTCCTCGAGTTGAGTTTCGAGTCCACGAGTCGATCGACAACTCCTCGTTCCGACTCTACATTTCTCCTCGAGTTTAGTTCAATCCTCGAGTTGAGTTTCGAGTCCACGAGTCGATCGACAACTCCTCGTGCCGACTCTACATTACTCCTCGAGTTGAGTTCACTCCTTGAGTTGAGTTTCGAGTCCACGAGTCGATCGACAACTCCTCGTGCCGACTCTACACTTCTCCTCGAGTTGAGTTCACTCCTCGAGTCGAGTACCGAGTCCACGAGTCGACAAGCTACTCCTCGTGCCGACTCTACATTACTCCTCGAGTTGAGTTCACTCCTCGAGTTGAGTTTCGAGTCCACGAGTTGATCGACAACTCCTCGTTCCGACTATACATTTCTCCTCGAGTTGAGTTCAATCCTCGAGTTGAGTTTCGAGTCCACGAGTCGATCGACAACTCCTCGTGCCGACTCTACATTACTCCTCGAGTTGAGTTCACTCCTTGAGTTGAGTTTCGAGTCAACGAGTCGATCGACAACTCCTCGTGCCGACTCTACACTTCTCCTCGAGTTGAGTTCACTCCTCGAGTCGAGTACCGAGTCCACGAGTCGACAAGCTACTCCTCGTGCCGACTCTACATTACTCCTCGAGTTGAGTTCACTCCTCGAGTTGAGTTTCGAGTCCACGAGTCGATCGACAACTCCTCGTGCCGACTCTACATTACTCCTCGAGTTGAGTTCACTCCTCGAGTTGAGTTTCGAGTTCACGAGTCGATCGACAACTCCTCGTGCCGACTCTACACTACTCCTCGAGTTGAGTTCACTCGTCGAGTCGAGCACCGAGTCCACGAGTCGACAAGGTACTCCTCGTGCCGACTCCACATTTCTCCTCGAGTTGAGTTCACTCCTCGAGTCATGCACCGAGTCCACGAGTCGACAAGCTACTCCTCGTGCCGACTCTACGTTTCTCCTCGAGTTGAGTTCACTCCTCGAGTCGAGTACCGAGTCCACGAGTCGACAAGCTACTCCTCGTGCCGACTCTACACTTCTCCTCCAGTTGAGTTCACTCCTCGAGTCGAGTACCGAGTCCACGAGTCGACAAGCTACTCCTCATGCCGACTCTACATTACTCCTCGAGTTGAGTTCAATCCTCGAGTTGAGTTTCGAGTCCACGAGTCGATCGACAACTCCTCGTGCCGACTCTACATTACTCCTCGAGTTGAGTTCACTCCTTGAGTTGAGTTTCGAGTCCACGAGTCGATCGACAACTCCTCGTGCCGACTCTACACTTCTCCTCGAGTTGAGTTCACTCCTCGAGTCGAGTACCGAGTCCACGAGTCGACAAGCTACTCCTGGTGCCGACTCTACATTACTCCTCGAGTTGAGTTCACTCCTCGAGTTGAGTTTCGAGTCCACGAGTCGATCGACAACTCCTCGTGCCGACTCTACATTACTCCTCGAGTTGAGTTCACTCCTCGAGTTGAGTTTCGAGTCCACGAGTCGATTGACAACTCCTCGTGCCGACTCCACATTTCTCCTCGACTTGAGTTCACTCCTCGAGTCATGCACAGAGTCCACGAGTCGACAAGCTACTCCTCGTGCCGACTCTACGTTTCTCTTCGAGTTGAGTTCACTCCTCGAGTCGAGTACCGAGTCCACGAGTCGACAAGCTACTCCTCGTGCTGACTCTACACTTCTCCTCGAGTTGAGTTCACTCCTCGAGTCGAGTACCGAGTCCACGAGTCGACAAGCTACTCCTCGTGCCGACTCTACATTACTCCTCGAGTTGAGTTCACTCCTCCAGTTGAGTTTCGAGTCCACGAGTCGGTCGACAACTCCTCGTGCCGACTCTACATTACTCCTCGAGTTGAGTTCACTCCTCGAGTTGAGTTTCGAGTCCACGAGTCGATCGACAACTCCTCGTTCCGACTATACATTTCTCCTCGAGTTGAGTTCAATCCTCGAGTTGAGTTTCGAGTCCACGAGTCGATCGACAACTCCTCGTGCCGACTCTACATTACTCCTCGAGTTGAGTTCACTCCTTGAGTTAAGTTTCGAGTCAACGAGTCGATCGACAACTCCTCGTGCCGACTCTACACTTCTCCTCGATTTGAGTTCACTCCTCGAGTCGAGTACCGAGTCCACGAGTCGACAAGCTACTCCTCGTGCCGACTCTACATTACTCCTCGAGTTGAGTTCACTCCTCGAGTTGAGTTTCGAGTCCACGAGTCGATCGACAACTCCTCGTGCCGACTCTACACTACTCCTCGAGTTGAGTTCACTCGTCGAGTCGAGCACCGAGTCCACGAGTCGACAAGGTACTCCTCGTGCCGACTCCACATTTCTCCTCGAGTTGAGTTCACTCCTCGAGTCATGCACCGAGTCCACGAGTCGACAAGCTACTCCTCGTGCCGACTCTACGTTTCTCCTCGAGTTGAGTTCACTCCTCGAGTCGAGTACCGAGTCCACGAGTCGACAAGCTACTCCTCGTGCCGACTCTACACTTCTCCTCCAGTTGAGTTCACTCCTCGAGTCGAGTACCGAGTCCACGAGTCGACAAGCTACTCCTCGTGCCGACTCTACATTACTCCTCGAGTTGAGTTCACTCCTCGAGTTGAGTTTCGAGTCCACGAGTCGGTCGACAACTCCTCGTGCCGACTCTACATTACTCCTCGAGTTGAGTTCACTCCTCGAGTTGAGTTTCGAGTCCACGAGTCGATCGACAACTCCTCGTTCCGACTCTACATTTCTCCTCGAGTTTAGTTCAATCCTCGAGTTGAGTTTCGAGTCCACGAGTCGATCGACAACTCCTCGTGCCGACTCTACATTACTCCTCGAGTTGAGTTCACTCCTTGAGTTGAGTTTCGAGTCCACGAGTCGATCGACAACTCCTCGTGCCGACTCTACACTACTCCTCGAGTTGAGTTCACTCGTCGAGTCGAGCACCGAGTCCACGAGTCGACAAGGTACTCCTCGTGCCGACTCCACATTTCTCCTCGAGTTGAGTTCACTCCTCGAGTTGAGTTTCGAGTCCACGAGTCGATCGACAACTCCTCGTGCCGACTCTACATTACTCCTCGAGTTGAGTTCACTCCTCGAGTTGAGTTTCGAGTCCACGAGTCGATCGACAACTCTCGTGCCGACTCTACACTACTCCTCGAGTTGAGTTCACTCGTCGAGTCGAGCACCGAGTCCACGAGTCGACAAGGTACTCCTCGTGCCGACTCCACATTTCTCCTCGAGTTGAGTTCACTCCTCGAGTCATGCACCGAGTCCACGAGTCGACAAGCTACTCCTCGTGCCGACTCTACGTTTCTCCTCGAGTTGAGTTCACTCCTCGAGTCGAGTACCGAGTCCACGAGTCGACAAGCTACTCCTCGTGCCGACTCTACACTTCTCCTCCAGTTGAGTTCACTCCTCGAGTCGAGTACCGAGTCCACGAGTCGACAAGCTACTCCTCGTGCCGACTCTACATTACTCCTCGAGTTGAGTTCAATCCTCGAGTTGAGTTTCGAGTCCACGAGTCGATCGACAACTCCTCGTGCCGACTCTACATTACTCCTCGAGTTGAGTTCACTCCTTGAGTTGAGTTTCGAGTCCACGAGTCGATCGACAACTCCTCGTGCCGACTCTACACTTCTCCTCGAGTTGAGTTCACTCCTCGAGTCGAGTACCGAGTCCACGAGTCGACAAGCTACTCCTGGTGCCGACTCTACATTACTCCTCGAGTTGAGTTCACTCCTCGAGTTGAGTTTCGAGTCCACGAGTCGATCGACAACTCCTCGTGCCGACTCTACATTACTCCTCGAGTTGAGTTCACTCCTCGAGTTGAGTTTCGAGTCCACGAGTCGATTGACAACTCCTCGTGCCGACTCCACATTTCTCCTCGACTTGAGTTCACTCCTCGAGTCATGCACAGAGTCCACGAGTCGACAAGCTACTCCTCGTGCCGACTCTACGTTTCTCTTCGAGTTGAGTTCACTCCTCGAGTCGAGTACCGAGTCCACGAGTCGACAAGCTACTCCTCGTGCTGACTCTACACTTCTCCTCGAGTTGAGTTCACTCCTCGAGTCGAGTACCGAGTCCACGAGTCGACAAGCTACTCCTCGTGCCGACTCTACATTACTCCTCGAGTTGAGTTCACTCCTCGAGTTGAGTTTCGAGTCCACGAGTCGATCGACAACTCCTCGTTCCGACTCTACATTTCTCCTCGAGTTTAGTTCAATCCTCGAGTTGAGTTTCGAGTCCACGAGTCGATCGACAACTCCTCGTGCCGACTCTACATTACTCCTCGAGTTGAGTTCACTCCTTGAGTTGAGTTTCGAGTCCACGAGTCGATCGACAACTCCTCGTGCCGACTCTACACTACTCCTCGAGTTGAGTTCACTCGTCGAGTCGAGCACCGAGTCCACGAGTCGACAAGGTACTCCTCGTGCCGACTCCACATTTCTCCTCGAGTTGAGTTCACTCCTCGAGTTGAGTTTCGAGTCCACGAGTCGATCGACAACTCCTCGTGCCGACTCTACATTACTCCTCGAGTTGAGTTCACTCCTCGAGTTGAGTTTCGAGTCCACGAGTCGATCGACAACTCTCGTGCCGACTCTACACTACTCCTCGAGTTGAGTTCACTCGTCGAGTCGAGCACCGAGTCCACGAGTCGACAAGGTACTCCTCGTGCCGACTCCACATTTCTCCTCGAGTTGAGTTCACTCCTCGAGTCATGCACCGAGTCCACGAGTCGACAAGCTACTCCTCGTGCCGACTCTACGTTTCTCCTCGAGTTGAGTTCACTCCTCGAGTCGAGTATCGAGTCCACGAGTCGACAAGCTACTCCTCGTGCCGACTCTACACTTCTCCTCCAGTTGAGTTCACTCCTCGAGTCGAGTACCGAGTCCACGAGTCGACAAGCTACTCCTCGTGCCGACTCTACATTACTCCTCGAGTTGAGTTCAATCCTCGAGTTGAGTTTCGAGTCCACGAGTCGATCGACAACTCCTCGTGCCGACTCTACATTACTCCTCGAGTTGAGTTCACTCCTTGAGTTGAGTTTCGAGTCCACGAGTCGATCGACAACTCCTCGTGCCGACTCTACACTTCTCCTCGAGTTGAGTTCACTCCTCGAGTCGAGTACCGAGTCCACGAGTCGACAAGCTACTCCTGGTGCCGACTCTACATTACTCCTCGAGTTGAGTTCACTCCTCGAGTTGAGTTTCGAGTCCACGAGTCGATCGACAACTCCTCGTGCCGACTCTACATTACTCCTCGAGTTGAGTTCACTCCTCGAGTTGAGTTTCGAGTCCACGAGTCGATTGACAACTCCTCGTGCCGACTCCACATTTCTCCTCGACTTGAGTTCACTCCTCGAGTCATGCACAGAGTCCACGAGTCGACAAGCTACTCCTCGTGCCGACTCTAAGTTTCTCTTCGAGTTGAGTTCACTCCTCGAGTCGAGTACCGAGTCCACGAGTCGACAAGCTACTCCTCGTGCTGACTCTACACTTCTCCTCGAGTTGAGTTCACTCCTCGAGTCGAGTACCGAGTCCACGAGTCGACAAGCTACTCCTCGTGCCGACTCTACATTACTCCTCGAGTTGAGTTCACTCCTCGAGTTGAGTTTCGAGTCCACGAGTCGATCGACAACTCCTCGTTCCGACTCTACATTTCTCCTCGAGTTTAGTTCAATCCTCGAGTTGAGTTTCGAGTCCACGAGTCGATCGACAACTCCTCGTGCCGACTCTACATTACTCCTCGAGTTGAGTTCACTCCTTGAGTTGAGTTTCGAGTCCACGAGTCGATCGACAACTCCTCGTGCCGACTCTACACTACTCCTCGAGTTGAGTTCACTCGTCGAGTCGAGCACCGAGTCCACGAGTCGACAAGGTACTCCTCGTGCCGACTCCACATTTCTCCTCGAGTTGAGTTCACTCCTCGAGTTGAGTTTCGAGTCCACGAGTCGATCGACAACTCCTCGTGCCGACTCTACATTACTCCTCGAGTTGAGTTCACTCCTCGAGTTGAGTTTCGAGTCCACGAGTCGATCGACAACTCCTCGTGCCGACTCTACATTACTCCTCGAGTTGAGTTCACTCCTTGAGTTGAGTTTCGAGTCCACGAGTCGATCGACAACTCCTCGTGCCGACTCTACACTACTCCTCGAGTTGAGTTCACTCGTCGAGTCGAGCACCGAGTCCACGAGTCGACAAGGTACTCCTCGTGCCGACTCCACATTTCTCCTCGAGTTGAGTTCACTCCTCGAGTTGAGTTTCGAGTCCACGAGTCGATCGACAACTCCTCGTGCCGACTCTACATTACTCCTCGAGTTGAGTTCACTCCTCGAGTTGAGTTTCGAGTCCACGAGTCGATCGACAACTCTCGTGCCGACTCTACACTACTCCTCGAGTTGAGTTCACTCGTCGAGTCGAGCACCGAGTCCACGAGTCGACAAGGTACTCCTCGTGCCGACTCCACATTTCTCCTCGAGTTGAGTTCACTCCTCGAGTCATGCACCGAGTCCACGAGTCGACAAGCTACTCCTCGTGCCGACTCTACGTTTCTCCTCGAGTTGAGTTCACTCCTCGAGTCGAGTACCGAGTCCACGAGTCGACAAGCTACTCCTCGTGCTGACTCTACACTTCTCCTCCAGTTGAGTTCACTCCTCGAGTCGAGTACCGAGTCCACGAGTCGACAAGCTACTCCTCGTGCCGACTCTACATTACTCCTCGAGTTGAGTTCAATCCTCGAGTTGAGTTTCGAGTCCACGAGTCGATCGACAACTCCTCGTGCCGACTCTACATTACTCCTCGAGTTGAGTTCACTCCTTGAGTTGAGTTTCGAGTCCACGAGTCGATCGACAAGTCCTCGTGCCGACTCTACACTTCTCCTCGAGTTGAGTTCACTCCTCGAGTCGAGTACCGAGTCCACGAGTCGACAAGCTACTCCTGGTGCCGACTCTACATTACTCCTCGAGTTGAGTTCACTCCTCGAGTTGAGTTTCGAGTCCACGAGTCGATCGACAACTCCTCGTGCCGACTCTACATTACTCCTCGAGTTGAGTTCACTCCTCGAGTTGAGTTTCGAGTCCACGAGTCGATTGACAACTCCTCGTGCCGACTCCACATTTCTCCTCGACTTGAGTTCACTCCTCGAGTCATGCACAGAGTCCACGAGTCGACAAGCTACTCCTCGTGCCGACTCTACGTTTCTCTTCGAGTTGAGTTCACTCCTCGAGTCGAGTACCGAGTCCACGAGTCGACAAGCTACTCCTCGTGCTGACTCTACACTTCTCCTCGAGTTGAGTTCACTCCTCGAGTCGAGTACCGAGTCCACGAGTCGACAAGCTACTCCTCGTGCCGACTCTACATTACTCCTCGAGTTGAGTTCACTCCTCGAGTTGAGTTTCGAGTCCACGAGTCGATCGACAACTCCTCGTTCCGACTCTACATTTCTCCTCGAGTTTAGTTCAATCCTCGAGTTGAGTTTCGAGTCCACGAGTCGATCGACAACTCCTCGTGCCGACTCTACATTACTCCTCGAGTTGAGTTCACTCCTTGAGTTGAGTTTCGAGTCCACGAGTCGATCGACAACTCCTCGTGCCGACTCTACACTACTCCTCGAGTTGAGTTCACTCGTCGAGTCGAGCACCGAGTCCACGAGTCGACAAGGTACTCCTCGTGCCGACTCCACATTTCTCCTCGAGTTGAGTTCACTCCTCGAGTTGAGTTTCGAGTCCACGAGTCGATCGACAACTCCTCGTGCCGACTCTACATTAATCCTCGAGTTGAGTTCACTCCTCGAGTTGAGTTTCGAGTCCACGAGTCGATCGACAACTCTCGTGCCGACTCTACACTACTCCTCGAGTTGAGTTCACTCGTCGAGTCGAGCACCGAGTCCACGAGTCGACAAGGTACTCCTCGTGCCGACTCCACATTTCTCCTCGAGTTGAGTTCACTCCTCGAGTCATGCACCGAGTCCACAAGTCGACAAGCTACTCCTCGTGCCGACTCTACGTTTCTCCTCGAGTTGAGTTCACTCCTCGAGTCGAGTACCGAGTCCACGAGTCGACAAGCTACTCCTCGTGCCGACTCTACACTTCTCCTCCAGTTGAGTTCACTCCTCGAGTCGAGTACCGAGTCCACGAGTCGACAAGCTACTCCTCGTGCCGACTCTACATTACTCCTCGAGTTGAGTTCAATCCTCGAGTTGAGTTTCGAGTCCACGAGTCGATCGACAACTCCTCGTGCCGACTCTACATTACTCCTCGAGTTGAGTTCACTCCTTGAGTTGAGTTTCGAGTCCACGAGTCGATCGACAACTCCTCGTGCCGACTCTACACTTCTCCTCGAGTTGAGTTCACTCCTCGAGTCGAGTACCGAGTCCACGAGTCGACAAGCTACTCCTGGTGCCGACTCTACATTACTCCTCGAGTTGAGTTCACTCCTCGAGTTGAGTTTCGAGTCCACGAGTCGATCGACAACTCCTCGTGCCGACTCTACATTACTCCTCGAGTTGAGTTCACTCCTCGAGTTGAGTTTCGAGTCCACGAGTCGATTGACAACTCCTCGTGCCGACTCCACATTTCTCCTCGACTTGAGTTCACTCCTCGAGTCATGCACAGAGTCCACGAGTCGACAAGCTACTCCTCGTGCCGACTCTACGTTTCTCTTCGAGTTGAGTTCACTCCTCAAGTCGAGTACCGAGTCCACGAGTCGACAAGCTACTCCTCGTGCTGACTCTACACTTCTCCTCGAGTTGAGTTCACTCCTCGAGTCGAGTACCGAGTCCACGAGTCGACAAGCTACTCCTCGTGCCGACTCTACATTACTCCTCGAGTTGAGTTCACTCCTCCAGTTGAGTTTCGAGTCCACGAGTCGGTCGACAACTCCTCGTGCCGACTCTACATTACTCCTCGAGTTGAGTTCACTCCTCGAGTTGAGTTTCGAGTCCACGAGTCGATCGACAACTCCTCGTTCCGACTATACATTTCTCCTCGAGTTGAGTTCAATCCTCGAGTTGAGTTTCGAGTCCACGAGTCGATCGACAACTCCTCGTGCCGACTCTACATTACTCCTCGAGTTGAGTTCACTCCTTGAGTTAAGTTTCGAGTCAACGAGTCGATCGACAACTCCTCGTGCCGACTCTACACTTCTCCTCGATTTGAGTTCACTCCTCGAGTCGAGTACCGAGTCCACGAGTCGACAAGCTACTCCTGGTGCCGACTCTACACTTCTCCTCCAGTTGAGTTCACTCCTCGAGTCGAGTACCGAGTCCACGAGTCACCAAGCTACTCCTGGTGCCGACTCTACATTACTCCTCGAGTTGAGTTCACTCCTTGAGTTGAGTTTCGAGTCCACGAGTCGATCGACAACTCCTCGTGCCGACTCTACACTACTCCTCGAGTTGAGTTCACTCGTCGAGTCGAGCACCGAGTCCACGAGTCGACAAGGTACTCCTCGTGCCGACTCCACATTTCTCCTCGAGTTGAGTTCACTCCTCGAGTTGAGTTTCGAGTCCACGAGTCGATCGACAACTCCTCGTGCCGACTCTACATTACTCCTCGAGTTGAGTTCACTCCTTGAGTTGAGTTTCGAGTCCACGAGTCGATCGACAACTCCTCGTGCCGACTCTACACTTCTCCTCGAGTTGAGTTCACTCCTCGAGTCGAGTACCGAGTCCACGAGTCGACAAGCTACTCCTCGTGCCGACTCTACATTACTCCTCGAGTTGAGTTCACTCCTCGAGTTGAGTTTCGAGTCCACGAGTCGATCGACAACTCCTCATGCCGACTCTACATTACTCCTCGAGTTGAGTTCACTCCTCGAGTTGAGTTTCGAGTCCACGAGTCGATCGACAACTCCTCGTGCCGACTCTACACTACTCCTCGAGTTGAGTTCAGTCGTCGAGTCGAGCACCGAGTCCACGAGTCGACAAGGTACTCCTCGTGCCGACTCCACATTTCTCCTCGAGTTGAGTTCACTCCTCGAGTCATGCACCGAGTCCACGAGTCAACAAGCTACTCCTCGTGCCGACTCTACGTTTCTCCTCGAGTTGAGTTCACTCCTAGAGTCGAGTACCGAGTCCACGAGTCGACAAGCTACTCCTCGTGCCGACTCTACACTTCTCCTCGAGTTGAGTTCACTCCTCGAGTCGAGTACCGAGTCCACGAGTCGACAAGCTACTCCTCGTGCCGACTCTACATTACTCCTCGAGTTGAGTTCACTCCTCGAGTTGAGTTTCGAGTCCACGAGTCGATCGACAACTCCTCGTGCCGACTCTACATTACTCCTCGAGTTGAGTTCACTCCTCGAGTTGAGTTTCGAGTCCACGAGTCGATCGACAACTCCTCGTGCCGACTCTACACTACTCCTCGAGTTGAGTTCACTCGTCGAGTCGAGCACCGAGTCCACGAGTCGACAAGGTACTCCTCGTGCCGACTCCACATTTCTCCTCGAGTTGAGTTCACTCCTCGAGTCATGCACCGAGTCCACGAGTCGACAAGCTACTCCTCGTGCCGACTCTACTTTTCTCCTCGAGTTGAGTTCACTCCTCGAGTCGAGTACCGAGTCCACGAGTCGACAAGCTACTCCTCGTGCCGACTCTACACTTCTCCTCCAGTTGAGTTCACTCCTCGAGTCGAGTACCGAGTCCACGAGTCACCAAGCTACTCCTCGTGCCGACTCTACATTACTCCTCGAGTTGAGTTCACTCCTCGAGTTGAGTTTCGAGTCCACGAGTCGATCGACAACTCCTCGTGCCGACTCTACATTACTCCTCGAGTTGAGTTCACTCCTTGAGTTGAGTTTCGAGTCCACGAGTCGATCGACAACTCCTCGTGCCGACTCTACACTACTCCTCGAGTTGAGTTCACTCGTCGAGTCGAGCACCGAGTCCACGAGTCGACAAGGTACTCCTCGTGCCGACTCCACATTTCTCCTCGAGTTGAGTTCACTCCTCGAGTTGAGTTTCGAGTCCACGAGTCGATCGACAACTCCTCGTGCCGACTCTACATTACTCCTCGAGTTGAGTTCACTCCTTGAGTTGAGTTTCGAGTCCACGAGTCGATCGACAACTCCTCGTGCCGACTCTACACTTCTCCTCGAGTTGAGTTCACTCCTCGAGTCGAGTACCGAGTCCACGAGTCGACAAGCTACTCCTCGTGCCGACTCTACATTACTCCTCGAGTGAGTTCACTCCTCGAGTTGAGTTTCGAGTCCACGAGTCGATCGACAACTCCTCATGCCGACTCTACATTACTCCTCGAGTTGAGTTCACTCCTCGAGTTGAGTTTCGAGTCCACGAGTCGATCGACAACTCCTCGTGCCGACTCTACACTACTCCTCGAGTTGAGTTCAGTCGTCGAGTCGAGCACCGAGTCCACGAGTCGACAAGGTACTCCTCGTGCCGACTCCACATTTCTCCTCGAGTTGAGTTCACTCCTCGAGTCATGCACCGAGTCCACGAGTCAACAAGCTACTCCTCGTGCCGACTCTACGTTTCTCCTCGAGTTGAGTTCACTCCTAGAGTCGAGTACCGAGTCCACGAGTCGACAAGCTACTCCTCGTGCCGACTCTACACTTCTCCTCGAGTTGAGTTCACTCCTCGAGTCGAGTACCGAGTCCACGAGTCGACAAGCTACTCCTCGTGCCGACTCTACATTACTCCTCGAGTTGAGTTCACTCCTCGAGTTGAGTTTCGAGTCCACGAGTCGATCGACAACTCCTCGTGCCGACTCTACATTACTCCTCGAGTTGAGTTCACTCCTCGAGTTGAGTTTCGAGTCCACGAGTCGATCGACAACTCCTCGTGCCGACTCTACACTACTCCTCGAGTTGAGTTCACTCGTCGAGTCGAGCACCGAGTCCACGAGTCGACAAGGTACTCCTCGTGCCGACTCCACATTTCTCCTCGAGTTGAGTTCACTCCTCGAGTCATGCACCGAGTCCACGAGTCGACAAGCTACTCCTCGTGCCGACTCTACTTTTCTCCTCGAGTTGAGTTCACTCCTCGAGTCGAGTACCGAGTCCACGAGTCGACAAGCTACTCCTCGTGCCGACTCTACACTTCTCCTCCAGTTGAGTTCACTCCTCGAGTCGAGTACCGAGTCCACGAGTCACCAAGCTACTCCTCGTGCCGACTCTACATTACTCCTCGAGTTGAGTTCACTCCTCGAGTTGAGTTTCGAGTCCACGAGTCGGTCGACAACTCCTCGTGCCGACTCTACATTACTCCTCGAGTTGAGTTCACTCCTCGAGTTGAGTTTCGAGTCCACGAGTCGATCGACAACTCCTCGTTCCGACTCTACATTTCTCCTCGAGTTTAGTTCAATCCTCGAGTTGAGTTTCGAGTCCACGAGTCGATCGACAACTCCTCGTGCCGACTCTACATTACTCCTCGAGTTGAGTTCACTCCTTGAGTTGAGTTTCGAGTCCACGAGTCGATCGACAACTCCTTGTGCCGACTCTACACTTCTCCTCGAGTTGAGTTCACTCCTCGAGTCGAGTACCGAGTCCACGAGTCGACAAGCTACTCCTCGTGCCGACTCTACATTACTCCTCGAGTTGAGTTCACTCCTCGAGTTGAGTTTCAAGTCCACGAGTCGATCGACAACTCCTCGTGCCGACTCTACATTACTCCTCGAGTTGAGTTCACTCCTCGAGTTGAGTTTCGAGTCCACGAGTCGACAAGGTACTCCTCGTGCCGACTCCACATTTCTCCTCGAGTTGAGTTCACTCCTCGAGTCATGCACCGAGTCCACGAGTCGACAAGCTACTCCTCGTGCCGACTCTACGTTTCTCCTCGAGTTGAGTTCGCTCCTCGAGTCGAGTACCGAGTCCACGAGTCGACAAGCTACTCCTCGTGCCGACTCTACACTTCTCCTCCAGTTGAGTTCACTCCTCGAGTCGAGTACCGAGTCCACGAGTCGACAAGCTACTCCTCGTGCCGACTCTACATTACTCCTCGAGTTGAGTTCACACCTCGAGTTGAGTTTCGAGTCCACGAGTCGGTCGACAACTCCTCGTGCCGACTCTACATTACTCCTCGAGTTGAGTTCACTCCTCGAGTTGAGTTTCGAGTCCACGAGTCGATCGACAACTCCTCGTTCCGACTCTACATTTCTCCTCGAGTTTAGTTCAATCCTCGAGTTGAGTTTCGAGTCCACGAGTCGATCGACAACTCCTCGTGCCGACTCTACACTTCTCCTCGAGTTGAGTTCACTCCTCGAGTCGAGTACCGAGTCCACGAGTCGACAAGCTACTCCTCGTGCCGACTCTACATTACTCCTCGAGTTGAGTTCACTCCTCGAGTTGAGTTTCGAGTCCACGAGTCGATCGACAACTCCTCGTGCCGACTCTACATTACTCCTCGAGTTGAGTTCACTCCTCGAGTTGAGTTTCGAGTCCACGAGTCGATTGACAACTCCTCGTGCCGACTCCACATTTCTCCTCGACTTGAGTTCACTCCTCGAGTCATGCACCGAGTCCACGAGTCGACAAGCTACTCCTCGTGCCGACTCTACGTTTCTCCTCGAGTTGAGTTCACTCCTCGAGTCGAGTACCGAGTCCACGAGTCGACAAGCTACTCCTCGTGCTGACTCTACACTTCTCCTCGAGTTGAGTTCACTCCTCGAGTCGAGTACCGAGTCCACGACTCGACAAGCTACTCCTCGTGCCGACTCTACATTACTCCTCGAGTTGAGTTCACTCCTCCAGTTGAGTTTCGAGTCCACGAGTCGGTCGACAACTCCTCGTGCCGACTCTACATTACTCCTCGAGTTGAGTTCACTCCTCGAGTTGAGTTTCGAGTCCACGAGTCGATCGACAACTCCTCGTTCCGACTATACATTTCTCCTCGAGTTGAGTTCAATCCTCGAGTTGAGTTTCGAGTCCACGAGTCGATCGACAACTCCTCGTGCCGACTCTACATTACTCCTCGAGTTGAGTTCACTCCTTGAGTTAAGTTTCGAGTCAACGAGTCGATCGACAACTCCTCGTGCCGACTCTACACTTCTCCTCGATTTGAGTTCACTCCTCGAGTCGAGTACCGAGTCCACGAGTCGACAAGCTACTCCTCGTGCCGACTCTACATTACTCCTCGAGTTGAGTTCACTCCTCGAGTTGAGTTTCGAGTCCACGAGTCGATCGACAACTCCTCGTGCCGACTCTACATTTCTCCTCGAGTTGAGTTCACTCCTCGAGTTGAGTTTCGAGTCCACGAGTCGATCGACAACTCCTCGTGCCGACTCTACACTACTCCTCGAGTTGAGTTCACTCATCGAGTCGAGCACCGAGTCCACGAGTCGACAAGGTACTCCTCGTGCCGACTCCACATTTCTCCTCGAGTTGAGTTCACTCCTCGAGTCATGCACCGAGTCCACGAGTCGACAAGCTACTCCTCGTGCCGACTCTACGTTTCTCCTCGAGTTAAGTTCACTCCTCGAGTCGAGTACCGAGTCCACGAGTCGACAAGCTACTCCTCGTGCCGACTCTACACTTCTCCTCCAGTTGAGTTCACTCCTCGAGTCGAGTACCGAGTCCACGAGTCGACAAGCTACTCCTCGTGCCGACTCTACATTACTCCTCGAGTTGAGTTCACTCCTCGAGTTGAGTTTCGAGTCCACGAGTCGGTCGACAACTCCTCGTGCCGACTCTACATTACTCCTCGAGTTGAGTTCACTCCTCGAGTTGAGTTTCGAGTCCACGAGTCGATCGACAACTCCTCGTTCCGACTCTACATTTCTCCTCGAGTTTAGTTCAATCCTCGAGTTGAGTTTCGAGTCCACGAGTCGATCGACAACTCCTCGTGCCGACTCTACATTACTCCTCGAGTTGAGTTCACTCCTTGAGTTGAGTTTCGAGTCCACGAGTCGATCGACAACTCCTCGTGCCGACTCTACACTTCTCCTCGAGTTGAGTTCACTCCTCGAGTCGAGTACCGAGTCCACGAGTCGACAAGCTACTCCTCGTGCCGACTCTACATTACTCCTCGAGTTGAGTTCACTCCTCGAGTTGAGTTTTGAGTCCACGAGTCGATCGACAACTCCTCGTGCCGACTCTACATTACTCCTCGAGTTGAGTTCACTCCTCGAGTTGAGTTTCGAGTCCACGAGTCGATCGACAACTCCTCGTGCCGACTCTACACTACTCCTCGAGTTGAGTTCAGTCGTCGAGTCGAGCACCGAGTCCACGAGTCGACAAGGTACTCCTCGTGCCGACTCCACATTTCTCCTCGAGTTGAGTTCACTCCTCGAGTCATGCACCGAGTCCACGAGTCAACAAGCTACTCCTCGTGCCGACTCTACGTTTCTCCTCGAGTTGAGTTCACTCCTAGAGTCGAGTACCGAGTCCACGAGTCGACAAGCTACTCCTCGTGCCGACTCTACACTTCTCCTCGAGTTGAGTTCACTCCTCGAGTCGAGTACCGAGTCCACGAGTCGACAAGCTACTCCTCGTGCCGACTCTACATTACTCCTCGAGTTGAGTTCACTCCTCGAGTTGAGTTTCGAGTCCACGAGTCGATCGACAACTCCTCGTGCCGACTCTACATTACTCCTCGAGTTGAGTTCACTCCTCGAGTTGAGTTTCGAGTCCACGAGTCGATCGACAACTCCTCGTGCCGACTCTACACTACTCCTCGAGTTGAGTTCACTCGTCGAGTCGAGCACCGAGTCCACGAGTCGACAAGGTACTCCTCGTGCCGACTCCACATTTCTCCTCGAGTTGAGTTCACTCCTCGAGTCATGCACCGAGTCCACGAGTCGACAAGCTACTCCTCGTGCCGACTCTACTTTTCTCCTCGAGTTGAGTTCACTCCTCGAGTCGAGTACCGAGTCCACGAGTCGACAAGCTACTCCTCGTGCCGACTCTACACTTCTCCTCCAGTTGAGTTCACTCCTCGAGTCGAGTACCGAGTCCACGAGTCACCAAGCTACTCCTCGTGCCGACTCTACATTACTCCTCGAGTTGAGTTCACTCCTCGAGTTGAGTTTCGAGTCCACGAGTCGGTCGACAACTCCTCGTGCCGACTCTACATTACTCCTCGAGTTGAGTTCACTCCTCGAGTTGAGTTTCGAGTCCACGAGTCGATCGACAAGTCCTCGTTCCGACTCTACATTTCTCCTCGAGTTTAGTTCAATCCTCGAGTTGAGTTTCGAGTCCACGAGTCGATCGACAACTCCTCGTGCCGACTCTACATTACTCCTCGAGTTGAGTTCACTCCTTGAGTTGAGTTTCGAGTCCACGAGTCGATCGACAACTCCTCGTGCCGACTCTACACTTCTCCTCGAGTTGAGTTCACTACTCGAGTCGAGTACCAAGTCCACGAGTCGACAAGCTACTCCTCGTGCCGACTCTACATTACTCCTCGAGTTGAGTTCACTCCTCGAGTTGAGTTTCGAGTCCACGAGTCGATCGACAACTCCTCGTGCCGACTCCACATTACTCCTCGAGTTGAGTTCACTCCTCGAGTTGAGTTTCGAGTCCACGAGTCGACAAGGTACTCCTCGTGCCGACTCCACATTTCTCCTCGAGTTGAGTTCACTCCTCGAGTCATGCACCGAGTCCACGAGTCGACAAGCTACTCCTCGTGCCGACTCTACGTTTCTCCTCGAGTTGAGTTCACTCCTCGAGTCGAGTACCGAGTCCACGAGTCGACAAGCTACTCCTCGTGCCGACTCTACACTTCTCCTCCAGTTGAGTTCACTCCTCGAGTCGAGTACCGAGTCCACGAGTCACCAAGCTACTCCTCGTGCCGACTCTACATTACTCCTCGAGTTGAGTTCACTCCTCGAGTTGAGTTTCGAGTCCACGAGTCGGTCGACAACTCCTCGTGCCGACTCTACATTACTCCTCGAGTTGAGTTCACTCCTCGAGTTGAGTTTCGAGTCCACGAGTCGATCGACAAGTCCTCGTTCCGACTCTACATTTCTCCTCGAGTTTAGTTCAATCCTCGAGTTGAGTTTCGAGTCCACGAGTCGATCGACAACTCCTCGTGCCGACTCTACATTACTCCTCGAGTTGAGTTCACTCCTTGAGTTGAGTTTCGAGTCCACGAGTCGATCGACAACTCCTCGTGCCGACTCTACACTTCTCCTCGAGTTGAGTTCACTACTCGAGTCGAGTACCGAGTCCACGAGTCGACAAGCTACTCCTCGTGCCGACTCTACATTACTCCTCGAGTTGAGTTCACTCCTCGAGTTGAGTTTCGAGTCCACGAGTCGATCGACAACTCCTCGTGCCGACTCTACATTACTCCTCGAGTTGAGTTCACTCCTCGAGTTGAGTTTCGAGTCCACGAGTCGACAAGGTACTCCTCGTGCCGACTCCACATTTCTCCTCGAGTTGAGTTCACTCCTCGAGTCATGCACCGAGTCCACGAGTCGACAAGCTACTCCTCGTGCCGACTCTACGTTTCTC